>NC_056524.1:119604944-119656848 GCF_019175285.1 Sceloporus undulatus
TCAACAACAGAACATCAGATAGTAAGCGACAATTATGCGATGCCTGGGAAGGCTTCTCTGAACATGATGGTTTTCAACTCCATTTTGAAGCTGGTTAAAGAAGTGATGGCTCTTGCTTGTGGAGGAAGAAGGTGCATCAAACTGTGCATCAGCTGATGTAACTATTCTGCCATCATATTTAGATTTCATGATACCATCCCTGCTCAAAAATCTACCTTTTCAGTATGGCAGTGCCCCCGTTAAATAGTTATTAAGATGTTACAGATCATTGCATTGGGAAATTACGTTTGCAATGCTGTACAGGTCACAAAGTGCCTTAAGAAAAGGAGTTACATCTGGACAGTCTTTCCAGCTGCCAATTTTCAACACTCCCCACAGTACAGAGAGCAGTGCAGTCATAATTTCTCAGCACCCTGATCTGCAACACACCAAAAACTGTTTGATTGGGTAGAAATGGGGTGGGCATCCTTTGGGAGTGCACAATCTTAGCCCTCATGTTTTAAGAATGTCTATTGAGGGAGAAAAGTATAATGAGAGAGAGAGTGCACTACTCTCCAGAGTATACAGCTCCTGATGTTTTTAATTATGACATTAAAATGGAAGAAAATAGTTTTTAGAAGTATTTGCAAGATAAATATTAATTTATATTGAAAGGAAATACCACACACATTTTATCATTAAACCCAATTAAAACAACAACAACAAAAGTGGCAGATAAGCAAGCAAATAGCTAACTTTCATTTTGATGTGCTTTTGAAGATTTTGTGGCAGTAGGAAATATGGGAGTGAACTTGTTAATGGTGGCTTTAAATTGAACCCTTGTAACTGAATTCAAAGATACAGTCATGTTAGTCTGTAGAATCAGTATGCAGAGAGATCTTGTAGCATCTTGGAGACTAACTGGATTTGCCACTTCATTTCCACACACAGAGGCTAGATCCTAATGCCTTTGTTCACAAACAATCATAGTTAAAACTGAGCTTGCCACTTCATTTCCATACACAAAGGGTTTTGAATTCAAATTGGCATTCTCACATACTTAGGACATATATAGGTCTGTCCCTTTCTTACCATTCCATCTAATGCTTCTTAGGAAGTCTGTGAAAAGTCATGAAATTATGCCGCCAACTTTTTTCTTTACCCTGTAATTGAAGTCATAGGTTGAAAGGACTCCAAAAGATTTATGAGGTAATTCAGAATTAATCTATAAACTGGTAATTTGCTATATGTACAGACTTTTTATTTATTTATTTATTTATTTATTTATTTAAGCTTTTACAAAATCTTGAACCAGAGCTTTTAAAGCTCAATTCTTCAGTGGTCAAATGAATGTATGCTTGTCCTAGTTTAGTCCTTTGCTTTCAATTGTGTAACTTGACTAATCACATTAATTTTGTACATGTTTTATACTGAAGTGTGATAGCCACATATTTCTTTTCATAACTAGTAATTTTATGTTGTAATTATATATTCTTCAAATAATACTGACTGACATATCCCATATATTTTTTCACCTTCATGCTTATAATGACATTTCCACACAAGTCTATAGAGAGCAACCATGACTACATTGTACTGAATTTACATTGGAAAAACATAAAGATGGAGCCATACATTTGCTCTCCAAGCAGCCACACTGTAACTCATTTTTAGGTAGTAGGCGCACAGGTATATGGCAATTTTTAAATGTAATTGACTTCTGTGTCAAGTCAAAGAAATGTATATTACTTCGTACAAGCAACAACCCCTTACCATAATCTCATTTCCCCCTTGCCATGTAGTGAGGCAAACTATACAATGATTCCCTTCACCCAGGCTCTAGTCCACTGGTAACTTATTGAGGCGCCAGGAAACTTGAAATATGATGATATATTTTGTGTTTTTCTGTTAACATTATTAGGCGAAAATAAGCAAAAATGTGGGCCTGCAGTGGCATCCATGCGTTCGTAGATCCATATACCATATGTGTGAAAAACAGAGAGAAAAAAGAGAAAGAACAAAATAGAGAAGAGAAATGGGCATTTGAATTCTATCTGACAAAAAGTATTTTAATGAAACAAGAAAAAAATGAGCTATGAAGATTCTTTACATATGCATGCCCTGAAAAATATCTGAGAGGTATGAAAAGTTCTCAAGAGCCACTATATTTAATTAGTATAAGTAATCTTTTTACTGCAATGCATTAATGATTTTTAGATAAATAGTTGGGTTATATTTTATAATGATAAAGCAGCTAGTCCCTTGCCTTTGCTGTTTATCTCTGCGTGTTTGGTCTCTAAGTACTTTCTTTGCCATTTGGAATTTTTCAAAATCAATTAAGTATACCAATGCACACTGATAATTAGATTTCAGAGACAGTTAAAAGTCTGCATGAAGATTGAATCAGGGGACTTATCCCTGGACACAAATTAACTTTACTGAAAATGTGGAGCTGGGTATCAAGTGGAAAGCCTTATCTCTTTAATTGTTATAATTAGACAGTGACATTTAATATTACATGAAATGGAGATAGTGGAAAAGACAATTAATTAGAGTCACATTGTAAATATGCTTGTTAAACTAGAGCATCGGTGTATTTGTTCACATGCTTGAGAGTCCTCACATGAAGGTGAAATGTTGTTTCAAAGCCCCCCCTCCCATTAATTATACAGAACCTCAACCAATATCAAATATTTGGGAGACCGTACAGCTACAAGGTGTAGCTCTTTACATCTTGGACTTGGTCTCAAGGCTTGCAACTCCAGTCTGGCCCTGGATGTGTGATACTTTCTCAGCCTTAGGCGAAGACAATGGTAAACACCCTCTGAATGAATCTTGCCAAGAAAACCCTCTATGATATGGAATAAGTTTGAATACACATAACAACATAAGATGGAATAAGTTTGAATACACATAACAACAATAGCAATTTCCAGTCACCTATCAACAAAGCTCTGGTGGGAAGCAACATGACACATATATGTATATGATAAGTTTGGGAAGTAGGGTGTCATCCACAGTAACCATATAATGGCTGCTCCATGCTGTGGATGAGTCAGTAGAAAAGGATGGCAGGCAAGTGAGGGTCAGTGATGACAGAAGTCTGAATTGTCCCTTTGCCATTCTTCCATTCTTTTGATGATCTTCTACTTGGCACTTGTCTATACACTTCTTTTGGAGTATCTTCAGTGGCAGGGATGCACTGATCCACTTTTTGTTGTTACAGTAGCCTTAAATGTTGGATGATCCAAAAGAATTTCAACTGCTATTGGCTGAGCAGAAAAATTGAAATGAAAAGATACGGAGAGGAATAAACTAGGACAAATTAATTCCTCCTTTGCCATAATTAAAGAGGTGTCATTGCTCATCACCTTCCAGTTTAACACTCTTTGACTTCAATGTCCCTGCAAGAGGCAGGGCTGGAAGCTGGCCACTGTTTGCAGTAATAGATACTTTCAAATATATGTCTGTCCTCTTTATGTAGAGGATAAAACAGGCACATCAAAATATTCATATAGTTGGATGAACCAAGTAAGACCTCTGTTTCAGTTTCATAAAAGTAAAGTTGTCCCTCCATATTCGCTAGGGTTAGGGGAACAAGACCCCCGTGAATATGGAAACACTGCAAATAACAAAAACACTGTTTTTACCTGAGAGGACACCTCTCTAGGCCTGTCTAGGTCCTCCAGTGCAACTCTGTGGTCAATGTCCAACATTGGACTTCTGCAATGTACTCTACATGGGGCAACCCTTATACCAAACTCGGAAGCTTCAAATGGTACAGAATATGGCAGCCCGGCTGGTCACTGGCGTATCCAGGACCAGCCACATAACACCCGTGCTTAAAGATCTCCACTGGCTGCCTATTCGCTTCCGAGCTCAATATAAGGCGTTGGTTATCACCTATAAAGCCCTAAATGGCTTGGGCCCAGGATTCCTAAAGGACCGCCTCTCCCCATACAATCCGCCTCGCACCCTCAGAACATCTGGGCAGCAACTGCTGAAGGTGCCTGGGGCTAGGTTAGCTTCTACCTCTAGAAGGGCCTTTTCCACAGCTGCCCCAGCCCTTTGGAATACGCTGCCCATGGAGCTCCGCTCATCTACCACCCTGGCCCAATTTAGGAAGGACCTCAAAACCTTCCTATTCAAGCAGGCATTCCCCGACTAAATATCCTGTGGGCCTCCCTCCTCTTCCGTGGCCATGAGGATGGGCTAACGGTGCCTTTGTTATTGTTTTAGACTGTGTATTGTTATTGTTTCGTGTTTTTAACCTGTATTTGTTTGCACTTGTTGCATTGTTGTAAGCCGCCCTGATCTTCTTGGAAGGGCGGGATATAAATAAAGATTTTATTTATTATTATTAACATACACTGACCATAGAATGGCACTGGAGTAGCTACAAAGTGTAACTTTTAGTTAACGTTGACCACAGAGTTGCACTGGAGGACCTAGACAGTCCTAGAGAGAACATATTAATGAAATCCGTGAATATCAAAGCCGCAAATATGGAGGGATGACTGTACTTAACTCTCACTAGAAAGAAGAATAACTAAACTGAGGTTATAATACTTTGGAAATATCATGGGACAACAAAAAGGTGACAATGCTTGGAAAATTGGAAGGCTGCAGCATTACAGTTTAATTGAGTCTGTAAGATATGAATAGGGCTGTTGATAAGTGGGGCTCTTGGAGATCTCTCATTAATAGGTTGACCTTAAGTTGAAGTTGACAACAAATAATGACAACAACAAACTAAAGGTTATTTTGTACATTGAACTTTTTGTCATTTTAAAGGGAGTTATTTTTTATTCTCTCCCTCACACCATAACCAAAAAGGTGCAGGACTCACCTTCCTCCTCTGCCCCTCTCCATGGCCATTTAATGACAGTGGAGACTGAAAGGCATTGAGAAAGTATCTGGCAGTGTCCCTATATCCAGGTACTGAACAAAGAAGGCATCTTCTGGGACCTCTTGGAAGTCCTCTGGAGATCCTGGCATATGGTATTGTTTTTGTTTGTCTGGCTATAGGCAAAAAGTCAGGTGTTTCTTTCAGACTTTCTACTATGCAGTGACCACCAAATAACCATGAGGGCTGCAGAATGAAGGTGAGTCCTGCAAGAGAGGAGAAAAATGTATATTGTAGTGCTGCCTGGGCAGAAATGATATGTCTCTAGATGCAAAATATTGGTGCATATATATGTGTGTGTGTGTGCACATTTTAAAAGTACTTACATATATCTTCTTTCTCCTGTGAATACTTTGACACACACACATATGGGACACACACACAAAAATAGTACACTCATTGTCCAGTTAGAAAATAAAAACATCCCCATATATGAATATGGAATATGCTTCTACCATGTCAATAGATTTCTGAATCTGCCCTGTTTTTGAGTCTGAACTTTAAAGAACTTACAGTTGAACCTGGTTCAGCTTTAGGTGTTGGACCTCCTTGAGGAACTTAATACCAGAGTGAATTCACTACTCCAGTGCAATGGGAGCCACCAGCCATCACTGCTCATCTATGAGTATCACACTATTTCAGTAGCATGTGTTGAAATGGAGCTAAAGCAATCTGCATTTGCCTACTGCTGAGAATAAAACAAAATAGATAATGAAAGCAAACTCTGTAGGGACAGCCTGTGGCAATAAGGCATCATTTACACATTGATTATCAATGGCAACCAGGTTTCTAATACTCATTAGAACCTTTGAAAATCTACCTGACTACCCAATTATCTCAGACAAAGCTTGATCTAAAACTCCATTAAAGTCATTAAGATATTCACCATTTAACATCAGAAGGCTTTTAGATCAAGTTCAGGGACAGCAAAGAAGTCACTCACTTCATACATTACATGAAGACAAATATTAAAATGCTGCAACAAATTCTGATTTTTTTTCCAGAAGTACATATACAACCTACTTGTGGAATAAATTGTTAGGAATAATATCCTGAGAAACAGGTATGAGAAAAACAAAGCTTGTTTTCATTTCCATATGGAATATCTGTTTCTCATCTCCTAAAATCACCAGTGGAGTGGGTTTTCTCTTGCCCTAGAAAGCCATACATTTGTGAGACTTCTTCCTGGGGTTTGGGGGAGAGAAAAGTGTTCATAATAACACATCTACATATTTTTAAATGCTCAATAAAAGATGCATAGCAGGAAAGCTGCATACTTGTATAAAAATATAAACAAAATGTGAATATTTCAAGGAAGACCATGAAGAGATGCATAGAAAAATATGTAAAGGTCTCACATCCTGATACTGAAAGAAATAAAAATGCCAGTAGGAGAATGGAGAAACTCTGTGAGAATGAGAATGAGAAAGGCATATTTTCAAATCCCTCTTATGAAGGAAGGATAGGCAGAAAACTGATACAAATAGCAGTAGGCACACTTAGGTCAGTTGTGGTCTCACTCCATTTCTGAAAGCCCTGTTTTCAACCTCAGACTCATGCTATGTTTGCATTATCCTTATTTGATTGTAGAAATAATCATTGCATTTGCAAAGAAATCTTGGGCAAGGATGAATGAGAATTTTGTTTCATTTCTGCTGTAACAACAAATTGCAGATTTCTTCATATTTCAAATTAAAAGAATTTGAGACTTTATACACTAGAATATCGGGGAACTTGAACTTGAATGACTCATCCATTTAGCACAAGGGCTTTGAATGAAAAGATATGGACTCTGTATCTCTTGGATTTAGTCAATGCCGATTATGAAGAATTTCATTTCAATTCATTTTGAAGCATTTATGAAAATTCATAGATTTTGTCATTTTTAGCATGGAGAGAGTTTGGGGTTATTTAAAAGAGAGGGAGGTAAAGTGCGAAACTCTGTGGCCTGGCTTGATTGGTTCGGGATAATAAGGCAAGTTCCTTTAATGGCTTTTTTTTAATGGTACTACTATGAAAATGTAGATTTTTTTAATAAGAAAATCTTCAAATAGGCTAGCCTATTTGTAAGGTCAGAATTAGAAGTCACCCTCTCTGAGACTATTTCTGGTAAATATTTAGTTTAGTGGGTACTATAAATACTGTGGTCTTTTAAACATTATATAAGCTTAAATATTCTTGGTCACATTTTGTCACATCCATCTGAATCTTTCCCCTGATTATATGTTCATCTTTTCTTCTCTACTGTAGAATAATCCAATTTATTAACACTAATAATTTTGCATTATTTGCCTTGCTCAAGATTTCCTAAAACATTTTTTCCTTAATTCAGAAATGATATCTCAACAACCTTAAAGGTAAAGGTAAAGGTAGTCCCTTGGCATGGATGTCTAGTCGTAACTGTGCTCTTTTCTGTTTCTAAGCCAAAGAGCCTGCCTTATCCAAGAACCGCTCTGGTGGTCATGTGGCCAGCATAACTGCACCGAATGCTGTTACCTTCCCAATTAAGTGGTACCTATCTATCTGCTTGCATTTGCATGCTTTGGAACTGCTAGGTTGGCAGAAGATGAGACTAGTGACAGGAGCTTACTCTATCATGCAGCATTCGGGGCTCAAACTGCCAACCTTCTATTTTTCCGATCACCAGAATTGACATCTTAACCACTAAGCAACTGCATCCCTTAGAGGGCAGCATATCTCTAGGAAAAAGTTTTAATACTATATGTCTATGGAAATGTTTATATAAGGTACTCCTCCATCCCATCAATGTATATTAAAACAAATACTTAATGACAATTAATATGGGTTGCTTAAGTATTTGAAAGTATGTTTTATAGAAAAAGAAAAGATCTCAGGCAACCATAGCTGAAATAAAAACAGAGTAAACACAATAGATAAATATGGTGTTATTAGACTACCTTAGAGCTTTTATAGATGGATATTGTCACATTTTTTTCCCTTGCTGAATTCTGTAAATCAGAAAAAATGAACGGATCCACCACCTTCCTTTAAATCACACATGCATATAAGGCTCACAGAGCCCATAGTGTGAAATAGTTCCTTTTGGGGATACAATGTTGAGTCCTCCCACTAGCATTTTAGGAATTCTGGAAGTTGTTGTCCAAGTAAGTGGATTTTCCAGGTTCTGATCAAGTCCATTTTAGCCATATATCCAGGTATGTCGGGCTGCCAGACCTAAAAAAAAGTCCAAAAACTAAAACAAACAAACAAAAGTATTAAAACAAACAAACAAAAATCTTTCTCTTTTCTTCTGCCTGCTTGGGACTACAGTAATCAAATAGCTAGCAGAGTCTACAAGGATGGGCCAAGATATTTTCCTATCTGAAGTGGAGCCACAAACGGTACGTTCCTATCCACACCCCACAAGCTGCACCCAACCAATTTATTTTGACATTCCTGGCAGAAAATTCCATATAAATTCCCTCTTCCTCTCTGGGCAATGGATAACTTTGAGTCTGCATGCACCCCTTAAGACTGTTTCTGTGGCCATCATTCCTTCCAGACTCCCATTTTCAGTTCTCAAAAAAAGGATGACTTGTCTCTCCCCAAAGTCTCTAGATGCAGAAACATCACTATAATATTTAACATTTTTTAAAATTAAATCAATCAATCAAAAACAAAATGGGGAGTGGGTCTCTAATTTTGTTTTAGTTTTTCCCATTTTTGGCATTTTGTGCAATCTGTGGAAGATCCAAGGGCAAAAAGGTCCCCATGACCACCTACCACTATTTCCCACACTGCAGTAAAGCTACAACGATAATCCATTTAAAAGCTAACCAACATCTGTATTTTTGTAATAGCAAAAAGTCAGCTGCCTGAAGCATCCACCACGTATGCAGCTACAGAGAGCATTACTGCCAATTCTGCTCCTAATCAATTTTTCTTCCCAAATTTCTAGCATTGTAGTAACTTAAAATTTAAAACATTTAGAAATACAGTTTAGACATCCAGGGGGAAGGGGCAGACAAAGTTACCAAGAGAATGTGAATGCAACAAATATTATACAGTAGTTGTAGGTGGGAATGATTTTCAATGTCTCAGTCTCTGGAATGCTAGAAATCAGGGACTGAAGGAAAATTTTATTTGAGAAGCAGAATTCTTATAGGAGAAAAATTGCTTTTCTCTCCCTCATCCATAGAATCTACATCCTACAGCAACATCACTAGACATGAAAGTATTCTTTCTGGGGTTGTGTCACGTAGTTGTCGCAGCCCTGATCCAGTAAAGGCTTCTCCTTAGAGGCAGTCTGTTCAGCTCCTAGCTAAAGAAAGAAGTTGGCAGAATGAGGTTTCATAGACTAAAGTCTACTTCTTCAGATGCATTTGAGTGCCAGATGTATCTGAGAAAGTAGACCTATATCTACGAAAGCTCATGCTGCAAACTTCTTTGTTTAGTTAGGCTCAGTACAGATGGCTAGGAAGAGGCGGCGAGATGCCACCCCTTTCTGCCCTGGATTAGTGCTGCAGCAAACACATGCAGTGGCACCGATCCAGTCTCCACAGAGCACAAAAAGGAGCCAGTTTTTCTGGCTCCTTTTTGTGCCTCTGAAGATTGCCATAGCTGCTGCCAGACGGCTTGATGAAGCCCCTTTGGCACAGGCCCAGTTTGGCACTGTGCCAAAGGGACGTCATCAACATGCGCATACAAAGTAGGCACGTACAAATATGGCACCTGGGCAGCATGGGGAGGGGTGTGAGCTCAGCCCTCACCCCACCCACAGACTGGGGCTTTTTGCTCGCCTATATCAGGCCTTATTCTCAAAGGTACTCTCTAAATACTGATCTACAGACTAGCACGGCTATATCACTGAAATTAACTCACAGGATATTCTAGTTATAGAGTCTGGGTATGTTGAGATTAAGAATTTGAATGCAGAATTATTTTAACAAACACAAAAGTTTATTCTCTGATTACAGCCAGAAGCAACTGCATATTACTGCTTCTAGAAACCTCCTCTTCCTTATACAGATCTGATATAAGTCCTGGGATGGACTGATCTGTGCTTTACATCAGTTATTGAAAAATACTGACTTGGGTCAAGGGATGGACCTGGATTTCTACTTGGCTGAAACATGAAGCTAAGTTAGATGTTGTTGTTGTTGTGTACCTTCAAGTAGTTTCCAACCTATGGCAACTCTAAGGAAAAGCTATTATGATGTTTTCTGGGCACGATTTGTTCAGATTTGTTTGCCACTGTCTTCCCCTGAGAGACTGCGTTAAAAACCTTAATAGCACCAAGATCTCTGAATTGTCTTGACCAGTGGGCAGGAGAGTGTTATATAATATGTGAAATACGTTTGTTAAACTAAATATCAGAATTAAGCCCCACTGAGTTCAATGTGATTTATTCTGATTATTCCCAGGCATGTGTTTATTATATACTGTTGCCTAATGGAACAAACTCTACCAGAAACAACATCCACCGTTAAAGACAGCTGGTTCATCTGATGATCAGGACTGGTGCATTTGTGTACAGTGCACCCGCGTTATATGCGGGCGTGCTTTACACGGTCTTGAGTGTATGCGCTCAAGCTGCGGGGAGCACGCAGGGTGCAAGGGGTGACACATCCCATTCAAATGAATGGGCGCGTGCGCCCATGGCGCCCCGCATGCCGCTGTGCCATTGCCCCACCATGCACAAGCCCCATTGTTTCTAATGGGGCTTGAGCATAGGTGGAATTTGCCTTACGTTGGGGAGTCCGGAACGGATCCCCGCGTAAGTCAAGGGCAGACTGTATATCATCGTATCCTGTTTGCCCCAAGTCTTTGTCCACCTTTATTCAAAGATCTTCAGAATTTGTATTCTTTTTGAGCTGCATAAAAGAACCTTCCATTTTATATGCTTTAAAAATTGACTCCCCCCCCCCCCCCCCAAAAAAAAATGCATGGATATGATTACAATGTGAGCATGTCTTGAATAAGTCAAACAGTTTAAAAGCATGTAAAATTCAAGTAGATAAATAGGTATCACTTTGGTAGATAGATAACAGCATTCCGTGCACCTTGGCATTTAGTCATGCTGGCTCCATGACCACAGTCATCTTTCATTTTAGCAACAGAGATGAACACTGCCCCCTAGAATTAGACATAACTAGACAATCATGTCAAAGGCGTTACTACCTTTTTAAAAAAAAAATTTAACATAGCCTTTTGGGATTGCAAAATCTGTTCATTAAAGCTGTCTATTAATCTAAGAAGTTCACCTATTTAAAATATTGCATCATCAAAGTATGTGTGTGGTGGTAACTGTCTGTATAACTAAATTTTCTGGTAACTATCCTCCTGGTAACAATGCAAGAACAAGATGGACCAGGGAAATTTAAGCTGAAGAAAGAGCAATTAAGGCGGGATACAGACCGCCCCTTTGGGGTGGCCTGCAGCCGCTCCATTAAAGCATGGATTGGGGCGAGGACAGCGACAGCAGCAGCCCAAAGGCCCCAATCTGACACTTTTTGGGACCAGGGAGAAGCAGTAAAATGCCGCTCCTCCCTAGTCCCGAAAAGGTGTGTCCTTGGGGCTTCATGCCCCAGGAAACCCCAGGAGCTGCCCGGGAGCCGCAGCCAGGAGAGAAAGTGTCTGCTTGGCCCCTTTCTCCCAGCTTTGTTCCTGCAGCCGTTTGGTGGCTACGGGAATGAGACGTTCCTCCAGAAGAAGCTCTGTTTCAGAGCTCCTTCCAGCTTCGTGCCTAGGCCGTCGTAAGCAGTCTGGGACAGTGCAAGGGCATCACACACACGCTGCTCCGTTTGGTGGCAGTGCACATGATGTAATCATGGCGGCCCCCGTGTGGATGGGAGGCCGCCATGATTAAGCTCTCATCATGTGCTAGGGTTAGGCCTCATGTGGGCGGAGCACCCCAAGGCAATCCTAGCATGTCACGATGGCACCCCATAGGGCTCGTCTGTAAAGCACCTAAGACTACCTGTATCGTTTGTTCAAGAGCAATATATATCAGCCTGTCTGATGTGGAGCATGAGCATTTTCGCCCAGCATGCCAGAATATTTGTCTCCATTGGTTATAATTATTTCTTACTTTCCTGTAACTTGTCAGGAACTGGCAGCAAATAACCTCATGGACCAACACCAGTCCATGGATCACCATGTAGAGTAGCAGTGTTGTATAGCACAAATGTTCCGTAGGCCATAACAATGGAGTTGCCCACTCTGCAGTAACCCTGAATCATTTAGTCTTTGTTCGCTTATCCTTGAAGGATTAGCATCCATGAGGAACTTCAGAAACTACAACCCCTGAGAATCAAACTAATCTTATTAGCAATAAGAAATGCTGCGATGTCCTGTTGGACCAATGATACACTCATTGTATCACAGCCATATCCAGTTAGAAGCACTCTTAAAGTAGTGTCCAGAGCTGAGTTGGTGGACTTCAGTATCAGCCATTAAGCTTGGTTGATTTTTTTGCCCCTGAGGTAAGAAAGAGAATAGTAAATTAAACAGTCATTCATCAATATCCATGAACCATAAGTATGCTGGTGCTTAGAAACAACATTTTTCAGTTGCTTGCTGACACGGTTATCTAAAACTCTGCCTTTGGCTAAGCAAAATAAACCAGTCAGGTGAAATATAATTTTATAAACCCCCTTATCTCTTTGAAAGCTGCAGCAGCCTTGGCCTTGGCAACCACCCCAATTTTTATGGAAACATTATAAAAAGCAGATAAAGCCTTTAAACTGTCAAAACATCATTTCTGGTGATTTGTAGAAGAGGGTTTTGGCTGTAAAGTTTACATTTTGTGATGCAGAACCTGCCATCATAGTATTGAGCTTCAGGAAGGTAACCTTCAGGAATACCTTAGCAAGATCTTCTATGATAAGCCAAACAAAGAAATTGCTAATATTGACAGGTATATTCCATTGCTTCCCATATAATTTCCATCAAGGGAAAGAATGCAACCATATTTATGACCTTTATTCTTCTTAGTACAACCAATTTAATTCCTGTCAGATTGTTACTAAATTGTGTACCTTATCCTGAGTAGCTTATCTTGTCATTAACTTTCAAAGCTTCTAATGTGTTCTGTCATTGACACACCAATGCTGCTTTCCGCAAAGGTGGTATATTTTGATTGAGTCATCATAAACTATAACTTAGAGTGGTGGTTTTCAAACTTTCTGTCCTCAGGGAACCCTATCTATTTAATGTCTTTCAAGGAAGTCCTGTGTGTCAACCAGTGATGCCTACACATCACAGAGGATCCTGGGAAATATTCTAAGCCTCACACATACTGGAAGTTGGGCAAGCCTTTTGGCCTTCAGATACAATCAGTGTGCCCTTGGCATGTTTGTGATACATAATAACCATCCCTGCAATTGCACCTTGAATTAGAAGATCAGCAGTGACGGGTTGATTTTTCAGGAAACCTTGTGAGACATGAGCGATCTTATTAAGGAATTTCTCAAAGGCTGTGAAACACATGTATTGGATTTACATAGATTTACAATTCATACACATAGGGCACCTATGTCTCCACCATACCTAGGATCTCTGATTAGAAGAGTGTGTAATATATGAAGCAGATTTTAAATACAAGTTAATGGGTGGATTGGCCACAACCTTCAGTGAATTCAATTTCTAGACACTATAATTAAGTTATAGTTGTTAGTGCAGTTCCCTGAAAGTAAACTCTGTTGCAATCTATTAAATTTACATCACTTTTGGTATATTTTGTGATCAGATGCTAAGCTGGATTCAGAATGTTGAGGACTGCTAGTATCTTCTTGTAGAAATAGAGTATAAATTTTATATATGCTTGCAGCTGAACGAAAGCCAGCATGGTGTAGTGGTTTAAGTGTTGGACTAGGAGTGGAAATCCTAGTCCACTGGGCCATGGAAATCCATGAGTGACATTGAGCAAGTCACATCCTCTCAACTTCATAAGAAGGCAATAGCACATCTCCTCCAAACAAATCTTACAAAAAATATCTCCTAATAGGGTCACAATAAGTCAGAAATGACTTGAAGGCACAGAAAAACATTTACTTGAGGTTTAAATGCAGTGTGCCACCCAAATCCAATAGAGGAGATCCATTTGTTGAAGCAGAAAGTACAGATATTGCAAATACCCATCAAGATATTTAGTGACAAGTGCATTGTGGTAACTCTCCAAGCCCTATTGAACAGATGGATATGAAGCATAAAAGAATGTGCATGCATTTCTGGAGCCCTGGTTATTATGTGTGTATAGTTCTGTAATGCTGGAGTGGACTTGGATTCCCAACTATATATAATATCAAATAACATAATTCTTTAACCAGAATATATGAAATCTGTCTGGGAGCAGGTCTCAGTGACAAGAGAACTTGTATATTTCAGCAATCTCATGTTCTTCCTCCCTGCAGTGTAGAGGAAACAAACATTTTAAGGACAAACATAAGTTTAGAATAATTTCTTTAGGGAAATCAAGATAGAACTCACTCTTGGTTGAGTTACAAGTTGCAAAGTAGTAAATAGTGCTTTTATTATTCAAGTTGGATAGTAAAGTATTGTAATAACATTTTCTACTCTAGTCATTTGCTTATTCAGGAGAGATAAGCTGAATAGTGTGAAGTCAGGTGGTTACCAACTGTTCTCTAAAGAATAAAAGAGGTTCAACAACAACAAAAAGAATCACCAAGGGCCAGAACAAATGGCCCTAAAGAGGCGGCTTGATTGCTGGATCAGGGCCATGGCAACCACATGCCGCAGCCCCAATCCAGCATTTTCCTAGCCCATAAAGAAGCAGCAAAATGCCGCTCTTTTGGGGGGCTGGAAAAAAGCTGCCCTTTCCTTTGCCACCACAGCTTTTCAGTGCTCCAGCGGCATGCAGCATCTAAACTCCACACTGCCGGAGCACCAAAAAGCTGCCCCTCAGGTAGGCAGTGGGGTGGTGTGACTCCAGCTTTGGGGCAGCATCGGGGCATCCGTCGTCCATACGCCATGCTCCCATGCCTCCAGGAAGCCAGCATATTGTGCTGGTCTGTACCGGCCCATAGACAGATTCAGTGTCATTTTTAACTGTATACATATCATGGAGCTTATCGTACAGGGCTCTAGGAACACAGCTAGCATGGAACAAAAGGGAGCAGGATGGGAACGTAATGGGGAAAGGGTGCATTTTACTGCACGCCGGAACACCACCAATGTCGCCCGAAGTCCCCATTCCATTCCACATCCGTTCCACAGGAGGTGATTTTCAAGAACTGTTCTGAACAGTTCTTGAAAATCGTGTCCTCTGGGATGGATGGGGAATGGAAAGGAATGGAACAGGGACTTCCAGTGGCATCGATGGTGTTGCCTCTCTATGGGGACATAAGAAGGAAATGTAACCCCATACTTTTGACAAAGTATTGAAAACTATAAGACATGTAACATAGTCTACAGGTCTCTCTGCACTAACTTATCAAGAGGAGTACTGTAAAAACAGAAAAGAAATAGACAAATCAAGAAAAATGTAATGATAACTCAAAAAGGTGAAATAACGAAGTGATGTTTTATGTGATGTCATTTAATGTCTGTTAACATTTGCATTTCATGTTGTATCTTTTCTTTTTTTTTGGGGGGGGGGTGTAATTTTTCTTTCTTTTTTCTTCTTAGTTAATGTGTTAGACAGTACCCGATTGTAGATTTGTTTGTTTGCTTGTTGTTTTTTCTTCTCTCTTTTTATAATGGACATGGAAAAAAGAAGATGTTTAAAAATAAAGTATAAAAAATCATTTTGTTAATTTTAAACAAATTGCAAAAGTCTAAAAATAAGTCTAAAATTTAAAAAAATACACCTTTCTAAAATGATAAATATCTAAAATCATTGATTACAAATCATGATTTAAAATGTTTGCTAAAATATTATAAAAATAGTACAAGAATAAACAATTAAGAACAAAATGATTGTTTATATTATTTCCTGAAAACATGTGCAACAAGTTTGTTTGACTGATGTTTGAAAGGTGTGTGGACCACTGTCTTTTTGATGAACAGGAGTTCCACAACTTTGATGCCATCACCAAGGAAGCCTTTCTGGGTGGTGTGGTGGCTCCATAGGCAACATTGCTTCAGGGCATCACCAACACCAACAGCAGAGGCATTCCAATAGTTCAAACAGGTTATTTTCAGAACATAGGCTACTGGAGCTAGCTGGTAACCCAACCTTAGTAGTTCATAAACACCCACCATCGCTGCAGCTAATTGGCCATCCAAAGTGGCAGCTTTAAATTAAGAAACACTTCCAAACTACATATGCATTCTGTTTAGAAGAAAGTGCCACATGATCCAAAATAGGCTAATTTCTCAAATTGTGAATCATCTATCCTCAAATACTCCTCATTGTTAGGATTTAACTAAAATATCAGCCCTCACCTAGATCAGTCTAGGCACTAGTCCTCCAGTGAAACAGTTTCTCTGGATTCAGTTAGAAGAGAGGAACAGAGCCAGGTGTCATGTGCACATTGGTGGCATTCTCCTCCAGATTTCCAAATAACACATGTCAATGGCTTCATAGAAATATTAAATTACATCCATAAGAAAGCACATGGTATACATTGATGAGCATGCACACAAAGGTTCTGGAAAAGTGGGAAAGGGAATTTATAAAGAACAGTGTCTGCCAAAATTCAGTATCAAAAGGACTAAGAGATATATTTGCTTTTCAGCTACTGAAAACATTCCTTTTACCACTGAAATAAGCTCTGGAATTCATAGAAGTATGAAAAGCAACAATTGATATTCTAATTTTACAAGTTAAACTGTAGTCAGTTTTAATTGACTGTAGCCTACCTTTTTAATGCTGGTTTATGACAGTAACAAAAGATCTTTTAACCAATATTCATACACAATAAAAGAGGCTTATTTTCACCACTTTGTTGGGCTGGACTTTTGTTCCTTCTCTAAGGAGAAGCAAGTAACTCCAATCCCCTGCTATATCATCTTGATATCAGTTCTCCCTCCTCCATTCTATATTTATTTCTTAGCAATCAGAAAACAATAGTGCCGCAATACTTCCAGCCAAATAACACACCATTTTATCTTGGTGTACACTTTTATAAACTAAAACAGTCCAATAGAATTGGATAAATAAGAGTCCATTAGCCATTTATCTTGAGTCATCTGGAGTTTTAGGTAAACCTATTGGCTGTCAACAGGAATCAGTTAAAAAGCGGGGTGGAGAATCAGCTTCATGTGTCTGATATTGTGCAGACCTGTCCTAATAATCTGGCAACACTGTATCAAATCAGTCTCATACAACGGCAAATTTTTGCATTTGTACAATTTCACAGACCCCAGAAACCTGTCAACAACATGAGAGTGTAAAGGAGAAAGGCTAAACTGTTTTAACAGGCAAAGATAAAGTACCTTACATCTTACATTTATTTTCTTCTGTTCTTTCATAATGATACCATTCTTTCACCAAAATTGGCAGGTATGGGTAGCTTAGTCTCTTTAAAAAATGATTGCCATCTTTTTATGAGTCAGATTGAAATCTGAATTGGGGAGAGCTGAGTGTGTTAGATCTTCTGAAGTACTATGATCATTCAGGTAAGAGGCTAGTGCATAACATCAGGTGGTAAAGCGAAACACGGCTTGCTTTCATTTTCTCTCTTTTCAGCAGCAGTCTCTTTTCTAGTTCACAGTTGACATATTTCCAGGAATAAACTTTTCAGCACACACACACACACACAGCCATGTTCTTATGCTTTGAAAGAAAAGGTTGCATTGACATGTCTCACTCTCACACAAACATCCCTCAGCAGGCTCATCTGATATTTGCATACCTATCAAAAATAAACAAATTAAATAAAACTCTCCTGCATATTTAAAACAAATCTGTTTATATGAAACTTTATGGAGGCCTTTGGGGAATCATGCACTGCACTGGGACAGATACTGTTTTCAGTTGTTCATAAATGAGCTAAAGCTAAATGTGGGTAGTGAAGCAGCCAAGTTTGCTCATGACACCAAATTATTCAGGATAATAAATTTGAAAGGGGGAGGGTGATTTTGAAAGAATCTCCAAGAAAGATCTCTCCAAATGTGTGAATGGGCATTAAAATGGCAAATGTAGGGACAGTACAGACTGCTGCAAAACGGCGGTCTGCATTCGCCCCTTTTAACTCCAGAGGGACAACGCAGCTCCCAAACCCCACACTGTCCCTCCGGAGTAAAAAGAACCTGGTGTTTCCGGGTTCTTTTTATGGCGCCAGAGTGATGTTGCAAGTGCGCCAGTGGCACACTGGTGATATAAGCAATGCATGGCGACGTGCGGATGCTGCATGTCGCTTACATCAAAATGGATGGGATACTGTCATTACTCCACCACTGCGCTGTGCTAGGGCTAGGGACCATGCAATTGGTGTGCGGTCCCTAAGCCTAGTGTCGGCGCCAGCATGGGGCACTCGGCCCATCTGTTCTGGGCTGTAGTTCCACGTAAGCAATTGTAAAATGATGCATATTGGTGCAAAACATGCATACATTTATGGGATCAGATGTATCAGTGATAGGATACAAAAGGGATCTTTGGATCCTAATGATAGTTTGTGAAGGTTTTGAACCATTGTGCAACAGCTATAAAAAAGAAAGAAAAGCAAATGCCACGTTAGGGATCATTAGATATAATACTAAAAATAAATTGCCAGTATCAAAATGCTTCTGAAAACTTCCATAGTCAAACAATGTTTTGAATACAGCATACCCTTCTTGCCAAAGGTGTGAAAAAAATTGAGAGAAGGGAGGGAGAGAGGGACTCCATGGCTGTTGCCGAAAAAAGGGGGGAAATTGATCAGGAAACTGAACTAATTGTTGTTTGGTGAAATGTAGCAACATCTGAGGCTTTTTCATTTAGGAGGAAAAGAGTAAGAAGAGGAAATAACAGGAACATATGCAATTGTACATGCCATGGAGAAAATGGAAAGATAGTTCCTGTCCCAAATAGTAGAACCCAGAGGCATCAATGAGTCTGAACATTTTAGAAGATTATTGTGCCTGAAAATCTTGCTGGAATAGATGCGGGATTGAAAAGTCAAAACCGGGTTTTATCGCATGCAGCCAAGGCCAGGCAGGTGTAAACCCTTCTGTAGCCTGGACTCCAGCTATGCTTATGCAGCTGTTTTTTTTTTTTAAATGGAGCTTCCCATTTTTGAAAAGCAGCTGGATAAGTGTGTGGGGTGTGTGTGTGTCTGGACTGCAGACGGGTTGCACTCGCCTGTCTTCAGCTGCATGTGATAACACCTGGTTTTCACTTTTAAATCCTGCATTTATCCTGGCAGGATTTGCAGGTACAATAATGTCCTTAGAGATTCAGGATAAGGATTGCTACTTTGCACAACACAGAAATTGTGGAATTTGGACACACAAAGTAGTGATGATGAGCAACATAAATGGCTTTACAGCAAGATTGGATGAATTTGTAGGTGGGTACTAGTCCTGAAAGCTATATACTACCTCCAAGGTTAGAAGGAGCATCTCTCTGAATTCTAGTTACTGAAGTGGTGTACCGTTATGTTCTGTTTGTGACCTTTCTGGCTGGCTACTGTACAAATAGGATGTTGAACTTGTTTGTTCTTTGGCTAGGTCCACCACAACCAGGTTCTCATACTTAAGTTTGTATTAACATATACCCCATTTTTGGACATCATTAGTATTGGGCATTAACATTTTTAATTTCCTATATATGTTCTTCCAACATTCTGCCTCACAAGGTTTTTTTTTTAAAAAGAATCTACATTTCAAAGTGTATATTGACACCATAAACTTTGACACATGTCATGCTATTCCATGTTTATTATACACCAAGAGATGTGCAATTTATCTTTGTGTAATTGCATTCAGTGCAAAATTTGACTAAGAAGATTCTTTGGTATGCATAGCATATTTTATCCTTTGATGTTTCAAGAAAATCAGTGTTTTGTTGGACAAATTGGATTTTTTTTTTCATGGAAGAGGGACAGAATGGAGAATGTCACAGTTTTTCCTGAGGCACATCTTACAAAGCAATGCTGAACTTTGATACCACTTCATAGAAGAGTTTTACAACAAATTATGACAGTTAGTTTTGCTTTTATCTAACATCATCACAGATACTGTAAATGGATGGATGGGGGAAATCTGATTCTTTTCTCAATAACACATTGCAAATCACTGTGCTGATGGTTGTGGAGGGATCTATCTGCAAAACCAAAGCATAATGAAATGATCAATGTCTATGTGTGTTAATCGGAGAAGCATCATGCTTTTGTCATTAAGACAATGAGCAAAAGCTGATATAAAAGTTCATTTTTTAAAACATGACTTAAAAATGAAAGCAATGACATTGTGGTGAAGAGCCAATGACTTTAGATCTTGGAAATGATATATAGAAAAGTTTTTCTATAGCACAGCAAGCATATTTTCCCAGATAACCCATGTATAAACAAATATAAAGAAACCAGAACAGCAAATGCAAAAATAGGAAGTTAACAGGCATGCAGGAGAAATGGCAAATTAATAGTTTGCATATTTATGACTCATAAATCAGCAACACTTTGAAGTGCTGCAAAACAATTTAATAAAAACGAGAAGTGTGTCAGGACTTCAAAGCAATGCTCCATTAAATCAATACTAATCCAGTGCTCTCTGTTATTTGGCACAAAAGTTTGTGTTAATGCAACATTAATTTAAAACACATGGAAGCCAAGAAATTGCAAACAGAAAAAAAAGGTTAATGTTCAACTATATGGCTTCACTTTCTCATGTAGTATAATTAACATTGCAGCTTTAAGGCCAGATCCCAGAACTCAGCACCTTCTGAGCCTATCTGGGACCTATCATTAAATTCAGTGAAAAGGTACATAAATATTTAAAGATCATCCTGTCTTGATCATGATCTAACTTGAAATACCTGACATGTTTGTATGAAGAGTGAAGAATATATTTAAAAATTAACTGTACAATGTTTTATTAAAAAAATCACCAAATGCAAGCAAAGCCACATGTATGTCTTTACAAAGGCAACTCCTCCATCTGAAAGGCAGAGTTAAGAAGTTATCCATTTTCTAATTAGTTATTTTGAGAACTAGTTAATTCTCTAAGGATACTGGAGTTGGAAATACAATCTATAGGTGGGAAGTCTATCTGTTAATGTTCTAGATTTTACTACCTGAACCTTAAGTGAAGTTTCCACATGATGTCTTACTGTTGGATAAAACAATCTTTCAACACTGTTTTGAAGAATACATGCCACAAATAGTTTTTTTGGGGTCTATGTGGCCATATCTGAAAGAGTTTATTCCCAGTGTTTTACCAGCATCTGTGGCTGACATCTTCAGAGAATGCTGGCATGGGAGTCAGTGGGGTTTAGATAGATAGATAGATAGATAGATAGATAGATAGATAGATAGATACTGTGTGGCCCTTGGTTGAGATGAAGTGATTTACATGTTAATCTCTGTGTTGGTCTGTTGATGAATGGCAAGGCCTCGGGGTGTCTGTTTAATTAATGATCCATTGTCAATTGGGAAAATCCCCTGGGTGGTTTTCATCTACAGTCTTGATTTCGGTGTTTTTCAGGACCGATAGACAAACTTTTGTTTACTTTAAGGTTTCTTCTTTCAATTTGGCCAATGAACACCTTGATCATGAAAAAAACAACAACACTTCATCTGTGATGTGATATGTGTGTGTGTGTGTGTGCTGGCAAAACATCAGGAATAAATTATTCCAGACAAAACCCCACAAAAAGCTATGGTTTCCAGATGTGAAAGCCTTCGACTTCACATTGTACCACAAATGTTCTCTCCTAATCAAATCAAATACAGTCCTCAAATGAACAAATGCAAAATACAAGGAACAATTCTTTAATGCATTTTTTGACCAACTGAGAAATTACAAAGCAGTAATCAGGTGCTGAATTTCCATCTTGGAATCCTATTATCTATTGAAAGGCTCATAGGTTAGTCTAATTTTTAATGATGTTCTCTATTTGTAAGGATGTCCATGTCAGGTTTTACAATAAAGGGCAATTAGAATGGAGAAGAGGGACACTGATGTTCCTCACAAACAATTGTTTCTTGGAGCTCTTTATACTAAACAGTAAAGTGATATGATTCTAGTTTAACTTCCATTACATTAATAATAACTGCCATGGTTCCATCCTATGAAATCCTGGGACTTATCATATGCAGAGATGTAGTTAGAATTATTGAAATGAGAGCTCTAATACTTCACCAAATTACAAATCTCAGGATTTGGTAGAAAGCATTCATGGTGATTAAAGTGGAATCATAGTGCTATAACCAAGTAGTGTGAAAGAGCCCTAAGGGACTGTAGTTTGGTAAGGCATTAAAGCTCTTGTGATGAAAATTTTAAATATCACTCTCTAAACTGCAAATCCTAGAATTCCATAGGAAGGAACCATAACAGGTAAAGAAGGATCATAGTGCTTAGTGTGTGTGTGTGGGGGGGGGGATGTTTGCTGTAAAAAAGCCCAGATCCCCTGTTCAGTCTTCTCTATAGTTTTATTTACATTAGTAATTATTTCTGGATTTTTGTCTGTATGCTTACGTAAATTCTGATACAAATAGACACTGAGATATATGCATGCAACATTTATGAAAATGCTGACACATAAATGGACATTCTGCAAAGAACAAATGGTCATAGATGCCTCAATACAATTGAGAACACAAAGCCCAATCAACAATTTCCTCCTCTTCTTTTCACAAAGAGAAATCAACACATATGCCATCGCAACACTCATTTCATTCGCAATGTTGTGCTATCAAAACCACCATTCCAGGTATTTATGGTAAATTGAAATGGAGGTTCATAGGCTCAACTGCCTGAGGTAGAGGTTCTGGCACTTCTGACAAAACTGTTGGACTCTGCTGGATAGTTGTCTTAAGCCATTAGTGGAAAACCTGAATCTTAGTAGGGTGGAAGAAAAGAAAAATAGACACTGACTCAGTTCTTATTGCCCTTCTGATTGTGTCAGTGATCCATATTGTTTTGACAGATTATGGTAATTAAAAAGGGAATTTCCTGAGGTGAGCTGTTATATAGCTTTACTGATGCCATCTATTAGCAAGTATTTAAATTACACTACATGTTGTGGACTATAGGTCTACCTCAGTTAATTAAGCAGATGCCAGAAAACTTGGGCGCATAGGCAAAAATTACATGAAAAGGATGGGTTCCTATACCAAACAACAAAACAAAACAAAACAAGAAAGAAAGAAAGAAAGAAAGAAAGAGCAGCTCAACATGTTTCAGCAAACTTTTTATTCAAAGCTAACAAGATGTGCATGTGAAATGAAATATGCAAATCATGTAAGTATTGTATAAGTTAAAAAAAAGAAAAATTAAACCTTCTAGATACCACATTGTTTCAAAATGCATTCATGGATGACTCTTTACTTTCACCAGCGCACACTTTGCTTTTGATTTCCATTTTAGTGGCCACATGTTTAAATCTATGGACCCATACAGACAGACCAAAATAAAGCTGCTTCGGATCACTTTGGAGGTATGCTATTTAAGTGATGCATGCATCCTAAGAGTTTGAAAGCCGTGCCAAAGCCAAGCTCCAGTACTTACGAGTGGAGCATGGCTTCCGGACTCTTAGGACGCATGCATAATTTAAACAGCATACCTCCAAAGTGATTTGAAGCAGCATTATTTTGGCCTGTCTGTATAGGGCCAATGTTGTTATTTTTTAATATGCTAGCAGTAACTGGTAACAGAAAGTTGTCTGCTCTCTTATCTTTGTTTTACTGTTTACACATGCTCAGTAAGAGATTGTGGAGGCAGCTGAATTTCATCTTACCTGTTGTAGTCAGGCACACACATAGGCGGGTTACAGACGGGCAGGGGAGGACGTCTTGGAGGTGTATTTAGCTGAATGCGGAGCCTCCAGACGGCCCGCCCCGGGGGCGTGCTTCAGGTGTTGGAGCTTCCACACGGGGGGGCAGTGAAGACGCCTCACCTGGGTCCGTTTCGGACCCGGAGTTTCCAAACCGCCGCCTCGGAGGACGCTGCAAAAAGAGAGGCAGCTTCTGCACAGGCGGCCCAAACCGCGGCTTTTTTTTTCTTTTGCCGCATGAGAAGTGCGCAGCTTCGCAGCTGCATCGCTAAGCAGCGGCGGCAGAAAGCCTGTCTGCGCATTTAAAGCACCCAAGCCCCTTTAAACTTTTTCCCTGTGACTTTAAAGCTAGGCAGGAGTGGTGTGAGGTAGCAATGTCCAAACTCTGTCCTTCCAGGCATTTGGACTTCATCTCCCAGAATCCTAGACCACAGGGCAAGGTGGCTGGGGATTCTGGGAGATGAAGTCCAAACGCCTGGAAGGACAGAGTTTGGACATTGCTGGTTTGGGGACCAGTGAGCCAGGCATGGTGGGAGGAGAGAACAGGAAGGGTAGAATAGAGTAGATAGGGCTGGGAGGGAACACATGTCCTGGGAGGCGAAATGATGTCTTTATGGGACATCATGGGACCTAGTGCCTTGTCAGTGCTCCCTGCCCCTTGATCCCAGGCCCAGGCCCCCTCTAGTTGCCCTTTGCCTTTGGGGGCAAGTTTAGAGGGCATCAAAAGGTCTTGGGCACATTCAAGCTCCAGGGTCTCTTTTTTTTTTCCTTTGCTGGCTGGCGAATGCGCAGCTGCTCAGGGCTAAGCAGCGGCGGCAGAAAGCCTATGGGCACATTTAAAGTGCCCAAGCCCCTTTAAAACAATGGAGGTCTCCTGCCAGCTGGTGATCAGCTGGTGTTGGCATCCTTGTCCGCTTGCACTTTGCCAGTGTCAGCAGCATCATAGATAATAAATAATAATAAAATCTTTATTTATATCCCGCCCTTCCAAAAAGATCAGGGCGGCTTACAATATGCAACAAGTGCAACAGATACAGGTTAAAAGCATAGAACAACAATAAAACACAATCTAAAAACAATAACAAAGGCCTCGTTAGCCCATCCTCATGGCCACGGAAGAGGAGGGAGGCCCACAGGATATTTAATCGGGGAATGCCTGCTTGAATAGGAAGGTTTTGAGTTCCTTCCTAAATTGGGCCAGGGTGGTGGATGAGCAGAGCTCTGTGGGCAGCGTGTTCCAAAGGGCTGGGGCAGCTGTGGAAAAGGCCCTTCTAGAAGTAGAAGCTAACCTAGCCCCAGGCACCTTCAGCAGTTGCTGCCCAGATGTTCTGAGGGTGCGAGGCGGATTGTACGGGGCGAGGCGGTCCTTTAGGAATCCTGGACCCAAGCCATTTAGGGCTTTATAGGTAATAACCAACGCCTTATATTGAGCTCGGAAGCGAATGGGCAGCCAGTGGAGATCTTTAAGCACAGGTGTTATGTGGCTGGTCCTGGATACGCCAGTGACCAGCCGGGCTGCCATATTCTGTACCATTTGGAGCTTCCGAGTTTGGTATAAGGGTTGCCCCATGTAGAGTACATTGCAGAAGTCCAATCTCGAAGTTACCAGAGCATGTACAACAGTTTCTAGGTCCCTCCGCTCCAGGTATGGGCGCAGCTGGCGAATCAGCCGAAGCTGGTAACAAGTGCTCTTGACTGTCGCATTCACCTGAGCAGTCAGGTGGAGCGACGAGTCAAGAAGCACCCCCAGACTGCGCACGGAGTCCTTCACAGGGAGCGTGACCCCGTTCAGGACAGGTGGAACCACCGCCATTCCTGGACCGGGGGAACCTATCACTAGTACCTCTGTTTTCTCTGGATTTAGTTTGAGTCGGTTTTTCCTCATCCAGCCCATTACTGACTCCAGACAGGCCACGAGAGGAGAGACGCCATCCCCAGTCACTGCATCAGTCGGAGACATAGAGAAAATGATTTGGGTGTCATCAGCGTACTGATAACCCCGCGCCCCATGTCTCCGGATGATCTCTCCCAGCGGTTTCATGTAAATGTTAAATAGCATGGGAGACAGAATGACTCCTTGAGGGACCCCAGTTTTAAGGGCCCGCTCGCTGGAGCACACGTCTCCCAGCTGCACCATCTGGGACCTCCCAGAGAGGTAGGAACGGAACCACTGGAGCGCAGTGCCCCCAATTCCCACCTCAGCCAGGCGCCCCAGAAGGATACCATGGTCTATGGTATCGAAAGCCGCTGAGATGTCCAAGAGCACCAACAGGGACACGCTTCCCCTGTCGACGCTCAGACGGAGATCATCGACCAAGGCGATGCCTCCTCTCCTTTGGTCCCCGCGCTCCTGCTGAATCTGCAATGCGCAGCCACAGCTGTCTCCGCTTCCACCGCTGTCCCCCTGCCATCTCCCCTCACCTCCCTTGTACATATGTCAATATTTACAGTTTTAGCGTTTTTTATTGTTAGGTGAAAATGGCACAGGAATGTGTGTAGGGGTGCACTTTAAAGTCCAAACTTTCCAAGCAGCGCATGCGTACATGTTGCTCTAGGGTTAGGGTTAGGGTTAGGGTTACGAGGCTTAAAATGCGCCGCAGCTGTGCCTCAGCTTCCACAGCTGCATGGCAGCGGACGTTGCAATTAAAGCCTGACTGCAAACTGCGCATGTTCCAAGACCCCAACTCACTATGCGACGGAGCTTTTAAATGGGCAACTTAAAGTAGCGGCGTAGCAATTCTGGTGTACCGGTGCAGCAGCTCTCATGGCTTCTTCCCCTTCTCGATATGTGTCAGCATTCAGGTAGGACTGCTCCAGTTTCTGCAAAATGTTTGGCTGGGACCATATAGCTATCAGGTCAGCCGTCTCAGTATGAGACCAAGACGTCCCCCTGCCTTTTTTCGGGGTGCTGGTGGATGGCTGTGCCATCCTGCCTGGTGGCAAAGGGGAGCCTCCACACAGCTGTGCCAGGAGCAGCCGAACTGTGCCCGTTCCCAGGTGAGAATGGCGCAGGAATGTGTGTAGGGGGTCACTTTAAATCCCAAACTTTCCCTTTTCACTTTCTACAACCAAAACATCCGCCGGCAAAAGTTACAACTTCCCGCGGTTCTAGCAACGCATGCGCACAAGTGGCTCTAGGGTTAGGGTTACGAGGCTTAAAATGCGCCGCAGCTGTGCCTCAGCTTCCACAGCTCCATGGCAGCGGACGTTGCAATTAAAGCTTGACTGCAAACCACGCATGTCCCGGGAACCCGACCCATTATGTGACGCAGCTGACACAGAGCTTTTAAACCGGCAACTTATATTTGTGGCGTAGCAATTCTGACGTATCGGTGCAGGGGCTTACAGACGGAGCTGCGCACGTACGCATCAAACAGAAAAGAAGCGGAAAAAAGCAGCACCTTTTTAATGCCGCTTCTTCCCGCTTGGGGCGTGCGGGGGGCGTGTTCATGACGGCATTCAGGTAAAGCCCGTCTGAAGGCTCTACCTTCATGACGTCATGAGTACATCCCTTTTTGCCCGTCTGTAACCCACCATAGTTAAAATAGAGTGCACTAGAACAGAAACCCTCTCTTTCTCAGCTTAAGCTTTGTTTGTCGCACTGTTTCCAGCAGACATGGAGCTGTAACCTGACACTAAAATCTGTATTTCTCCAGCTTGCTTTCACAAATGTTGATGCTGCTAAAAAAATCTAACTAGATAGAGGATGAGGTAGAAAAAGGAGGCCTGAGTGTGCATTAACTTTTTGAAAAATAAGCTTCATCATGATAGATTTTGTTAACTGAAATATACTTGAATTATTTTTGAATAATGTGTAAAAACAAACATTTCCCCATCAAAGTCAAATTATTACAATGACATCCTAAGTGGTTTTAGAAATTTGTTGTAATTGTCACTGATTTCACTACAGTTTTTGGTGACCCCCTGAATGAGAAGCATGCAACTCACACTGTTATCTACAGCCCCACTCAGGTTTTGCAAATTGGAGCCCATGACTTCCTGAGTCTATCTACCTGTAATTCACTCTTCCACCTTCCTGCTGCTTTCCACCTTTACAAGCATTATCTTTCCTAGTGAGCCATGTCTTCTTATGATATATCCAAAGTATGGCAGTTTCAGTTCAGTCACTTCAGGTTCTAGAGAGAGTTGAGGTCTGATTTGTTCTAAGACCAAGTTATTTGTCTTTTATATAGTCTGTGGTATCTATTTGAATAATGCAGCCATATAATTTCATAGAAGAATTCAGGCCTTTGGGATGACACACATTCATACTTCTTTCATTATGTGAAAACATATCTGAGGAAGGATGGGGTCTCCAGGAGCCCACTTGAGAAGAGCAATGTATAAGTAAAATAAGTAAATAAGTTTCCATTGGCTTGGATTTATTTTTTTTAAGTATATGGTAAAAGTACAAATAAATAAAATGTAATCAAATTAAATTAAGCCCCAAGGCAGTCTCTCCCAAGAGAAAAAGACAAAACTGCCACTAAATCCATTATGTCTGCCTTTCCAACCCACTCAATATGTGCATAAAATGTGAAACAACCCTCCTAAAAACTCAAATCAGCTGGAAATCATCCAAAAACAAAGCAACAACACTTTCTGGTGGTGTCAAACATATCCATCTAGCAGTGAAAAATGGTCACACTCTGACAGTTGTGTATCCAGTAGTGAAAAATGGCAACACCTCTGATGGTTGTCCTTGCTCTAACCTCAGCCAATCTGTATGTGAGTGCATTGTAATGTGACCATTTGAACATAGTGTTTTGTCACCCAGCCAATACTGGGTTCAGTTCTCAGGATCAAAAAGCTTTTGTACCTCTGATGTGCCACCATAGCCCTGTCTTTTTTTTGGTGGTGGGATTACATGCTCCTGTGAGGCAAGAGGATGTCCAGCTGTAGCAGTGCAACTGGTAGGTTCTCCCACGTTAGACAGCCTTTTGCTGAGGAGTCAGACAAAATATGCCAAATGGATACTGGACAGAAGCAGTAGTTGAGGGTGACACTGGTGGAAGATATCTCCAAAACAATGGCAGTGAGACCACAGCTAACTCTTGTTAGTACTGCATGGAAGAAGGCAATGGTAAACCATTTCTGAAGCCTTCTACCTTGAAAACCTTATGACAGTGATGGCAAACCTTTTCAGGGCTAAGTGCACCAACTAAAAGTTTTTCCAGCACTGGGTGTTATCCAGTACCGGGGTGGGAATCTCACCCTACAGGGGTGGGATTTCTCACTCTGTGTTTTTTCTGGCCTCTGGCTTCCTCCAGAGAGGCAGCCGGAGGCCAAGAAAGGTCTTGGAGGAGATGGAAGAGGTGCACACACCTGTTCTCCTCCTCTCTGCCAGGTGCTGGGCCAAATTACATTGTGTGCCATTTCTGGAATGCATGGCATAGGTTTGCTATCATGGCCCTATGATGAGACAGTCCAAAAATGAAACAATAGACATTGCCAGAAGATGGGACTCCCAGTTTGGAAGATGCTTAATGAGCTACTAGGAACAGCAAAAGACAACTCCAAGTAGTGCTGTAGCTAATGATGCAACTAAACTCAAGCCAAAAGGATGTTCAGCTGTGAGGTGAAAGGGTAGTCTGAAGCTGCACAACACATATTGTAAGAACATGGAATGTAAGAAGCTTGATTCGGGAAAGCTATACCTTGTAGAATAAGGAATGGAATATGTAAACATTACCATACTTGGCATAAGTGAGCTAAATTGGATAGGAATGGGACATTTTCAGTCAGATTTACACTGTGATTTACTGAGGAAATTCAACTCTAAGAAGAGGAAAGATGTAGCAAATGCAGTCAAGGGATAGAATGCAAAGTTTGACAGAATACTATCAATAAAACTTTAAGGAGACTCCATCAATATAACCATAATAGAAGTAGAAGAAACTGAATGATTCTGTGCTAGAGTCCAGAAGGAAATTGATCACACACCAAAGAATGATGTGTTTGCAATCTTAGGTGACTGGAATGCATCAGACTAGATGACACTCACATTCTTTTCCTGCAGGGGCTTGATTAGATGACTTTCAGACATAACGTTCATGAGGATCAGACTAGGTGATCCTTGAATTTCTTTCCTATCAGGGTTGGAGTAAATGATCTTTGAATTCTAGATAGGATAATTCTAGATAGCCTGCAAGGGTCAGGCTAAGTGACCCTCAGACTCCTTTCTCACAGGGACTGGACTAGATGACACCCAAATTTCTTTCACAGAAATAATCTGGTTGGGCCCAGTGCTATGGAATTCTGGGAATTGTAATTGCATTGCTCTGGTGCCACAACAAACTACAATTCCCAAACTTCATAGCACTGAGCCATGGCAGTTAAAGTGGTGATAAACTGGATTATTTCTACAGTCCCCCTTTTCAAATGGTCACTTTTTCTGACGAATGGCTCAGTACCTACCACATTTTTACATTTGCTTTGCATCTTTCCTTCTCCCCTTCCCTCTGTTCATCTTCTTTCATGCCATCCTGATACTCAGATAGTGAGCATGTGGGCAGAAACTTGTCTTTTAAAATTCTGTGTGAAGTCCTATGCTTGTTTACATAAGTCAACAGATCTGTTTCCCAAGTCAAAGGCAGCTTTCTATAACCTTTAGGACACTCTCTCTCTCATTGCAGAGACAGGAGGAAGTTATCAAATTAACACGTTTCCTATTTAGATAAAAGAGTTTATCTACCCAAATCAAATAAATTTCACACAACAATGATGAAGCAGAAAAAGCAATGTTTTTTTTTTGGGGGGGGGGGATAGCAACGAATGGGTGTGAGAATTCTAGCTGTCTCCTATTTTTGACCCTATTCTCCTGCCTTAGCCATTAGCTCTGCAGCTGAAGAGCTTTGCAATGTTTAGAAACACTCAGTCTTCCCAGAGGATTAAAAAGTTGTGAACACAAAATGCACAGGAATCCAGAAAGAGTGTGCGTGAGTGGAATAAGCTGACTTCTACATGTCAACGTCCTCTCATTCATCTCTCCCAAATGTCGCCCCAGAAGAACAGGGTGTCTTGCTGAATATGATGTGCTGGGAGGCACAGGGAAGAACTTTCATATGCCTAGTGTGCAGACACAGAATTGCAGCCTCAGTCAGGACTCACTTTGGACTTCTGAGGCAACAGTTTTTGCATACCTATCTGGAAGTAAGTTTCTGTTTCACACAGCAGGATGCAAGTCAGCAAGCATAGGTCTACTCCATCCATCTTTATCATGATCACAAATAAATCATGAAAGCAAGAAAAAAACAGAACACAAAAAGATATCTGTTCTAGAAGGCAGCTCATACATACAACAGTTTCTGTATATACACATGTGAAAGTTCAATGGGCTTGTACATCCATACATGTGAATACAAATAGCAATCATGGATTCAGGTAAATCTGGTTTCTTTTCAGATCACAAGCATATGTGAGAGGTGGTCATTATGTACTTTTGGTCATCCTGCAGAGAGAATGTCACACTAGACCACTTTTCTGATTCAGTATGGCATGTAATTCAGGAATACCAGTAAGGGTACAACGCATATGTTCTCTGAACACTAATGTTTGGTAACTTCCAGGTACTTAGAAGGACATTTTTAGAACAAATTATTGAAATTTTAAAAGGTGTGAGATAAGTAATTTTGAAGATTATTTATTTTTATTTTATTTTATTTATACCCCGCCCTTCAGCCCTAGAGACTCTCAGAGCGGCTTACAATTATTATTATTTATTCAAATGGTTTCCTGCCGTCAGGCTTACAATCTAAAAAGACAGAACACAAAAGGAGAAGGGAATGGTGGTGGGGAAGGGGATGAGGTCCAGTGGTTCTTCTCTCCCTCTGAGGCCTGGACCAAGGCAGATGGACTGGAGACAGGGATCTACTTCTTCATTTAGGCCAGGCCTGATGGAGCAGGCAGGCCTCTCTCTACCTCTCAGCTGGATGAGATAGATGGCAAAGGGAGGGCTCTTCTTCTTACTCTAGGTCAATACAGATTCAAAATGTGTGTGTGTGGGGGGGGGTATTATTTGAACGCTATTATAGTAGATTCATTTAACCATTGGGTTTTAAATATGAATTGACTTATTGTTCCACAACTGATTTGGTGGGTCTGTTTTAGGACTCAAGACTGTGTGTACCTTTTTTATTTGAGCCAAAGAAGCAAAAGAGACCAGAAAGATAATTAAGAGCCTAGAAGATAGTATATGCCAAACTATTTGTGCAACCCTGAAAGGAAACTTTTCCCCCACTCATTATTTGTGCAGGCATAGAAAGTTGCAAATATTGCTTTTTCAAATACTATGCCATACCATGAGTTCCTTGGAGATAAACACTATTTTTCATGCCCTCTCACACTGAAGGAAATACATTAGAATCGCCCTGCTGAGTTTGCAACCTCCAGGAAATCCCCCCTCTCCATCTCCCCAGATAGGTCAGTGTGTTTGCATTGTGGGCAGGCTTGCCAAAGTTCATCCATCTCTAAGATTAATAGAACCCTCTATAGAAGCTGTTCCTATGTGGCAAGGGCCAATACTTCCACTAAGGTACAAGCATTCACTTTGTTTGAAAAATGTTATTATTTGAAATACTTTAATGGCTGAAGAATGTGACCTGGTGCACCAGCAAAGCATGTTCAGAAAGAGATAGTACCCTTACAAACTGTTTGATGCTAGATCAATTGGTGTTTGTAAAACTCAGCAGATGGAGTCTAACACATCATTAGGGCCAGTTATTCCTGACATTTTTAAAAAAAATTTATTTATTTATTTATTTATTTATTTACATCCTACCCTTTATCATAAATATCAGGGTGGCATACCATTAAAACATGTAAATTAGGTCCCAGAAGCTTTCTTTAAAAGCCACATTTTGACTTGGCACTGGGAAGAAAACAACCTTGGCACCAAGCAGACCTCCAAAGGGAGGGCATTCCATATTTGAGATGACATAACTGAAAGGTCCTCTCCCATAGTCATTTGTTGTTGTTGCTTGGCACACTTTGGAATGGTACAGAAAGAGGTCAGAGACATAGAGTCATAGAATCATAGATTTGGAAGAGATCATAGGAGCCATCCAGTCCAATTCCGTGCCATGCAGGAGTGAACAATGAAAGCACTCCCAACAAAGCCTCTGCTTTAAAAGCCTCCAAAGAAGGAAATTCCACCACATTCCAAGGCAGCATATTTCACTGTTGAAGAGCTCTCACTTGCATAAGGGTATTCCAGATAGAATCATTGAATTGGAAGAGACCACTAGGGCCATCTAGTCCAATCCCCTGCCTTGCAGGAACTCACAATCAAAGCATCCCTGACAGATGGCCATCCAGCCTCTGTTTAAAAACCTCCAAGAAAGGAGACTCCACTACACTCCGATCATCAGGAGTATAGGATGCTGCCTTATACCAGGACCATCAGTTCAGCACCAATACTGACTGGTAGAAACTCCTCAGGGTTCAGACGGGAGCCTTTCACAACCCTACCTGGTAATGAGTAGGACTAGTCCTGCCATACTACAAATATGGCCAGATTTTCTCTGATTTCTAGCCATTTAACCTGATACCTATTTGAACCATTAGCTGGAACCTGGATTCTAATATTGTACTTTAAAAAAAAAGTTTCTAGCCTTTGGCCATCCAAGATAATCTAAGAAATGTATAGCCTCATTATTTTGTTTAAAAGGAGCTTCCAGGTGCCTCATATTTTTTTAGCTAAAGTGAAGTAATTACAGCCCCACTCAGAGGTCGGTTTGTAGGCTTGTCAGATCCCAGGGCCTGGCTCTGAGTTTCCAACTTGCATAGGCCATGCCTAGGTGGGAGAAGAGGATGAAAGTTCTCCAGTTTGTTCAAAAGGTGAATTAAAATTAGATAATACACACAAAAAGGGATACACTTCCTACAAAAGAGATAAAACTCCAATTCTTGAATATGCTAAAAGTATCAATTATTGGGAGCACTGGGAAAGCACTGTCCTGCATCAACAACCTGTGTGACTCCAAGTGCTTCTTTCAGTAAACAAAGAGGGTCTTTCCTTGAAGGGATTCTCTTTGAATTACAGTACTCCAGAACTGTGAATTCAAATCTCAGTCTCTCTTTGTTCCTTGGGCACACAGATTTTACCCCTTTAATGTAATTCAGATTTCACCTCCATTTTCTTGAAATCAGATCAATATTGAAAAGAAACACTCCTGCAAATTAAGGAGATTAGTACGTCTTTTATTCCCACGCTAGGCCCGAGATGTAAACACACAGGGATGGATCCTTTAGCACAGCTCTGTCCTCAGGCAGTACTCATCCCATACCCAATCCAAGCTTCTCCTGGACCTTTTGAAAAATAGGATTTTGCCATTCTTTGAAAGGTCTGGGAGAAGCCTGTGTCAGATGAGTATTGCCTAGGGATGAAGCTGTGTGATATAATCAATCCCTGTGTGTTTATACCCCACATCTAGTGCAAGAATAAAAGCCAGTGCGCTAATCTCCTAGGTGTAGCCACTTTAAAGTTTCAAGAAGAATTGATAAAGGTTTCAGTACAAGAATTTCCAGAGCACCACCATGGTCCACCCTTCTGCAAAATTTGTAGAAGGCATTTGGCTGTTGCCCACTTGGCAGAGTGAGGCAATTCCCTCATGTTTCAAATGCAGGGATATAGCCTACCCTGCATTACCTAACCAAAGTGGGCACAGTGTGGCTGACAGGACACATGCAGTGCTCAGGGTTATAGTTGTACCACCAAGATTTTTCCCATTTTTTAAAAAAAATAATATCCTCACCCTCTAAGGGGCATGGAAGCCAATTTAACCATGTTTTGGGGGCATTGGGCCTAGGTACTAAAGATGAAAAGCAATGCTAACATCAAGTTTTAAAAAATTAAAACAAAAACACCTGATCACATGCTTTAAAAAAATTCTGTTTTAAAAGGCTGTTTAAACAAATAGATCTTAGCCTTCCAGCAGCAGGATAACAAGAAAGGGGCCATCCTGGCCTCCCTGGGCAAGGGGTTCCAGAGTCTAGGGACAGCCACAGAAAAGGCACTCTCTCTTGTGTCCCCACCAACCATGCTTGTGATGGTGGTGGGATGGAGAAAAGGGCTTCCCCTGATGATCTCAGAGCCCAGGTTGGCTCATATAGGAACATACGGTCTGCCAAATAGCTTGGACCTGAGCCATATACGGCTTTATAGGTCATCACCAACACTTTGAATTGTGCCCAGAAACAGACTAGCAGCCAGTGGAGCTGTTTCAACAGGGGCGTTGTGTGATCTCGATAACCTGCTCCTGTTAGCAGCCTGGCTGCAGCTCTTTAGACCAACTGAAGTTTCTGAACTCTCTTCAAAGCCTGCCCCATGTAGAGTGCATTACAGTAGTCCAAATGTGATGTAACCAAGGCATGTACCACTGAGGCCAGATTTGGTGTCTCAAGGAACGGTCACAGCTGGTGACAACTTTTAAGTGTGCAAAAGCACTCCTGGTCACCACAGATTCAAAGTTCAACCACAGGTTCAAAGCAGAGGCCAGGAGTCCCTCCCAAACTGCAAACCTGCATCTTCAGGTGGAGTGTGTCTCCATCTAACACAAGATGGATCCATATTCCCTGATCTGCCTTCCAACTGACCAAGAGCACCTCTGACTTATGTGGATTAAGTTTCAACTTGTTTGCCCTCATTCAGTCCATTACTGACACTGGTTTAGGACCAGGGCAGCCTTCTTGGATCGAGGTGGAAAGGAATAGTAGAGTTGTATGTCATCAGCATATTGATGACACCGTACTCCAAAATTATGGATGACCTCTCCCAGTGGCTTCATGTATATGTTAAACAGCATAGGGGACAACACATGTGGGACCTCACAGGCCAGTGGCCAGGGGGTTGAGCAATAGTCCCCTAGCGCCACCTTCTCGGTTTGCCCCTCCAGGAAGGAATGGAGCCACTGTAAAACAGTTCTTCCAAGTCCTATCCTAGAGAGGCGGTCCAGAAGGATACCATATCTGAGAATAAATTAGTCATTCTCAGAAGAAAAGATAGTACTCCCAACAAGACTTGTGATATTCTGATCTTTAGAGTTTGTTTTATTTCCATTAGTAAATTTCCTGATTAAATGTAATTAATTTCAAATATTCAAAGAGAATACATTTTTGTCTGCCCTAATTCATTTGTTTCTTCGTTTGGAAGAAGGCTGAGTTCATTAATTTGAATAGGACAATTAGTTTTGGTATGAAATTGAAGTTCATCCATTTGTATTCTGTGCTATGGGAAAAACATTCAGTCACAAGATATTGGATTATTAATTAAGTTTTGTGATTTTATTGCTGATGAATTGAGCAATGTCAACATTTGGCAACCCTTGTTATCCTCTGCAAAATGTAGAAATTGGATGTAAATCTCATGTATAACAATTAAACGGAAGGCTTTTCTGAGAAGTCATTGGGACCATAAACCAAAAGACAGAAAAATGTGGAAGAAAGGTAAGATAAGCATTAAAAATTGCTTGGCATAATGGCTTGAATTCAAGATAGTGCATGAAGAGATGTTACACTTAGCAAGCTAAAATCACACTGTTACTGAACTGGGAAGAGTGGGTAGTTCAGGGTGAATGTGAATTCAATTTCACTTGCTTTTTTTTCTTTTTCAAAATAAGAACATACCAAAATCCATAAATTGCTCCATAAATATTCTTATTCTCAACAATCAGGCTTGCATATTCAGTCCATGTTTATCTTCCAGTGACCAATCTCAAAACATCATGTGCTGAATGCAACACACATGGGGGTGAGGAAGTTCACAAATTGTCCCAAACAAATATCTTTCATAGTTTTTTGTGGGTTTTTCGGGCTGTGTGGCCATGTTCTAGAAGATTTTCTTCCTGACATTTCGCAACATCAGATGCCAGCCACAGATGATGGTGAAACGTCAGGAAGAAAATCTTCTAGAACATGGCCACACAGCCTGAAAAACCCACAAAAATCTATGGATGCCAGCCATGAAAGCCTTTGATTTCACAAATAACTTTCACCTTATTGGAGAACCCCTTTGGAAAATAAGTGTGCTGGGTGAGAGCCAGTATGGTGTAGTGGTTTGAGCTTTATAAATGACTCTGGAGACCAGAGTCTCAATCCCAACTCAGCCATGCAAACCCACTGGGTGACCTTGGGTGAGTGAAACACTCTCAGCCTCAGAGGGTGGCAATGGCAAACTCCCTCTGAAGAAGCTTGCCAAGAAAACCCCCTGACAGGTTTGCCATAGGGCAGCAATAAGTCAGAAACAAATGGAAGGCACACACCACCAACAACAAACAGACATACTTATCTACTTTGTCCCCAAATGATCACATTAGCTAGAATTTCCTGTGTAGTAGACCAGGATTTTAGTTAGCTCTTGTAGGGCAATTAAAGTTTCCTAAGGCTTCAGATTTAGGAAACAAAAATATTAAATATCAAAAATGTCAAAGCCAAGCCTGTTAGGGTCTAGCTTTAAATTAGTAGATTAGCAGAAAAGTGCATTTGCCTAACTATGGGGCAAAACAAACTGCTCCAAAATGGCGGGCTGGATGCACCAGTTTTAACTCCGGAGGGATGCTGCAGCAGCCAAACTGCACAGTGTCCCTCCGGAATAAAAAGAACCTGTGAAAGGCAGGTTTTTTAATGGTGCCTGGCTGATGTCACAAGTGTGCCATTGGCGCACCGGTGATGTCAGTGACGCGCAGCAACATCTGTACACTGCGCATCCCTTACGTCATCATGATGGCACCCATGTGGACAGGATGCCATCATGATGTCAACACCCATAAGGACTAGGGTTCCGGAGTGTGCAGTTGCTGCGTACTCTGGAACCCTAGTATCAGAGGCAGCATGCCACTTCGTGCCCGTCTGTCCCAGGCCAATGCTTCCCTAAGAACTGAGACTGATTCAAAAACAACACAGGTAGCTTGAAGTTCAAACAACAGTTTACTAATGGCTTTAATCTACACACACACACACACACACACACGAGAGGCTATATCCTAATCTAGCTAGTGAATAGTTCAGGTTAAGAAGAAATTTTTATTTCATCATCTTTCCAAAGAAAATTGATGGAGAAAGAAGATGGAGGATCCAACAGGACATTAGAAAATTTTTGAAAGAGAGAATGTCTGTTAGCTCCAAAGGGGGAGTGACCTAGGTCCTATGGTTAGTTTGCATGAGAGAGGAGTTTGTATGCAGGAAATCCCTATCTATCTAAGGAAGGGGGAAGAGATTGCAAACATCTTTCCAACAGCTCTGCTTGTCAGTATTTAGGTAGCTAAATCATTGGCTATGCATGTAATCCCTGATTTGCTGGAAACTAGGGCTGAAGCAGCAGAGCAGAAAAAACCATGGCTGTGAACAGCTGTAAAGTATGAAAGAAAAAAAATGGTGGGACATCCCAGGGCAACAAGAAATACTATTTTAGCCCCCAAATTCCAATGATGAAATATTCAGAGCACGCTTTAACTAAAATCATCCCCACTTAACCCCACATACCACATCCTGTAAAAGTGCATGCGTGCATCACCTTAGATGTACTATTAGGGCACCAAAACCTCAGCAAATATCCCTATCATCCATTGTCTTCTCTTACTAGCATGCTGTCACAAAAGCAGACAAAATGAACTGCTAAAGATATTCTTTTTTTTCTGTGAAAAAGAAATCACACTCCTGAGTGTTGATCAAACTACCTTTGACTCTGTGTTTTTGCTTTCTTCCTGAGCATTTGGACTGCCTTAAAGCATTCCAATTTGATGCCATAAGGTTATGACAAAGATCATAAGCGGCTGCACTTTTCCTTACATCTGTGGAGAAATTACCCCCTTCCACCCACATTCTTCTTTTCCTTGAATTGCTTTGGTTTATAACATTCACACACTTTGGTCTTGACAGTTGCTTAGAGACAGATTGCTGATGACAGGAACTGTCAAGGAAGGTAGCAAAGTTTTGGATTGTCATCTTCCTTACCCCCAGTTATATGCTTATCATGCTGAGGTTAAAATCCTTCTTGGAAAATGGACTATTGAATTCTATTCACTAATGCCAGTGCTCCACTATGTGCTGTATTTATCTGTATCATGCTTTCAGTGCATTCTTAATTCCTATTGGGAATGTCACTGCTTGCTCTGAAAAAAGATGTATTATTTTTAAAGCTGGTCCAGACAGTCTAGTTAAAAAAACAAAACTGAAGCAACATATTTGTTTTGCCCACAGCAAAGACATGATTCTACAAGCTGGACATTTCATTTGCAAAGGCAGACAGAGGTAGGAAGGTGGTTGTTTGTTTATTTTTTTCCCTGGACTTCATCGACCCTTTCCTCAAGAATAAAAATTGGGGAAAAAATAACTGGATTCTTATTTCTGAGTTAGTCCTTCAGTGAAAGAAGATGGCCCAGGAGCCTTTGCCATTCAGATGGCTTTGTAGCATTCTGAAACATAGCTTTGTTTTAAGAAATGTCAGCCTGACTTTGCTTCTTTGTTCCTTTAATGAACCTTGGGTACAAACTGTTGTCACAAAAGAGTTAGGTTTATCCCCCATGAATAAAACAAAAACTAGTTTATTTTTCATCTGATACAGAGGATTGAGCTGTTGTTGTTGTTGCTGTCATGTATAAAATTGTAGTCATTGAATTAGATCTAAATCTTCTTCCAGGGATAACTTGCATTTGTATATCTTGAGTCCCACCGCAATTATAATCTTCCATTTCTGAGGTTTTCATCAGAAACCATTTTGCATGGCTCACCACTGAGAAGTTGAGCTTTTCTATCACCTTGCTTGTGAAACTCTCTCTCAGAGGACGTCAGGTTTGTTCCATCCTTACTGGCATTTTAATAGGCAGCAAAAACTATATGTGTCACTAGGAAGAATAATTTTCACTTATGTGTGTGTGTGCTTTGCATGTATCGCATTTTGATATTGTACTACTGTGTGAAGGCCCCAGTGAGAAGAAAAGCCATATATAAATACAAATAATATACACAGACACACAGATACCAAACACAGAGACTACAACTATGGAAGGATAAATTTCAGCTGCAAATAATGGCCAATATCGTACTTTGAGTGGGCAGAGTTCTTTGCCTGAATAGTTCTTAGTCCTCCTCCTTAGTAGTCATCAGACTCCAGAAGGGCTCCCCGTTGCTACTTCACTTCTTATTATTCATATATGCCTTTATTTATTGATATATAAACATTTTAATGCTATATTAACAGGCTTAGGAATTGCCAACTAAATTATTCTGGCCTGTAACACTGGGAGCCCAGGGGAAGTGGGGTGGAAGGAATTCAGATGAGGACAATTCAGCTGGTCTTAGCTTGGAAGGGGAAAATTGAAAGAGCACTGCCAGAGTACACTACCTCCCCCATCTCTTAGACTGAGGAATAGAGGGTTCTTGTCACTTGTCAGCTAGTTTTGGGCCCTGTGTGGGGTCACCTTCATCAGCTTCTTGCTACCAAAGTTCCTGATTTATGACAGTGATTAAAGCAGACAGGTCAGGTTAACATCAACACCTTATTTTCAGGGAGAATCACTGACATAGCAATGCCTGGTGACTTCAACTTTGTTACATTCCATACCATCACATGTAAGATATTATTATTCCTTTATATTACATATAAGGTCTCTTTACTTTAAGTATAGCCTTCACGTCATATTCATCAGGTCAACCACTCTGATAGCCTTGGCTGAAGAGCGGGTATAAATAAGTATTATTATTATTATTATTATTATATTGGTTTTTTTTTCTTTTTGGTGGCTCGGTGACTATTCAGGAAAGGCCTGCTTAATGTTGTGCTGTTTTCCAATGCTTTTATTTTATTTTATTTAAAACCATGTGATATATATATATATATATATATATATATATATATATATATATGCATTTTAACTGTTTTCAAGTACCTTTTGAAAAATAGTAATATTTAATTCTTTTAAACGTTTGCACATTTATGTTTTAGCTATACATTGTAAATTGTTGTAAGACAGTTTGAATCCCATTTGGGAGAAAGGTGAGGTATAAATTCAATAAATAACAGCAACAACAAAACATACAAGAGTCACTAAAAGGATGTCACCCAGTGCTTGTAAACATCATTCAACATATTAGCCTAAATCCAGTTGCTAGCACTAAATGGAGTAAATGCAATGAATTGGATTTACATAGCTGGTGAGCTTGGCCAGAATCCTGTTGGTGCATTATGCTAGCAGCTGCACTAGTGTTGACAAAGGAAGACCAACACTTTTTCCCCCACTCCAATCGGTTTATTTCTCTTATACCTTACCTCCTTCACAGCTGCAGTATCTGTAGCCTTTTGCTCATGCTGCTTCTACCTAGGTCAGCATCATTATAAACCAACAAGAGTTAGCCTTGCTATTCAACAACTGATACAACAGCTTTTCTCTGTTGAGAACAGAAAATTAATTTAGGCCATATAGAACATCTTCCATTCCTTGCATTTTAGAGTAAAAAATACACACACAGAGCCAAACATTCAAGTAAACATGTTTGAAGTCTTGTATTAGTCACTGCTCAATGCCAGAGCAAGCTATTCCCCACATAAAAATCATATCCAGGCTCTTTCTATTGTAAAGAAATGGGCTCTCTCACACATTTTGTCCTGGACATTTGATTGTGAAGAGGTTTACAAAAGAGAAGGACAATATCAAGTTACTCCAAAGATTTCACTACAAGTGGTATGGAAAGCAGAGAGATAAGAAAGAAAAACAATATAGATTAATGTGACTCTAGCTTCATTTCCTTTTTGCCACCGCACTGCACTCACTTTCTGAAGGCAGCTTTCCTAGAAGCTGTGAAAAAGTCAAACATGTAACCAAAGCTGCCATCATCTGATGAATTCCCTAGCATGGGGGCATGTTCAAGATACAAAATGGAAAGTGAAATGAACAAGTCTCATCAATGTGAAGAGCATTCTGCATCCATATCACTGTTTTGGAGATGACTTCATTTGCTTCCAACATTCCTCCAATCTAAGAACTTTTCAACAAAGAGTAAAATAAAATGCAGTCTGGCTACATCTCCTACTGACAGCACAATACTGCACCTTTATATAGAAATAAATTTTATTGAGTTCAATGGGAGTTACTCAAAATTGATGCTTGCAGGACTGCAGTCTGTGTCCATATATTGCATTGAATTTGATTGAATCTGTTGAGCTTTCGTGGGTAGTATATTTTATGTTAGAAATATTAATGTATTTTATATTAAACATGTAGATAATTTGCTCCCCAACAGTTTATAGCTTTAAAATTATTATTACCTATATCTGCACCTGTCCCTGTCCCTGTTAGGATGGCGAGACAGAAAGAAGGGCCTCCTCAGAAGATCTTGAGAAATAGGCAGGTTCATCAAACCACCAAAGCCATTTTACCCCATATTTGCAAGTTTTTATGAACAGGACAAAAGGCATCATGGCATTTACAACTTTTAACTGGGGTCTCTTACAGCATGAGCTTTTATATGCAGGAATGCTGTATGACAAGTCTACTTCATCAAGAATGGTTTATCATTTGGTGGCAAATTTCAGTAAGGAATATATTTAATATTTATGTGTGATATATATTCATATCAACATATTTAACATGGAACAATAAGGTGCATATTATAAGTATTAGCATACATCTAATAGTTTTTTTTGGAAAGCTGACAAAACTATGTTCCAAATTTGGAGTTTTCCTAAATTTGTCTGTATAATGTGATACCTATTGTACTGGACTTCTTCTTATACTATACTGTTAAGAACAGAATATGTGGTACACTTACTTGATTGTAGATATGCTTATAAAGATGTACATCAGAACTTCTCTAGAAGTCCTTCTGAAGTACAATCTCATTTGACTCATAGAGATAGGATTGCTATAATTGACATACTGTACAACCAATTAACGATCCATTCCTATAAAGGAAATGTCCCCACAGATGGCCAATGACTGTCATGTTCAGCATCTTTTGGCCTTTCTAGGTTATAGGATATTGGTTTTTGCTCTCCTATCCATCCATTTTTAACAAATTATAGTAAGAGGTTTGTTGGCAGAATCAAATACACCTTGGAATTGGGCTTTAACTTCTCTTGTACATCATCCTTAACAGATGAATAAGGTTATGTTTTCAAGTGACTTTGGACAGTTTCATCTCCCATAAAATGGGAACTGAATATCAGATGTAAAACTCTAGACTTTTTATTTAGATTGGCAGAATGAATCTAATTTAGTCTTATTCTGTTGGTTTTTTTATAAAAAATATATATATTATAGGATTTGCATAGATGTTAACATACAGCAAAGTCACTTTCATCAATAGATGCAAATCAATTTCAGTGCAGTATGAAGAGTAGATAACAACAGTAATACAAAAAACAGTCATGAGTATAAAAATACAAGAAAAGATAAGATATAAGTTTGTTGCTAAGCATATTCTGATGGGATTTTTAATGTCTATATTTTTAAAGATGATGGAAATACAAGCTATTACTATGGCAATCTTTGTTGCATCTAGTTGTAAACAGATAGTTAGAATGTTCATTTGTTTATACAGGAGTATACATCACCACCATGCTGTCTGTTCATGATTCTATAGCAGTAACACAGCTGGCCTGAAGAAGGTGTGACAGAAGTCAGTAGTAAAATTGCTGTCCACCAGAAGGCAATACCAATTAGGCATGTTTCGCACAGAAGAACAAATTAACATTTGTTTTTTAACAATCTTCTTTACCAAACTGAAGCCATGTATGAGCCATTATTCTGCTAGTTTCATTACGCTGGGGAAGCGGGGAGATTAATCCAACATCTTATTTCAGCTTTGCCATACTCATCCGATTACACAGGTGAAAAGACAGAATGAAGGCAAAATCATATCATTAACTCTTCTCTTGACCCCCTTTCATAGTGTTTCTGTTTTAATAGGACTATGATTGTGGTTCATAATCTAGCAATGATAACAAGGAAAACAGGGCTAACATCATTTATATGAATAATATATTCTTAGTTCCACTTGCAAAATCTTGAAATTTAATTGTACTTCAAACTTACCATGAGGTGCCAGAGGAGCGTTTTTGAAATATTAGTTAGATGTCATATGGAGATCTCTACAGTGGTCTCATTAAAATATGAAACACAGCAAATCAAGGTGTTTTTTTCCAAAAAATGAATACATCACTTCAAAAGAAAGAAAGAAAGAAAGAGAAAAAAAGAGTGTGATATAACACATATTTCAACTGTATCCTCAATATTCATTTGAGAAATTTAATATATTAGTCATCATGTATTAGGTTGGGGCATTTTTATCCTCCAGTATGACACTTCATTGCAAAATACATGGAAAAGTAGATCTATTATGCAGGCATTGTATGACAGTCACAAAGCTGTAAGCAATGTCTCCAGATTTCTGTTATTTGCCACATGCATTTTTTAAAAAATGAAAACCAATCAACCATCCAGCCAACAACAACAACAACAACAACAAAATGAAATGAATTGGGGCCTGATTCCCACAACCTTTTAAACCAGATCACAATTTAGTTTGAACTGGTTCAGATGACCCTGGTTCCCACTTAAATCGAATTGTTGAAGCGATTCGGTGAGGGGGGCCATGCACCAGGCACATTTAACCTACATCTTTTTGGTGCTGATTTTTTTGGTGTCTTTTTTTATAAATTGATTCTGTCTAAGTGTGAACCGGATGCAGATCATAATCAATTTAAATTTGGCCTTCAGCCAGCTGGAACAGGTCCATTTTGAATCGATTCATGCATGAATGTGAACCTCAAGTGGATTATTTTAGAAGGAAAAAAATGCAACCGGGGCAAATGTAGTGGGAACCACACTCCACTGTCGAATTGATCCATCAATTCAGATCACACACTGATTTACCTGTAAGTGGGAATGAGGCCTAGGGTATCAACTGAATTATTTTATTTCTCTTAATTTTAGACATTGGGGTATGTTTCAATCCTACATAATGTAACATACTATGACAAAAGAAGGAGGAGAAGTCCTTTGCCCTTTTAAATATTATTTTTATTTTATTTTTTATCTGAATCATAATATACTGAATCAGAACTTATCTACTCTCATTCTCATTAGGTATTGGCACAAGGCAGAGAAATCTGAGACCCCATTCATACTGGCCTAAAAGACATGGAGGGAACTGGGATGATCCGGATGCCCCTCCCCCGAATCGCTCCGTTAGCAAATGCCCACTACAAATTGAAATCGAATGCATTTTGACAGAAATCGAATGCATTCTGTAGTCTGCTGGCGAGGTGGCCGCTGCCAATCAAGCTATTGTCATGGTGACGTTTGCAGGGCATCGGGGGAAGTGTCCTCCCTTTTTAAAGAGCCAGGCACAGGGGTTTCAGCGGCTGAAGCAGGGAGAGAGATGCCTCTCTCTCTCTCTCTCTTTTTATAAACCTGTGGGCTTTTGGGTCAGATCTGCCCCTGTCCCAGGCAGAGGATGGGATTGCCATGCTTTTTTTTTTTTTGCTTTTAAAAGCAACATTAGCTTTCCCTTTGCTTCCCTTGCTGTATCTGCTCAAGAAGACAAATCATACGCATATTTGCTCAAAAAAAATTGTTAAAAATGTAAAAATGTAACATTGATTGTTTGCAACATTTGTAGCTTCTCCCTCTGCAGAAAGCAAGGAGATCCAAGGATATCCAAGTGCAAGCCTAGCTCCATCTGCCTCTGGAATATAAACCATGTGCATGTTTGCTCAAAAAAAATTGTTAAAAATGTAACATTGTTTGCAACATTCTGGAATATAAACAATGCGCATGTTCGCTCAAAAAAAATTGTTTGAATTTGAAAAGGGGGGGGGTTTGCCTGACATGAGCTCCGTTCATGACCTGATTTTTTCCTCGTGCAAGGGAAGGAATGCCCAGCGACAGAGGGCTTTGGGCAGGGGATGCAGGGAAAAGAGGCTCCTAAAGAATGCCTTCCCTTGCTCCCTTCTGCCCAGGGCTCTTTCCTCCTCCCCCTCCCCTCCGATGAGGGGAGGAAATGCCTTGCCATTTGCCCACCCTCTGACCTAAAATCCCTCCCTCAATTTGCCTCGATCGTGATCGAGGCCAAAGTTCTCATTCCCAGGACCCGTTTTTTTTAAAAAGAAACGGTATTTGCGCCGATTTCGAAAGACCCGCGCTAGGGGCCATTTAACACGGAATGGGTGTGCAAGCCCCGGATTCACTTGTGTGAGATTCGGGGTGAGTAGGAACTTCACGTGATTGAATCGGTTTCAGAACCGATTTTTTTTTGTAATGTGAATGGGCCCTGAGTTGAGGGGAAGGCACTGGAATTCAGTGGGATTGGAAAATACAAAAATTTAAGAAGCATACATTTTGTCCTGTTTCATCTGATTTTGTTTTACATTTACCCCATATTGTGTTTTATTGTCCTGTGCTTGGTGCAACAATCTTGATTCTACATAAACACACTCCTCACGATACATTTTTTTTCTTGAAATTTCCAAAATTATATAATGCAAGTTTTTGCGGTTAAATAAAAACCCCACCTAGTGCATGGCAGTTCAATGCTGCAAACAGAACGTATTAAAAAATAAATTTTAAATGGGACCAAAACTTTCATAATCCTTCATCAACATGCCCAGTGATCATGTTGACTGGAATATGATACCAGGTATAGCCAAAAATAATACTTTTTTCCCAAGCTGGAAAAGAAACATTTAGTGATTATTCCAAAGCAATAGTTTCCAACAACACTCTTCACTATCCTAGCTTGGTTAAATCTTAGCGGTGTTTCAGAAAAAATAATACATTATATTAATGGGAAAGATCTGCTTCATAAAGAAAAGAAAGAAAATTTTAAAAATGAAAGCGAACATTTATCCCTGTCACATTTGTGAAAACACATGTATTGTATTTAAAAATTTAAACCCCTTAAATTATATGGTGACACCCACTGTCACATTATGACCTTAGTGTTAGCAATAGCAACAGCAATAGCGATAGCAAATACATTTCTATACCGCTTACCAATGTACTAAGCCATTTACAAAGTGTAAGCTAATTGCCCCCAACAAGCTGGGTCCTCATTTCAGTGACCTACAGAAGGATGCCAGCCTGAGTCAACTCTGTTCCTGGCTGGTATTGAAATCACAACCTTGTGGGCAGTACAGGCATTTAACCACCACCAGAGCTCCATACTGCTGAATTATCCATAATCTGTCAACTTAAAAATTAAATTATTATTATTATTATTATTATTATTATTATTATTAGAATCCCCAGTTACATTGGCATAGTCTGATTCCTTTTCCTTTATAATTCTTGTGTTTAGATGGGATTGTCTAGTGACTATATTTGACAAAATAACACTGAGCACATATATTTTACTTGGCCAAAAATATCTCTACATAGCTCTAGTTATTAACAACATCTGTCTCTAACATTGTGATGAATACTTTAATTCAGTGGTCCTCTGGACATCTATGTCACTGTGACAGCAACTATATCTTTTACTAAAAGCATATCCATGTTATCAAAAAAAATTACATAGGAAAGCCTGGCAATAAAGAATAGCCCAAAAGCACTTTTGAATTACAAAATGCTTTATAGGACTTTTAGAATAATGAATGCTGGAGATAAATGGAAGTAAGATACACTCTCATTTATTGAAAGAGAATATAATCATGTTTATGGCTATGTTAGAAAATTGGGAGCAGGGGGGAAGGCACTGGAGGATCCTCTTCCCTTTCTCTTATAATTTATTGTTGTCAATATTTTACCTACCTATACAACTGTTTCTTCTCTCCCACCTCTTGCCAAGGGAAGCAGTTAGCCAACATGCCTAGTTTTTAGAAAACCTGTTGTAGAATGCTCCTTGATAAAGCTATGACAGCTGACACACCGATACTCATCTGATAACTTTTTCAGTTGCTGACTCTCCCAAACCCAATACAGCTCTTTCCCTGCAGTTATATCCTTCATGAGAGAGAACAGTAGTTGAATCACAAGGTGACAAACTTTTAATAAGACATTATATCCCTTCAGTGTAAGGGAGCCTATTCAAATAAAGATGAGCTAAGATATTTCTGCATATCACCATCCTATCCTGCTGCTGCTGCTCCTCCTCCTCCTCCTTTATATTCCATATTTTCTTCAAGATTGACACATTTAAAATTACACGTACAAACAGTCAAAATTAAAACTGCATTAAACTATTAACTGTATTACAAACATATACTTTTTTAAAAAAAGAGTTAAGACAATGTAGCTCTTACAGACCTTTCCTTAAAAGTCTTAAATTTTAAAAGTCTGTGTGTGTGGAGGTGGGGGGGAGAAGGACAGCAAGGAGGAGGCTATTCTTGTCCTTACGGAGGGAGCATGAAAGTCTAGGACAGCCAATGAGAAGACCCTCTCTTATGCTCCCACCAGTCATACCTGTGACGGTGGTAGCACTGAGAGAAGGGCCTCTCCTGTGGGTCTCAGGGTCTGAGCAGTCTCATATGGGAAGACACTGTATGTCAGATCACCAGCATCTAATCTGTATAGGGATTTATAGGTCATAACCAGCATATAAATGAAGTAAAAAAAAATTAGGGGGGGGGGGTTAAGGAAGGAATTTTGAAGACTAACTATTTTCAGAAGGACCGAACAGTTAATGCAGAATACTACTCTTAACTTTCTGTACCTATTAGAGGAGACACTGACGTGTTCTCTTTTTGCAGGACAATGCACTGGCAATACTATTACCCCACAATCTAAACCCCTGCATCTCTCTTCTTTTTCAAATTGTTTTCAAAAGGGATGTTTTAGGCATGTTGCTAGGAAGGCACTCCCAGTGCAGGAAACAAGTCTTGCCATATGAGGACATCCACAGCCATATAAAGAGGTCTAAATGGCTCAGCCTGGAGAAATCTCAAGAGCACATGGCCAGTGGGTAGATAAAAATTGAATTTTTTACTATGCTCAAGAGGAGAAGATTATAGTGCTGAAATATTGAGAGCAAGGTTCGCCTGGACAACAGATATTAGGTCAGGTCAAATCCTCTGCTCTGGAATGTAAAAAACCAACCAAACAAACAAACCTGAAATGGCTCCTGATTCAAGTTGTTACCCCAAATAAGAGGATATAAGGCAGGGACAGTTAGAGACAGTAAAAAGATAACAGTTCGATTGATGGGTACCCACGAGGGAAGGAAAAATGTATATTTGGTATCCAATGAGTGTAAAAGGGTGTATGTGTTTAACATGTATAACCAATGAATATAATATGTAGTTTTCTTTGTTCAAAGTACTGTAAAAGACTGGTTCACTGGTAACTATGGGCTCCAGAATATGGATGTTTCCCCCTGGACATGGCTGCAGCTAAATAAACTTTGGCCTGGTACACACCACCAGGACATGACATCCTGGCAGCGATAGTAGGGCGTGGGAGCACACACCAACCACACGCTCCCTTATGACTCCCCTATGACACTCTAGGCAGTTTCTTTTTTACTGCACTGCTGCGCCGCTCGGTTTGGGTGCTGCAGCGCAGCCGCACAGTACAAAGGGCTGGTGTTTCCCTGGTGGTCTGTACTGCGCCTGTTTCCTTTTCAGTCGTGCTCCTGGTCTCCCTGGTTCTAAAAGAAACCTGCTTCAGTGAGGACAAATAAATCAAGACTGGAATCTACATGAGTCCTTCATTGATATGAGTGATGGTGGGTAATAGACCTGGTGTTTGCAAAAGAACAAAAGTTCAAATACACTTCCTTCTGGGGGAGATATTCCATTGTCCAGATAATTTGCACTGATTGTCCAGTCATTTACAAGTTTCCTTATTACTTTTCTCTCTTGGAAACTTCTTTTTGATTCCAAAATCTGCCCTGGAATACGTTTTGCCATATAAATTTGCAGGTTTGTTCTTGCCTGAGATTCAGACAACCTGTCAGTATCTCACTTGACTCCTCAGCAGCTGGTAGCTGCTGAGCCATTTCACTCTGCAAAATCCCCCACTGGAAACTTTGCCTGTGGAATCAGTACAGTATTACCTGCTGAAATCCTTAAAGTCACTATAGTAGACCCTTGTTATATGCTGGTTCCAAGATGGATAACAAAATCTGTGGATGTTCAAGTCCCATTAAATATAATGACATAGCTAAATGGTATTTGAAATTTATACTTTTAAAATACATTTTCAAACCGTGGATGCTTGAATCCGTGTATAAAAAATCAGTGTATAAGAAGTGCCGACTGTATCTGATACCACCTTTTATATTGTTAGTTCTTGTGAGTGTGCATGTGAGCATGCTTTTGTGTGAGTAGTGATTGCCTTTTACAAATAAAAATACATTTGGACCTTGCACTCTGGAATTCTGTTTCTCAGAACTGATATACATAGGCGTGATCCTTGTTTTGAGTTACCCAAGCCCTCTTGATTGCTGTAATTCAGCTAATAAAATTCTCCCATTAAATATTGACTGTGAGTGTCCTCTTGGCACCATGGCATTTTAGGTAACAAGACAATGGATGTTTTTGAAGAAGTTGGGGTTTGAATGTATACACCATCCACCCTACTTACCAGATCTTGTACCATCTGACTATTTCCTGTTTCCAAACCTTTAAAAGGATGTGAAAGGAAGGATATTTTTGATTGAATCAGAGGTGCTAGCAGTGGCAGAATAGTATTTCAATGATTATTTGTTTTGGAAAGGTTAAAGAAACTTGAGAAGCAAGTTGTGCCAAGTGTGTCAAACTTCAGGATGAAAATGTAGAATAGCATATAAGTTTCATGGGCGCGTTACAGATGGCCCAGAAGGGGCAGTCTTGCGCCGCTGCTGGTTGCTGAGTCCGGGAACAGCAGCATCCAAACCGCGCGGTTCCCGGATGCAGCAAAGAAGGAGCACGAAAATCGCGCTCCTTCCTCAGCCCCGTAAGAGACACTGCGAGTGCGTCAAAATGGCGGCAGCTGTGTGGAACGGCTGCCGCCTTTTTGACGTAGTCATTACATGCGAGGGGCAAGGCACGTCAGGAAGCATCGCCCCTCACACGTAATGACAGTGTGATGAAGGCGCCTCATGGGCCCGTCTGTAATGCGCCGTGGTTATAGGTAATTTCTTTCTTGAGCCAAGAAATTTTAAGCAACCCCTCAAAGTTCCATCGTCATGTACAGATCACTGCCTGTTGAGATTTAGACTCACTGGAATTTGGAGCCTCTGCAGGACTGGAGGTCAGTTAAGATGGCCTGCCCCAGGAGGCTTATGGACCTAGATGGATTCCTGATGGCTCTTGGGAAGTTTCCAATGTCTTCTGCAGGTGATGCTGTTGAATCTCTAGCTGAGATTTGGATCAGGGAAATGGCCAGGGTGGCATCTGAGTGTTCGTACACAGTGGAACAAATAGGCCCCATCATTTTTTAGGTGGCTGGTGATGATTAAACAAGTGGGTCAGAGTCCAGGGTGTCAATGGTTGAAAACTGGGAGCCAGTCTAACACAACACTGGTTATAGCCCACTGAAATGGTGTATCTTGATAGCAGTGAAAAAAGCTTTCTTCTCCTTCTTTTTTGCTACTATTGCATTTGCTTAGTTTCTTGCAGCAGGGCTGTCTTGAGTGGTCAGTAACTTTTATATACTGCCCCAGAAAAGCAACAAACAGACCACCTGGCAACCTGCTGTGAAGAATTTGCATAAATAAAATCACTTGGATTCACTTTGACTTGAATGTTGTGGTTAATACAGGCCCAGAGGATGTAATCTTGGCCCCTGCTTTTCTTGTGTTATCAGATACATTTCACTTTGTTTAGCCTGTTGATGTGAAAAGGATCCTTGGAGAGATAAGATCCACTATATGTTCTTTAGACCTGTATCCTTCCCGCCTTATAAAAGTAGGCAGAGGGGGACTAGCTGAATGAGTAAGGAAGTGGTGAATGCCTCATTGCAACAAGGCAGCATTCCATCCTGTCCAAAATAAATAAATAAATAAAGCAAGCAAGCAAGCTGTGGTGAGGTCCTTGCTGGGCAGAGTGGGGGGTGGGCAGTTCCTAAATCTGACAACACTATATAAGTACCAGCCAGTCTCAAACATCCCTTTTCTGAGCAAGGTTCTGAAGTGTGTGGTGGCCTCCCAGTTCCACAGGTTCCTGGATGAAACACATTAGATCCAATTCAATATGGTTTTACTGTCAGGGATGATGGGAGTTGTGGCTCTTCACCTGGCCTGGAACTCACCACCTGGTTGTGCACCAC
>NC_056524.1:119656948-119678849 GCF_019175285.1 Sceloporus undulatus
GGCCTGTTTCCACCCAGTAGGCGTGTACATCATTCCCATTGGTTCTCCTTGTTCATCCCACAATTAATGATTTCATCATCTCAGCCTTGACCACTTAACAATTGTCAGGTGTGTCCAATTATCCACTTTACATTTCTTGTCCTTGGCATTCAGGACTTGTTAATTGCTTTACCATTCACACCTGTGTGGTTCTCAATTGGCTTCTGCTGAGTCACTCTGACTCTCACATACATCTTTTATTTCACTTACTGTATGTCCCATGTTGCTTTTTCCTTAACAATTACACCTATGGGAGTGAAACAGTTTGGTCACCTTTATGGATGATCTACACTGGTCAGAGGGAGTGTGCCCCTATTGGTTCTACTGGAACTTTCAGCAGCTTTCAAAACCATCAGCCATGGTATCCTTCTGAGCCAGCTGCGTGGGATGGGACACAGTTCTACAGTGGTTCCAGTGAGAAGTGAAACCAGAAAGTGGTGCTAGGTGATTCCTGTTCTACCCCCTGGCTGTTGGCCTTTGGGGTGTCTCAGGGTTCAGTTTAATCCCCCATGCTATTTAACATCTACAAGAAACCATTGGGAGAGGTCAGCTAGAGTTCTGGAGTTCAGTGTCACCAATATGCTTAAAATAGAGCTGTAGAAAAGAAACATAAGGAACCAGTCAAGTAGTTTGATATACTGAAGCAGATTAAATCATAATGTACAATCACAGGTGTAAGTTGTAAATTAGTTACAACACAGGCGTATTATGTCTTCAATAACTATTAGGCCAAATACCACTGGAAGTCTAAATTTGATTTCCAGAGAATGATTATGCTTATTTATGTAAAGTGATACCATCAATTTGTCTCTTATTAAGAGCAGAGCAGGAGAAAGGTACAATTTCTGTAGACAATACATTCTCCATTTGTAAGGCAAGCAGAGCTGTGCAAAAACCCATCAGAAGGATTTCAAGCATTGATTGGGGAATAAAGTTCTTTCTTTCTTTCTTTCTTTCTTTCTTTCTTTCTTTCTTTCTCTCTCTCTCTCTCCCTCCCTCTCTCTCTCTCACTGTCTAAAAAGGAAGTAATGGATTTGTGCATCAGAGTTTCCAAAAGGTTCATTTATTTGAGAATAGCTAGAAGAGAGCAAGTGTGGTTTAGTGGTCTGAGTGTTGGACTACAACTCTGGAGATCAGGGTTTGACTTCCAGCTTGGGTGACCTTGGGCAAGTCACACTCTCTCAGCCTTGGGGGAGGCAATGGCAAATTTCCTCTGAACAAATATTTCCAAGAAAACCCTATGACAAGTTTGTCTTAGGGTTGCCATGAGTCTAAAATGACTTGAAGGCACTCACAAACAACAAATAACAATTCTCATTGATTTCAGAAGCCTACTTTTCATGTGGCTAAGATGGATCTAACCCTCCGTCTCCCAGCAGCATAGCTCCAATCAAAATATCGAACAATGTGATGGTATCTTAAAGTACACATATACAAAATAAATTAAAACAGACACACACACACACACACACACACACAATAAGCAGGTTTACTCACCAATCTAACATCAGTAGTAATTGGTGTCTTGGAGTGCTATTCTGTTATATGACTCCAGGTGTTATTCTCAATCTGAAAGACCTATACAAGGTGTTAGTCCTATTTTGAGTACAGGATTCAGCACTCTGAATAATTCCAACTGGGAGTAAAACCCACTGCAGTTGCAAATAAAACCCATAGTAGATTGATGACTTCAGTAACATGGAAGCATTGTTAAGGAAAAAGCTGATATGTGACTCTACTTTAATATTGACTTTTTGGATGTTTTAACTATATTGTAATTATTTTAATTTAAACAGCCTTGAGTCCGGGGAAAGGGAAGGGGATGATGATGATGATTGATGATGATTAACATGGATTCATAATGAGATTGTAAATATCACACATTTCAGGAAAAATAAACTTTTAATGATTGCTCTTACTGATTTAATTCTTATTGAATTGGCAATATGATTAAAAGGCCCTTCCTGCAATATAGTCCATCTCAGGCCTGCTCACACTTTTCTGGGTTCTAGGTTCTTGAAAATATATAAAATCCATTTGTTTATTAATTAAAATATTTATATTCCTTTTTCCCAGGGTGGCATGAGGTTTCGTCCCAGGACCCTCCCTCCATGGATACCAAAATCCATAGATGCCCAGGTCCCGTGATATATTATGGCATAGTAAAAGGGTATCCCTTATATAAAATGGCAAAATCAATTTTTTCTTTTTGGAATTTATTATTTTTAAAAATATTTTCAGCTGTGGTTGGTTGAATCCATGGATTTAAAAAAGGCCATGGATATGGAGGGCAGATTATATATTAAATGTTTTAAAACCAGGGATATGTACAGGCTTCGATGAAATCAGTTAGGACCGAAAAGCTTTAATAGAAAGCCATATTTTAACTGGGAGACAGCAAGAAGCCAGTGTTGGTGCTGACTGGCCCTCCCAGGGAACTGCTATTCAAAACTGAAGGCATTTGTGAACTATTAGGATATTGTTCGGGGTGTGGGGTAACCTAAATAAATAAAATAAAACTTTTATTTATATCCCGCTTTTCTGTGACAGGGCAATCAAAGCGGCTTACAACACGTTAAAATCCACATTTACAAATTTATATCCCAAATCCCCCCCCCTTTTTTTTTAACCTTAACTAATATTGCTCCATAGTGGCTGAAGAATCCATCATTACAAGTGCTTTTATTGAGCAATAAAGAGTATCTTTCTATCTAGTGAATAAAATATGATTTTTGTAAAAAAATCAAACCATTTATTTTAAATAATACTTCTCATATGGGAAATGAAGCTTCACTGATGCTTCAGCTCATTCTAACATATAGGCCTACACACTTTTTTGTAGTCCAAATATATATCCTCTAGTTACTACAAATTCCACCAATGGATAAGCGATTGTTCAGTGGCTGCTGTGGCTCCTTAGAACCCCACTTCCAAATCAGAAGTGTGAGAGAGGGTTGTGTGTGTATACATGAAGAATTATTACATACAAAGGGACAATACAGTGGACCCTTGTTATATGCTGGGGTTTGGTTCCAAGATCCCCAGTGGATAACAAAATCCATGGATGCTCAAGTCCCATTAAATATAATGACATAGCAAAATGGTATCCCTTATAAAAAAATGGAAAATCAAGGTTTGATATTTGAAATTTATACTTTTTTTGAACATTTTCAAACCGTAGATGCTTGAATTGGTGTATAAAAAATCTGTGTATAAGTAGGGCCGACTGTACTTATAGAACCTCAGAGAAGTGGTAGCTGGGGGCTTTGATGGGAGATGGTGAACCTAGTGAAAGTCCAATATCTGCAGGTGGTATCCAAGGTGCTAAAACTGATCTTCTGAACAGTTTCAACACTTAAAAAAGTTTTTTACAGTTTGAATATAACTTGTAGCAAATTCATACTCTAACTGGAGAGACTGGCCACCACAGCATCTAAGAAACTGCAGTCCTTTACACAATGATTTATATACTTGTGGTGACAGAAGATTATATCCATTGTTTCAACTAAACTGAACATAAGACTACTAAATGCCTCCTCTTCTTCCTCCTCCTTGTCTCATTATGTAAATAATACCAGCTAAAATAGAATTTAGGTTGGAATTCTATGCACACTTACCTAGAGTGTGCCCTGGTAAGAATGATAGAATTTATGACTGAGTAGACACTTATGAGAATTCACTGCCAGCTATTTGTTCCCAGGGATACAGACAAGGAGAGGAAAGACTATGCAGTTGTCATCTTAATTCCCTGCAGTATACCAGAGTGTCACTCCAGGGCAGGGAGCGGGGGACAAAATGGAAGCTCATAGATTCATTTGACACAAAGAATTTGGACAATGCATCAAAATAATTTACTGTCTTCATTAGCTTATGGTTTTAATTATATTTGTATATAATCCTGGTACCCAAACAGATGACATTTATAGGAAACAAACATTTATACAGATGACATTTATAGAAAACATTCAAGGAAACAAACATACAAATGCTGATTTCAGTTGGATAGCACAGCCCTGACAAGTGTCCTTCAAAGCACAGATGTTGGGCCTGGTCAGAGCTGGCTATTGGAGTGTGAAAAGTAAGTTTTTGGATTACAACCTTCAGAATCCTCTGGCCAGGCCCCCTGGCTGGAGATTTGTGGAGATGTAGCCCAATAGTAATTTTTCCAAGCTCAGGGGGCTGCCTGAAGCTTCTGGCATTCTCCTGCTAAAGTACTCAGCAAGCCTACATCTATTTAGCTTCAAAAGGTTTATAGCATCATGTGCTTCAGGCCCATTTTCTGGACCCACTTCTTTTTCATGTGTCTGCTTTGAGCCTCTGAGCAGTACATCTCCTTAGCATGACATCTGTGCCTCTCTCATGAAGACCCACTGGCAATTTAGGCTTAACAAGCCAGAGCTAGCATACAGCCTACTTTCAGAACTCAAAGTACAGCAGAAGGCTAACTAAAGGGTTTTTCAACCTGACAAGCTTCCTCTTTACTTCGCTTTTCTCAGCATTCTGCCTCTGCTTATTATTCAAGAGAGGGGGGAAGCTTGCTCCCAAACTCAAGCTGAAATTTTCAAGAGGTTATATCTTGGCCCTCTTACTAAATATACAGGATATATAAGAGCAGGAGTGGTACATTCATTTTGGTATACCATTTTCTTTCTTTTTTCTTTTTTTGCCTTCTATGTTATTGATGCTACTGGAAGCTTTCAAGTACTAGAGAAAAGGGAACAGAATATGAAGACAGCATGCTCTCATGCTGTTGCAAGTGAGGGACTGAAATATTATTTAATAAACGGAATATGCCAGCCAATTTTAGAAGTATCACTGACAAGCTCTGCAGAGAGACCCAGGAAATTATTCCACTTATTGGAATCATGATGGCTGAGAGCTGACGCTTTGGGAGCTACAGATGTATAAATGTGGGAGGACTGTGGAATTATTCCAGACTGTTCCAGAGAAAGTGTTCATTCATTTATTTTTAATGTCCTTCTCTGAGATTTTCTGAAAGCAGAAAAATACAGGAAAAAAGTTGAAGGTTTTGTCAGATTTCATAATCTAAGCCATTGTAGTCCTTGTTACAATGAATTCTCTTACTTAAAGGAGTTAAAGAACTCGGGGTTCTCATCCCCTTTTAAAAAATTTCACCAACACTTGTTAGTAGCATGTTTAGCATTCATATCTCGTACTCCAGATCAAAATATTGAAAGACTGATTTCTTAATGTGTATTTCCAAAGTGGTTTTCAAAGTAATCAGAGAGAGAGAGAGAGACTGAAAAGTAGAATGGGGAGGGAGAGAGTTGCCAAGTCAGGTCCTCCTGGGTCCATTTTCAGAATGGAACGGAAGGAGCAGGGACGAGTGCGGAACGAGTGGGGGACGGATTTTACCGCATACACCACTCCCTCATTCGTTCCGTTCCCCCTCTCTTCCATTCTCAATCCGTTCCAGAGGGGGCAATTTTTGAGAACTGTTCAGAACAGTTCTCAAAAAGCGTTCCCTCTGGAACGGAATGGGAACAGAAGAGAGGGGGAACAGAATGAGCGAGGGACTGGAGTGTGCAGTAAAATCCGTCCCCCACTCGTTCCGTTTCCTGCTGGGCCATTCTGAGAATGGTCCACAAGCCCAGTGCAGTAAGCTTCATTGACATCCTAAACCCTGAGATTTCAGGGCCATAACATAATATGCTAAGCATAATAATAATATGAATAATAAAAGTGTTATTTTTACCCCACCTCTCTGTTGGAGACAATCGAGGCAGCTTGCAATTAAAACAAGAACATGCATACTCCATATCCCAATCAATCCCTCCCTCCCCTAAAACAACAATTAAACAGATTAAACATTAAAAGCAATACAATTAAAATAACCAGGGATGGGCAGATGAGACACAAGTACTCAGTGGGATGCTAGATTCGAATTCGGTTGGTGGCCAGGTTTGTTACTCAGGGAAGGCCTGCTGGAAGATATCCGTCTTGACAGCCTTTTAAAAGCTGTCCAAGCTGGTAATGTGATGTATTTCCTCCGGCAGACCGTTCCATAATAATATGCTAAGCATCAAGCATAATTGCTCAGAACTTATAATTCAAATAATAAATAACAAATCTAATGACTGTGAAATATCTCTCTGGCTGGAAATTAGGTTTTTCAAACTCTGAACTAAACATAAACAAAAAAGAACCCCAGCTGTATTTTTAATACCTTTTTGAGCACTACCTTTGAGAACAAATGAGTTTTAGTCAAACCAATGAAAGATGTTAAAGCAATCTACAATATCTGTGTTATCAGGCAACCAAAAACACACAGTAATCTCAATCTCTATGCCTCCCCTCTTTCTATCCATCTCTATGTGATTCTCAAAGCCATATGGTTACCCTGAGAATCCTCCCTCTCACCCTAAGAATCAAAGAAGAGACTGCAAGTGCTGACACTCAGCTGGGAAGGCTAACCACAATATCACTTGAAAATAAATTCCTGTACATCAAAAAGAAGAAAGCAGGCAGTGGCAAAATGGGGAACATACCTAATTACTGACAGAGAGGCTAAAGCGAAACAAAGCAAGTCAAACACATACAGAAACAGAAGATGGATCAGCACTTGAACAATAGCAGTGAAGGAATCACATTGCCCCACCCTTTGGGCACTGAGACTTAGGGTTATGTCACTATAGCAAGAATGCAATTATTCACTAATTTTCTACTCAAAGAAAGCAACAAGTATGTTAAGCAATTTTCTTCCCACTGTGGGAAAGTCTTTGAAAATGGTTGAAATTATTCACAGTTCAGTTATTTTGCACAAAATTTGCAATTTTGTTTTGTCTGTTTGTTTTGTTTGCACAGAAAAAATAATTTTGTATGGGTTTTTTTTACATGGAGAATTGCTTTTTCTGTGTAGAAAATAATATTTCTGTGACTCACATTTGGTGCACAGAGGTGAGGCAATGGGCAGCAATCTTCCTCTTAGGCCTAGAACTTTCTATATGGATCAAAATCTGCTCTTTAATCTCAACTCAGAAATTGAACATGAACACAGAATAAGAGAGAATGACTGGCCCATGTTTCTTAAGTAAGTTTCACACTTGGTTGATGTACCAACGTGGAACCTTCATCTGCTAGTATAGCTTCAGGTGTTTCCTCTTCAAGGAACAAAACCATTACATTGATATTATCCCACCATGAAAGTCCTCCTTCCATTCCAACTGCCATAGCTGTGGCCTCTAAAGGAGGGAAGAGCCGAGAGGCACAACTCCATTATGCCTTGGATCTAACAGAGGGTGATATCCCCTCCCTCCATCTTCCAGTTATCATTACTTTAGTGTCTGAGAGGTAGAAGGGCAACCAGGCACAATTCCTTTGTGCAGCTGGTGATGGACCTTCCCTCCATTCCAAGCACCGCTGCTGTGGTCTCTAAATAAAAGAAGAGCAGCCACCATCTACTTAATCCCATTCCTTTCTCCACTCCTTTCCCTTGTGTGTCATGCCTCATTTGGATTGTAAGCCTAAGGGGAAGGAACTATCAGATTTATAATTTGCAAGTCACTCTGTGAGCTTTTTTTGGCTGAAGGATGAGGCATAAAAACTATAAACAAGCAAACAAATACAAATATCTGCAATTTTACTTAGGCTATTCACATTCAGGACTACCAGCCTTAAACCTTTGGAGTATTCACTTGCAAAGTTATCATCAAGCTGAGCTACACAGGAAGAAGTGTGAATGAGTTTTCCTTGGCATCCTATTCAGGAAGCTGAAATAGTAGTTTCCACGGTGCAGTTTCTCAGGTTACATATTATTTCCCACCTTAGTGAGTGTTTAATAAATTAAATACCACAGGGAGTGTGATTATTCCCTAGTAGTAGCAACCAAGCACTTTAAAAGATGTGGTTTCTGCCAGATCTCTCTGTTCCTGTGGATTTGAAAGTTATTAGTTGTAGCTACCTGTTGATTTTTAAATCTTAATTCTTATTACTAGATCAACAAGAAAAGCATTTAGTCACAAGCATCTTTATTGTTCATTATTTACCAGTATTAATGATATTATTGCTTTTTCTGATCTGGTTATTACCCCAATAACAGTCCTATGGGGAACATTTCTATCCCATTATATAGCTATGCTGAGAAACTAGAGATATGCCTAAATATTTTTTTTTATGGTAGACCCCATGGTCCCAGAGGAAACATGACTGAAGTCAACACTTAACATAAATTCTTTCAATTCATTGGGTCTATACTCTACTTGGGATTTAAACCAATGCATTTAAGTTTGGTGTGACATTTAGGCCATAGGGAGATGACTAATGCCTTGAATCAATATTATTTTGACAAATCATAATGGGAAAATTATCTTTATGCAGGGAAAAAAACCACTCATCAGATATTTGCTATTCTCCTCACCACTCTCCTCTCATATTTTAATTTATCCCTGCTTTTTGTCTTCACCTGTTGGTTATGTGAGGTGTGCTGTGCTTCTGGATAGAAATCATACCCAAAAACATTCTTAATATTGTGAACCTTCCACTGCCCAATGGAAATATCACTTATCCCACCCTGTTATGCCATATAAAGAGCCCCCCCCACACACACACACACACAACTGCCATTGAGATGATTTGGGAAATGAGTGCCAACATATAAGTTAAGAAAAGTGGATAAGAAAGTAGGAAATGTGTGTAGGGGGAAGTAGGGAAGAAAGTAGGAGAAATAGGAAGAACACATTACAGATCAGTTGATTCTGTCCTGATTTTGCAAGACCTGAGCAGGGTTGTTGATGTGCTGGGCTTTTGGAAATCTCTAATTTATAGGGTTGCCTTAAGACAGTGATGTCCAGACTCTGGTACTCCAGGTGTTTTGGACTTGAGCTCCCAGAAACCCAGATTATTGGCCAAGGTGGCTGGGGCTTCTGGGAGATGAAGTCCAAAACACCTGGAGGGCCAGAATTTGGACATCACTACCTTAAGACAATGTTGACTTGAATGCAAATAGCAATATCTATCTATCTATCTATCTATCTATCTATCTATCTATCTATCTATCTATCTTTCTATCTATCTATCTATGTATCTATCTATCTATCTATCTATCTATCTATAATCATTTATCCTCACTCTTGATACTGCTTTACCCAATTCCTGCTGACAACATATAATTTAACCCTCTCTTTTGTTAAAGTACTCATTTCTATGCCTTTCAAGGCAGGGAATAGGTTAAGAACAAAAAAAAATTGAGAAGTAAAAAAAATATATATATATATATATATATATATATATATATATCTTCAATTCACTCCTGTTACAACTCTGTTATGGGAGTAGCTTAGAAGGCCAAAATTCCCTGTCCAGACAGTAGCTTATTCCCCTATCAAAACTGAATGCCATACTCTGAGGGCTTTATATGCAGTCTTTCCTCCTACAAACTACAAGGCTTACAGCTCTCTTGACTATTTCCTGCAGTTCTCACACTGATCCAACAATTGCTTCCTCAAACCTCTGCAATAAACTGCCATTGAAGGTTCCTCTCTTCCTGAAGACTACCTCAGGAGTCTTCCTCTTCTCTTCCCTTCTTCAAGTCTGAGTTTGAGGGATTTGATCTTATTTATTTATTTATACATACCCCACTCTTCAGCCAAAAGGCTATCAGAACGACTAACAAATTGTTAATTAGACATTTCGCTGCCCTCAGGCTTACAATCTAAAGAGACAAGACACAAAAAGAGAAGGGAATGGCATTGGGGAAGGGGAAAAGTCCAGCAGATCTTCTCTCCCTCTGAGGTCTGGACCACTTCTTACTCTGATTAGAACCGATGGAGCTGGACTGCCCTCCTCTCCCTCTGGATGATGGTGGATGGAGGGAGGGCCTTCTTATTTCAGGCAAGGCCTAATGGAGCTGGCTTGCCTTTGTCACACCAGGTGACACCCTAAGAGAGGGGTGACACCAGTGTTCCCCAAACAACTGCTTTTTGCCAGAAGTGGATCATGACATTTACCCGGGTCCCTTTCAAAATGTTGAAGAGATGGTGAGAGTGTAGCAAGGCTCAGTGGGAGGAGAAAGAAGAGGCCCCAGCTATTTTTAAAATTAATTTAAAAATTAATTTAAATTATTTTTTTTAAATATATTCTTTAAAAAATTATTTTAAGATATCACCTGCTACCAAATTTTCACTGTAATCACATGAAACTATGTACATGTATATACATTTAAGATGTGCATATGGTATTACAATTTAAAAATATAATCCTAATTTTTTCTAGTTATGTCACAACTATTACCTTTACATTCAGTGATATATAGGAATTATGATGTATAAGTAAAATTAGTACACAAATATACACACACAAAAAAAACCCCCAACAACACATGGTTCTGCATGATGTGGTATGGGAGGATATCAAATGAGAGGGTGACACCATGTGTTACCATAACAGGTGACACCAATCCTAGTGATGCCACTGGTTGGAATGTTGCAGCAGTTAAGCAGATGAACCACATTTTGATGTGTGTTTTTTACAAATGAAATCAATATGGGAAAGGTCAAAGATAGGTCTGACTAACCTAAAAAAAAGCATGGGGATCTCTTATTGAAATTGTAGACACATGTGGGCACTTGCTCTATAAAAAGGTGCACAGAGGTTTGGATTTTGTAACAGAAACATGTAGCTAAGGTAACAAATATATTTTAAAGAGTTTTCAAAGAAGTAGCCTTGTTAGTCTCTTGCACCATAAAAAGGATGAACAATGGTGGAAACAGAAAAAAGAAATAATGTAACACCACCTTTAAGACGCCCTGTACACACCAGCCCTAAAGGCTGGCATAGGGGCAGAGTTAGGGCATAGCGTCCATACAATGCATGCCCCACTCTGCCTCCCAGTGAACCCTGATGCCGTGCACCACTGCACACGGCACACAGTGTCTTGACACTCCTCCAGTGCTACGTCCATACGGCACAGCACCAAACGAGCACATAATAATAATAATAATAATAATAATAATAATAATAATAATAGGTTTTATTTATATACCGCCCAATCACTGGGAATCCGAGCGGTTTACAACAGAGGGGAGAATAGACAGTTCCCTGCCCTCAGGCTTACAATCTAAAAATACACAACACAAAAGGAGAAGGGAATGGTGAGGGGGGAGGGGATCATGTCCAGCATTCTTCTCTCCCTCTGAGGCCTGGACCAGGGCAGATGGACTGGAGGGAGGGCTCTTCTTCTTCAGGCTAGCCCTGGTGGAACTGGGTCGGCCTATTCTCTCCCTCAGAGGCCGAAAGATGACAGTTATGGAGGGAGGAGCCTCTATCTTCAGGCTAGCCTCTGATGACGCTGGGCCAGCCTTTTCTGGCAACATGGCTATGGTGTCCTTTTGAGGCTTCAAAAAGGAGACGCTTTTTGTGGCCCCTTTTTGCATCCTTGAAAGGCCAGATACAGCTAGGAGAGGGGCAGTGTCGGCGTATGTACAGCCCCATATGTGGTTTTTATTTTAGTATGAGCTTTTATAGATATAAACACACTTCTTCAGATTTAATTCAGAATAATATCCCAGCCTCAAGATATAAAGCATATTTACATAGTTGTAGGAGTGGGACAGAATGCAACAGGATATATTTCTATGTATTCATTTACTGTTTTTCCCCCCAGATTAAAATGGACACCTGGAATTCTTGCTTGGAATTCTTTAGCTATTAACTGGTTTTCTTCTACGTAATTTTCCATGTATTAATAATGTACAAAACTTGGTCAAGCACTTTAGGGCTACATGTGGCTGACTGATAAAAGGAACAGGAGATTTTCACTTGGTGTTGGAATGCTTAATTATTTAAAAAGGCAAATGTGCAGGGAGCTTACAATGCAGCAATAATAATTTGGTAATACCTAATAAATCCAAGAAAATGGGTGTGCAGTGTGGAGCAGGGTTATTTATAATGGGCATTCTGGCAGTGGGGATGCTTTTGTGCAGCACTGCATAAATGTTTGGTGGAAATAAGTAGATAGATGTGTGTAGGAGGACTATCTTGTGTTCTTTCAGTGCCTCATACACTACACTACATGTATTATAATGGCAGGACTAGAAGATGATATCCTGCTGCTTCACTTCCCACATCTTCATTGCCCATTCCCTGGATGCTCCTCAGTCATTTCTCATCTGTTCTCACTACTATTTTCCCCCTGCTTCCATTTTCCACCCCACCCTTCTTCCTCAGAGCAAGGCACTGTGTGTGAATGACTTGGCCATGAAGCCTACCTAGCACAAGCTATCCTTACAGACTCTTTACCCACAACACCTTCCTCTGAGTATTCTTCAGAACAAAGCATTTGGAAACCAAATGGCTACAGAAAAGGTTTATTTCCTGGATGGCTGGCACATCTCACCTCTTTGGAGAACTGAGCTGGACTAGAGTAGCCAGTTACACTTTCCAGAGCATAAGAGGGTTTTGCCATGGCCTCTGGAAAACCCACTTGGCATCTTCTCCATTGTGACATTTGTCAGAATTATAGGGTAGCCAGCAAGGTTCCCTGAAGCAGTCTCTCTGTCTCTGTCTCTCTCTCTCTCTATCTGAGAAATATAAATAAGAGTAGCTGTGTTGGCCATGTAACAAAGTATAAGAACATCCAAAATCCACAAAACAGTGATAGTTTTATTAGGACAACCAAACTGCACAAAATGCATATTGAAAGCTTTCCAAGTTCCACAAGCTTCTTCATCAGGCAAAAATGTTAAAAAAACATACAGGAGGGGCAAATCTATGACAGTGTTAGTCACAAGCCTGTATTTTCTCAAGATGTAGCTGTTCTCAGTTCAGGTGGTGAAAGATTTATGCAAACAGGACTCTCCTCCTTCTGGCCATTTGGGTATGCCAGGAAATAAAATCTATGGCCCAAAACAGACAGGCCAAAAACGGTGTGCTGCCTCTGATATTAGGGTTCTGGAGCACGCAGCATCCACACACTCTGGAACCCTAGCAAGTATGGACGGCACCATCTTACATGGTGCCATCCATATGTAGCGCGTGTGCATGATGCAAGCACGGTGCCACGTCCACACTGCCGGGTGCCGCACTTGCATCTTGGATGTGTCACAGTGTGCCAATGACGTCGTTCACGCACTCCAAAAAGAACCTGTTTTTTCTGGGTTCTTTTTGGTCCGGTATCTCCGGAGGGAAACAGGTCACCAGCCCAGACTTTCCCGCAGGTATGTACCGGGTCTATGTCCCATTAGCAAAACAAAAAGAGATGATCCTCTTGAAATCCAAGTTGCCTCCATCCTTTGTCAAGCTACAAAGCTCCTTTGTTAAACAGAGAGAACTGAATCTCTCTCTGTGTGTGAGGGAGAACAATTTTCCACCTTTATACACTACCACCAGAGGCGAATGCTTTGCCTTCCTTGATAATAGCCTTTAACAATGAGCAATAACAAGCATATGCCTGGTGAACAAAGTGACAGCATTAGAATTTCACAAAATTGCCAGCAGAGGGAGATGTTCACTTTCAAATAGAGATTAATTTCACATTTCAGCTTTATTTCATTATTCTCAGAGGAGTAAAATGAGATTGCAAGCCCCTTCACCAGCTGCATTTAGAAAAGTGAACACTGCAATAATTATTTTGTGGGTTTTTTTTAAAAAAAAAAATACAGAACAAGTCACATGTTATTTTCTGACATTTCCACTCTTTGATTTCATTTGGCTGATTTTATAAAAAAAACAAAAACCCTTTTTTAGTCTGAGCACAACAAAATATTGATTGTGATATTCTAATATCACTATATAATTACATAATCAGAGGCGGTGGTTTCTCATAGGGACCTCACTGAAAAAGCTCTTTTTTGAGTGTTAGGAATCAGAGGTTAGAGGTTATTCCAGCCATGTGAGAAGAAGCTGATAGAAGGTGTGTGCATAAATACACAAAAACCAGGCCATTTTGGAGCAGAGAGAGTCAGCTGGAAGCTGGGAATAATCTAGATCCTATTACATGTTAGTGAAACAAAATTCCAACAGTGTACTTACCCTGGAGGTCTGGAAGAGCTGTAAACTGGGCAATGATGGATTGAGTAACCAGTGGCCATTTGGGTCACAAAGTTGAAGGTATGGCTGAGTGTCATCCATTTGCAGCTACATAGACAAAAGAAAAGTGTGATGTAAGGTGGCACTGGATGGCTCCTTGCACATTTGTGATAACACACCCCCAGTTATGCTTTGTATAAGTCACCAGCAGGGATGCATCTGCACTGTAGAAATAATGCAGATTGACACCACTTTAACTGCCATGGCTTCATCCTACAGAATCTGGGGATTTATAGTTTTGTGTGGCATCAACATTCTTTGGCAGAGAAGGCTAAATAACTTGTAAAATTACAAATTCCTGAATACCATAGGAAGGAGCTGCAACACTTAATGTGGTGTCAAACTGCATTATTTCTGTAGTGTAGATGCACCCCAGGATTCCTACTTACATCTGAACATCTGATGTGAGGCAACACAGCTGATGCCAGTACTATGTACATGTGGTTGGCTTCCATTTGTGTTCTATATGTTTGATCAGTTGATCATAATAAATAAATATATGTGTTGTGCATGGACTCAGTATGTATGGACCTAATCAATAGGTAGAGAGGTCTGTCATAGATATAGTGGTTATGATGCTCTGTTCCCCTTGATATGTTAATTATGCCTAGAATCCAAAGATACCCACCTCCAAGAACAAGCTAGTGACACTTGTTTTCTGTCTCATGCCTTGTGTAATGGCATGAGGCTGAGAGCCTTTAGAGATAGAGTCTTCAGGTAATAATAACAGTAGCTCAGAAGAAAACCTTCCAAATAGCCACATACTGAAAATCCCATCCTGGACTCTGTACCCCATCCACTATCTCCAGGAAATTTTCAGTGCCATCAGTTTCCAATGGATGGAGTTTCTTGGGATCCTTCAATGAACAGGGAAATCTTGAGAAGCCTTTCCCGCAATGTATTCAAATGCAATTGAAAAGCTTCACCGCTATAAAAATCCAATGATGACTGTGTAAAAAGTCATGATCCCTTTGCAATAGCCAGATAGAGCACTTTGTCAGGAACAGTGCTGAAGTGACTTGTCTTGCATCCTTAGCTGTATTAGGAGACCTGGATGCCACAAGCCTCTGATCAGTCCACCTTGTCTTGTTGAGGGATTTTACCATGTTACCATTCCACACTGCTCTGACTTAAAACCTTTCATCTGTCCATCTTTTCTCAGCCACTGCTTCACTGTAGTGGTGACAATCATAAGGAAACAGTAATGCCTGGCTATTAACAGGAATTTCATTACATGTAAAGATTGTCACATAATGTTCTAGTTACTAACCATGGCCATGTGTACATCTACACTGTAGAAACAATGCAGTTTGACACCAATTTAAGTACTGTAGCTCCATCTTATGGAATCCTGGGTCTTTAGCCTTCTCTTCCAAAGAGTGCTGGTGTCTCACAGCACTATAAATCCCAGGATTCTGTAGGATGGAAACATGCAGTTAACAGGGTGTCAAATTGCATTATTTCTATGGTGTAGATGCAGCCCTTGTATAAGACATTTCCACCACCTTAATTGCTCAATTCAGTCACATTTTGAGAGCACTGGCCAAATGCTGGCATACCACACCAATGTATTTCTACAGAAAACAGCCTTAATACCAGAAACAGAAAATTATTTTGTTCTGTATAATTGCGTTACAGCCTATGTACGTGTGTCCTCTCTGTCAGCCCCTGCAGAAATGTATGGCCTTTCTTCTTGCATATGAAGATTAAATACATATAGAAGAACTCTTTCTTTGGCTCAAGTTCTCCGTTTCCATTTTTCTTTTAGTAAAAAGTGTTGCGTTAACACTGCAACCCTGGGGTGGCCTACCTGGAGTGTAAAGGAGATGAGTTAGAAACCCAACTGTTATTGCCATGGGATTAATATAGCTATCCTTATATTCTCCTCATGAAAGCTCCTTCAAGGCACTCCTTGAAAATGAGATAAAAATGAAATTCACTTAGTTACACTTTAGCTACAAAGGCACATTTATTTTCCTGAAGCTGGAGTTTGTCTTGAATTTAGATGTAGCATCCCAGGAGAACACATATGGTAGCTCCATACTGAATCAGCCCAATCAGGGAATAATAATTTTTAATAATAGTAAGTGCCACCAAAAGACAGTTTAATTTGCATGTCAATACTCCTGCTAGAAGTGCAATTACAGAGAACGATCATGATCACAGATACCAAATAAACAAGCTGGAAAACAATTACACTGTTATTGTTTCAATGTCAATAGAATACAACCACATTCCATAGGTGAGTGGTAAAGCTTAACAGCTTTTTTCCCTCTGAAGATCCTCTTGTGTCTGCCACTAAATGCAGAGAAGCATTCAAAAGAGCAGGTTGAGCAAAGGTTTTCCAAAGCTGTCTATTTCATCCTTCCATCAAATGGTGACCGTTAAAGAACAATGCCCTAAAGGCACCAGATCCTGTCTGATCTTGGAAGCTAAGTGGGGTCCCCTCTGGTTATTACTTGGATGGGAGACCACCAACAAATGCCAAGTGCAGTAGGCTATATTTAAGAGGAAGGAACTGATAAAACCATCTCTGAATATTCCTTGCCTAAGAAACCCCTATGAAATTGATGAGGTCACTATATGTTAACAGGAGACTTGAAGGAAATGTAAAAAAGGGGAAAGAGTGGTATCTTCTTCAGACATGTGAGAATAGTCCAAAAAGGAAACTTCACATCTCTGTTTCCCCCTAGGCCTGCTCAGAACTATTGATTAGCCAATGGTTCCTCCTACATTGCCTTTAAGTTTCCTGAGCTCACCAGCTTTGCCAGAGGTGAGAAGAAAACACCTTGTCCTCCCAGTACTTCACCCATGATGCACATATAATAAACGAACTGTGCAGCAAGCATGGTGTTTGGTACATATGTTATTTTTGCTGATGGAACATACTGTGTGAACTGGAAGTTGAACCACTAATACTCTTCTTAGCAAACCCTCATATCAAACTGGGGTGGTAGGTGTTTTTAGAAGTTGAAACTACCATGGTGGATATCTATTGTCTCTGTCAACAGTTGTTCATATTAACACACAAATCCTAGTGAGGTTAAAGTTAAGAGCAAAGGACAGTCTGGGATAAATCTGTAGAGCCTTGAAACAGAAACTCAAAGGGACAAGGGGAGGTTTCAAACATATCTGCCATGAGTGAAGAAAACAATTAAAAACCCTATGTGGCCATTTCCCTGGATAATGAGGATGAGAACTCTGCTTTATACCAAGGGTGAGAATCACCCAATCCTGCTGATGGTGTTGAGCACTGTCCCAGGAGCCCTGGTCAAGATAGTCTATGAGAGTAATGCTTGGAGCTGCAGTCCAACAATTTCCTTCTGCATGATTGCTGTTATCCACCAACAATTCTAGACACTTTCTTATGGGTGAATGACTGGGCTCCTCATCAAATATAAATAAATAAAAATGTACCTGGGATCTCACTGAACCCTTGGTAACAAGGAGTTTAGGTAGAGTGTGGGGGGGGGGCATATTTTTTTAGAAGAAGATATAAGTGGGATGTACAGTGTTATATAAATAAAGCTTAATAATAATAATAATAATAATAATAATAATAATAATAATAGTTTTAATTTTTTTTAAAAAAAATTTCTCAGACCTCACAGCGAGAGCTCAGTGACCATGGTGGTTGGGCCCCAGAACTCATTAAAGAACAGCCAGGAGGCCCAAGTACAGCCTGTATGTCATATGTTGTTGTTCACATCCTTTAAATGGCCCTCTGTTTCTAGGTGCCAAGACCTATTATCTAGTATTATGGCCTTTATAGTAAGGAATAATATTAGATAAGCTGCATGTTGTACTCTACTACAGTAATAATAATTTAATAAATAGTTTTATTTATATACTGCTATTCCAAAGATCATAGCGGTGAACAGCAAGTAAGCTAATTAGCAAGTAAGCTAAGTTGCCCCCAACAGTCTGGGTACTCATTTTAGCGACCTCGGAAGGATGCAAGCCTGAGTCGAGCTTGGGCCCTTTTGCTAGTCTTGAACTCGCAACCTTGTGGTTTTGAGTGAATGGCTGCAGTACAGGCATTTAACCACTGCGCCACCAGTAGGCCTTCTGTATCCAAGGATTCTGCATCCATGGATTAAACCATCTACAACTTGAAAATATTATTTTTAAAAATTCCAAAAAAATCAAACCTTGATTTTGACATATTATATAAGGGGCATCTTCTACTATGACATTGTATATAGTGGGACTTGAGCATTCACAGATTTTTGGTATCCATAGGGTAAGAGATTCCACCTCAATATTAGGAGGAACTTCCTGACAGTAAGGGCTGTTCGACAGTGGAACAAACTCCCTCGGAGTGTAGTGGAGTCTCCTTCCAGTTGGAGGTCTTCAAGCAGAGGCTGGATGGCCATCTGTCAGGGATGCTTTGATTGTGATTTCCTGCATGGCGGGGGGTTGGACTGGATGGCCCCTGTGGTCTCTTCCAACTCTATGATTCTATGATTCTATGATTCTATGAATCTGAGAGACAGCACAAACCAAGCAATATCCAAACAGAGGGTCAGTGTATCATAATGGCTTGAGTGTATCATAGGAGATTCAGTTCCATGTATCCACTGGAACAAGACATTCACTTGGTGACTTTGTATCAGTCTCTTCTTCTTAAGCTGACCAACTTGAACATTAATCAAAATGATGACAGAGGTGAGCTTTCAGGTTACACTCTGTTATCAATTTTGCAACGCATGTTCTGTATGCTGCAGTTTCAAGGTACTTACTTGCAGAGACACTGTGGCAGATTGCTACTGGAAAATAGAAAGGCCAAGGAATTAGTTACTTCATGTGAGCAAGATGTTCCAAGTTGTTCTTGTTAAAAACTAGATATTGGAGATTATTAAAAATGAAACCAAGTCTCACTTATGTCATCTGTTCAGTGTGCAGATCAAATGCAAGCTACTAAGATCCGGCATGTTGGAGCCAAACTGGATATGACTTTAAGTGTGCAAATACAATCCACAGACGTATTTTCTGTTATATAAAAAACAACACTTTCACCTTGGGAAGTCCTCCTCATGAACTTCAGTGGGTTGGGAATTCAGAAGAATTAATCAGTCGATCAGACCAGGTATACATTTACTTTTATTTCTCTCTTTGCAAACAGAATTAATAACTTTGTTGGGTTATTAACAAAGTAGGTAAGGAAGACATCCACATTGAAACCTTTCCATTTTATCCCTAACTGCAATGCTGGTAACTGAAGACCAGTCTCTGAATGGCAAGTACAACTCTGGGAGAGATGATTTTTAAAAAAAGAAAAGAAAAAGATACCGGTAAATCAGGATAGAGGGAGGGAGGGAGAGAGGGGGAAAGTGTCTGTTTCCAAAAGTCATTATGCTCCCCATCATGAGCCCCTTCTGCTCGGAATGTTATTCATGCTTCTCAAGAGCCTTTCTGATAGCAGAAGCAGAAGCCCAGGAATGATAAGCTGCAATGACATCTGAAGAAAGGAACAGAAACCAGGGAGAGAAGGAGGGGGAAAATGTGTGTCTGACAACACTTCTCTTCAAACTGTTGATGAGGATATCCAGAAAGGCTCTGAGATAAAGACACCCTTGAAAGTTGCTGCTCCACCCAATGTGTTTCTGATTTTTTTTAAAATGAAAATAACTGAGCAGGTCAGATATAAGCCATTATAATTCATTTTAGTTCTGTCTTCTGCATGCTTGCTCTGATATCTCTATATATACATTCAGTGAGGTTTACCGCCAAAGAAGTGTGATTATCTTTTTAAAAATAGTTTATTAATATGTTTAACACAAGAGGCAATCATAGATACTTCTTGATGCATAAAGGAATCCAAATAAAACAAAACAGCACAGTCTATATTCTAGTGGGGAAGGGTTGTCTATTGCCATCTTCTGTCTTGCATTGTATTTAGGAGGAAAATCCACTGAAACTGAAAAGCTTTGCTGTTGCAAATTGCCTGTTGCAATCCTCTTGCTTGTGTTAATACTAAATTCCCCTAGCTTGATATTATACTTTCTCGGCTGTGGTATTTGAGGGTGTGTCCAAAATCTACTATATATTATCCTGTTTATTCCATTCATGAATGGTAAGATCACTTCTTTTGTTATTATTTTTTCATGCAATAACCTTTGTAGTGCTACAGGTCGACTCTCCCTTCTTTAGAATTCCAAGATCCAAATACCCCCAAATCCAAAATTGTCCACATGGGTGGCTGAGATAATGGTATCTTTGCTTTCTAATGGTTCAGTGTACAGAAACTTTATTTCATGAATAATGTTATCAAAATAATATTTATCAATTTCCCTCAGGCTATGTGTATAAGGTGTATACAATACATATAGACTTGGGTCCCATCTCCAGGATATCTCATTGTGTATATGCAAATATTCCAAAATTAAAAAAAAAATTAAATCCAAAACACATCTGGTTCCAAGCATTTCGGATAAGGGAGACTCAACCTGTATTAACAAGAAATAATAATCTCAGGTTACAACATCTGTCTTTCTTTAAAGACGGGATTAATAACTTTTAACACATTTGAACAATTCCCAGGCTATAATACAGACCCACCAAACATATTTGCAACACACATCTCACAAGATTGCTTTAGATAACATTACAAGATCCTATTAGCATATCATATAGAAATGAATTTCCTGCAAGATGGAAGTCACAGCACATTTACAAATTAATATCACAAAGTAGCTCCATTCTTCCATAGAGATTGCAGAGTGTAAATCGATTGCTTGCAGTACAGGTCAATGGAGGATTATCCTTTCTAACATGTAGCAAAATCAGATATATTTGAGAAAATGCTTTCTTTGGCTTATGAACTAGGATGTGTTCAGACAATGTCCTAAACTGCCTCCGTTATTCTTCCCTTAATTGTGTTAGGGAATGTCTGAGAATGGAAATTTAATAAAAAGAAGTGTCATTATGTTATGTTTACAATAAAACCTTTAAAAATAAATTTTAAGGACCCTTACTTTTATTATGTCTACAATGAAAAGAGGACATTAATTTGAATTTGAATAAGACATTGATCTACATTTATATTTTGTTGTTCACTAAAAACTTTATCCAAATGAAGATAAAAAAACATCCATTATTGTAAGCTAACCCATCCCATCCCTCACCCCTGGCACCTCCCCCTGCTCCTTAGGATCATAGAGTTGGAAGAGATAGCAAGAGCTATCCAGTTTTGGAGAGAAGGAACAGCTGTGTGAATTCTGGAAAATTCAATTTCTCATCCTTCCATACTGATAGGGAATGTGTGAGATTCATGTAACATGAAGGAACACTCAGACCCACTCTCCCCCCATCAACAATACCAGAATACAGATTAGAGAATCCAGAATACACATTAAAATCTTACATATATTGTTGACTGATCTCATTTTACAGATAAGATAATCAACAAGAACAATTTTCTTGTTCTCAGCCAGTCACATTTTTTTTGGTGTGTGTGTACACAGGCGCCACCATTGTTACGTAAGCACCGCGCATGTGACAAGTGCGCCTGTGGCACACTCATTACATAACCCCTGTGACACAAAAAGAACCCAATTTTTCTTGGTTCTTTTTACTCTGGAGGGAAGCCGCACAGTTTGCTGGCTGCAGCTTCCCTCCGGAGGAAATTAGGCCGCTGGCAGGCCGTCCTTTTCAAGCACTCTGTCCGCGCTACAGACTTCCTTGATATGACCCTTCTTTCTCTATGGACATTCTCACTCTTATAGCCAGTAGGGATATTGAATGGAAAGCCTGTTACTACTTTTGTTATATATATATATATATATATATATATATATATATATATATATATATATAT
>NC_056524.1:119678859-119741822 GCF_019175285.1 Sceloporus undulatus
TGTGTGTGTGTGTGTGTCAATGATTAAAAAATACCAATAACCTTTCACTGTTGAATCAATTCTGTCTTGTTGGTATGTGTGCTGTATTATAAATAATAAAACTTTCATTGATTAAAAAGTGTGTTTTCCTTGCATCTAGCTGCATTCAGGGCAATGAATGCCAAGTCGCTGCAACATCAGATTTCAGAACAATATTCTTTCCCATCTAAATAAAAAACACCTTACAGTACAACCTTCATATAATGATTATATCCATTAATTTGCCACTCTAATTGGCATACAGTTGTACAAATTCTGGTAATTAATTGCTCAATGTCATGAATGGGAATAATGAAGCCATTATGTTGTATAAGTACAAGAAACCAGGGTTTAATAAACTGCAGAACTTGGTAGAAGGAGTAAATTTATCATTTGCTAATGCTTAACTGAAAATTACTTTTGCTCCTGTCTCCCTTGAGCTTTAAGGAACCTCTAAATCAATAGGATTTACTGGCTGTTATAGTATTAGGTTAATTACACTTTATTTTTCATAGAAATCTGTTTATGTGAGTGTGAGAAAATTTTGAATCCCTCTGTCTCTACTCAAATGCAGAGGTATTACAACAGTAAAATGATTCCATCTGCTCTTTGGTATGTACACTTTTGAAGCATTAGGCAAGTAACAACAAAATGCTTTAGAGGGCAAGCCAAACTATTGGAGTTAATGCAGACGAGAGATCTGCTTATTTGTACCAAATGAATTGACTTACCAACCAGACAAATCTTTCTAATTTATTCTAGTCTGGATTTATTAATTTATTCAAAGATTCACAGGAAAAAGTTTATTTAATATTGCTAATTCACTGATACCATTGAACTTTGTTTCCATATATAAGGATGACACACTTCTGAATATCAGCAGCATAATTTAAGTTACACCAGTATGCGAGGCACTGAAAGGACAGTTCTTTCAAACAAGAAACAGGAATCTTCCAACATTTTCTGTGTAGAATATTTCTGCACTAAGATTTTATTTTCTGTTCAACAATCTGTTATTTCCTACAGGAAAAAAAACTGCTTTCTGTGCAAATATATCAGGTGAAAATTTTGAGCAGAATAACCAAATTGCAAATAGTTTTCAAAATACTTTGAAAACTGGAAGAAAATTGCACAAATTACTTGTTGCTTTATTCATGAAAAAAAGTAAATAAATGCATATCTACTTTTCATTCTTGGAATTGAGCATGTTTATCTTTCTGTTTTATTTCTTTATCTTAGATATTTGTATCTGTTTCAAGCTAACAACATGTCTTATTGCATGCATTTAGCCATCTGTGCAAGCTGAAAAGTATTGTAATATTTTTATAAAATGAGGATGATTAATTTCCACTTTCTGCAGTAACACCATCTTTTGCAGTCTTAATAAATTGCCATGTTTCCCCACTTGCTATATTTTTTCTATACTTCTTAGACAATTTTGACATTTGGATGTTTCACGTTAAAGGGATAGTTGTCATTCTGTGCCTTCAAGTCATTTCCAACTTATTGCAATCCTAGGGTAAACCTATTACAGGGTTTTCTTGGCAATTTGTTTTGGGGGGGGGGGGGGATTGGATAAGAGTATGACTTGTCCATGGTCACCTAATAGGTTTTCCCCGGCCAAATGGGGATTTAGAACCTGGTCTACCAGATTCTGCTCCTTTTAAAGGATCTTACAAAATAGAAATGGTGATGTTATAGTGCAAGAATATTCAGAAATTTCATTGTCACAGACAGAGGTGGAGTTCAGGCTCATTGAGATTTGGCATCTCTAAGAGGGCTCAACCCCAGGCAGCTGATGGAGCCACATGCTTTCTTGCTGTCTTTTAAGAGTCTCCAGAACAGGAAAATGTAGACCAGTGAACATGATCACTTTTGAGCATTTCCTGTCACACAGCGGAACCAAGCTATCCCCTTGATTTTCAAGGAGCTTGTTGCAATGAAATAAGTGAGCCAATAACAAGAACAATGACTACTGGTGGAAAACAGAATGAGTCTGACTAAACACAAGCTTGAGGCCTATGCTATGGCAGCACATGGAAAGCAACAGCAACAAACAAAATTTTGGTTGCCTTGGTGGATGACCTACATTGGGAAGCAGATGAGGGAGGTTGCCCCTGGTGGTTCAATTGTACCTCCTGGCAGTTTAGTATACAATTGACCATGCTATGCCTCTAGGTTGCCTCTCAAGGATGTGACTTTGAGACTCATCTGCTTTGCAACAGTTCCCTTTCTTCAGAAGGCAACTCAGAATCCGGCACTGAGGGTTTCATATTTATTTCTTTGATTTTGGCCTGTGGAATCAAGGTTCATTCCCACCCTCATCCCCATACTATGGCGTATAAGGTTCCAGTGTCACCAGATGACATTTCACTCTGTTTCTCCTATATTCAAGGAATCAGTTTAAGGCTAAAGAAGTATTTAGTGTCAGTAGTGGTCTGGATGAGAGCAAATAAATGGAAACTTAATATGGAAAATACAGAAGATGTCCAGGTTTCTGTAATGAATAAGAATGAACTTGCAAGTCAACGCTAGTGCACCCATTGTGCTTGTTCCTGGAAATGGCAGATCTGGCCATGGTGATGCATGCCTTAGTTACATCCCATTTGGATTAGTGCAGCATGCTGCATGTGGGATGGCCTTTGGAAAATACAAAGAAACGTCAGTTGATGCTACGAGTTGCAGCCAGACTATTGACCAGGATTGGTTACAGGAAAGACACAACTTACTCTATGGCTACCAGTCTGTTTTGAATAACAACTAAAATGCTGGTTGAGACCTAGAGAAGCCTATAAATCTTGGGACCAAAATTTCTGAAAGGTTTATCACTCCTAAATTTGTCTACCCAGGCTTTGAAATCTTGTCTTGGTCTTGCCACCTTCACAGGAACATCTAATAGAAACATGGGCTTTCTGGGTGGCTACCCCCAGGTTTTCAACTGCCTCCCTCATCTTTATTTTTCAGTCAGCAGATGAAAACTCTTCTTTTCCAACAATCTCTTTGGAACTGCTTGGTGTTCTATTGTTTATTTTATATGTTGCTTTCTAATAGATGTATTTTAAATGGTTTTATTCTTGTTGCTGTTGTTGCTGTTGTTGTTCAATTCATTTCTGACTTATGGCGACCCTAAGGTGAAACTCTCATAGGGTTTTCTTGGCAAATTTCTTCAGAGGGGTTTGCCACTGACATCCTCTGAGGCTGAGAGAGTGTGGCAGTGGGTTTCATGGCTAAGTGAGGATTAAAACCCTGGTCTCCAGAGTTATAGTCCAATGCTCAAATCACAAAGTCATGTTGACTGCCTGTTTTAAATCTATAGATAGTTTAATCATTGTTTCTAAATGGCATTTTGCATTTTATAGTAGGTTCTTTTTACCAATGTGTGTTTCTACTTATAGGTACTTCTATGGAAGGGTGAATTTGATTTAATTTTTTGTAAAACTCCGTCAGTTCTACATTTGAATATAAGTTTGAACATAATGTAAAGAACTTAAGTAGCTAATGTTATATTTTTGAAAAAGGAATACTATTTTACTATTTCTAAAAAGAAACAAAAACATGTACTTTAAATGATTTTTAAAAAAATGAATACTAGATGAAGATCTGAATGCCTTGATTACTGACACGCCTCCCTTTCACCTCCAATATTTAAATAAGTAGCAACTACATTTTAAATATGTAATAAGTAAATATGTAACTATTTTGCTTTATAGCTTCTGTGGTTCACAGTTCATGGCATATAAATAATTTATTTTTCACTTAAATGAATATGTGCATTTTTATAATATAGCATAGTTGACCTATAACTTGATGACACTGTGGCAAAAGCTTTGGTCCTTTCAGCTTTGTGAAATAGCCTAGGTTTAATATTTTTTGCAGATAGCTTGCTAAAGTATGAAATTATATTTTTATCAATTTATTTTTCTGTCATGCTGATCATCATGTACATCTGTAATATTATTCTCTTAAAATTATTATATTGAAAATTGAGTGTTATCTATATAATTGTTACTCAAATAAAAGGTCCAGGGATCAATGCTGATCAACAAGCTAGCAGTTATGAGCCCCTAGTGAGTATCCATGGAATAAAGAAAAGAATGCAGTTCATTGGCACAAATATAGTTAGTCCTTGGCACACAGGGAGGAAAATTCCAGTCTCCCACATCAGATAGTTTGGGGGAATTTCATTGTACAGATGGTGGAAGTTGCAACAAGGGAATCAGCTGTTTTAGATCTGATCCAAACCAACAATGATGACCTGGTTAATGCAGAGGACATGGAGTGACCATGGAGTTTGATCAGCCAAATAAATTACAGATGTACTCTTCAGACCTTTGTACTTAAGATCTAACTTAAGACTATGAGCCTGAAAACATGGAGAAGGGTGAGTTCTATGTTAGCTTATATTCCTATCTGCAGATATAGGCCAAAACATATTTTAGTGAATACCTGGACAGAGGTTATAACTTTAGTAAATGGAATATTGTTTTGGAGTATATAAATGGTATACATTTATATACTCCACACATCAGGCACCCACCTTTCCCCACCTACTTCCATGTTCATTCCATGCCTGGTTATGTTGCTACTGCTTAATGGTATGAGGTACATAACTGTCTTTATTTTTTTAATGCATAGTTGCTCAAATTGTATACATTGCTTGTAAGTAGTGTTTTGCAATCATGCAAAATGTGTACACTTTCTATGCACACTTTTCCAGTGCATATATTTTTCCAGACACATTCACAGCCGTGCACCAGTTCCAGATAATAAACTCGCTTCATAGACAGTTCAGAAAATGCAGACCATTCAGTCCTACAAAGTTTGGATTAAAACAGATTCTTCAAGTTTCACATTTTGAATCAGACCAGAACTCCAAGCCAGCGAAATAATCATACACCATTAACTTACAATTGGCTATTGTAGCCTGGACAAAGCTGCTCAGTTGAACCTCATCTCTGGTGGCCATGGAAATTTCAACACTTCATCTCTTATAGCTTTATAAAAAGTGAGATGAGTTTCCTACAGTAACCTTTTTCACTTATGTGTGCTTGTTAAGCCACTAACAAAACTATCGCACAAAGTCACTTAAAAGAATCTCTGGGTTTGCTGTATGTGATTCACTTGCTTATCACAATCACATAATTGCTGATCTTGTCCCTTTTTTCCTGGAATTGCAGTGGTGAAATTACTGACTTTTTTGATATTACCAAAGCCTTTAAAACTATTTTTATATTATATAGAAAGAAAGAGAGGAAGAGAGGAAGTATTTTTAGGTGTATGTGTGTCAGGGGGAGGGGGGGTCCTGAAGGGAGTTCACTAACTTTTGGTTTATTTAGTTCAATAAATTATATTTAACTTTAATTTCAGTGTAACCAGGTGTTTTGTTTTGAGAATCTCCAGTGATGGTCAAGAGCTTCCATGTCACTTCATCAGTAAATCAACACTACATTTTAGTCTTAAATTTAAAGGAGCTATCCAAGGTAAACAGTTTATTTGGGAAGTAGGACTTGAAAAGGAATTTCTTCCTCCAGTAACACCAGAAAAATTCCAAAGGCCATTCTGGAGAATCAAGGATCCCAAAAAGTGCACTTCTGCCTCACACAGTATGGGGTAACTGTTACTGTATAGAATGAGAGCCCTAAAATAGTTATACCCTCTAATACAGTTTCCAAAAGGGGGTGAAGCCCTCAGACATTGTTCATGTGCTGAGGAAATTTTTCACCAAGCTATACAATTCAGCCTGATGTTTTGGTTATCTACCAGGCCAGGCATAAGGCTCACTGTCTACTGTTTTCTTTTGAGTTATCAACTCATTCCATCAGGAGGCCCTGTACTCATCTGTTCCAGTGAAGGACAAGATATGCTGGGCGTGACTTTCACTTGCTAGCTTAGCAGTTTCTGATGGAATTCTCTATTACGCATGACAACTATTATTATCCTGAAGCCTATTACGTCTTAAGCAAAAACAAAAGCAAAACATCTTCAGGTTCTACACCTAGTATCACTCCTTCAACATTCACAATAAAACCTGGAATTGATTCACTACCCTACGGACACAGGAGTGTCCAGCCACCATTGGGTATGTCCAAGACTTCAGTGAATGCAATATTTTAAATAAATAGATAAAGGAAACTTCCATGTAATATGTGCTATTCATTTTATTTTACTGAAGCTCATAGTCTGTATTAGCCTTTCAATTCAACCACATTTCTTTAAAATATGATAATCCCCACTTAATGTACACCATTCCATTGGCATTTACCCACTAGAGCTGTGTCAAATTTTCTTTTAATTTCATTCATGGGAGATGGAATATTTGTCTCGGGGAGAAAATTGCTTAGAGTATTACGGGTGGATCGCATCACTTTATTGATAGAGGGTATGTGTGTGTGTGTGTGCTTAAAAACACTTTTTTTCTTTTGTAAAATCCACAATAAGGTCATGTTCCCATAGTGCTTTGGCACACAAAGAAAGAAGTGTAATCATAAGGAAGTCCCAAAGTTGTGAAGTCATGTTGTCAGTCTCATGGAATCAGCTCAAATCTCAGGGAATTGCTATGTTTCATTGGGTCTCTAGCCAAGGAGACAAATCTCAGGACAAGCAATGCTGGAAGAAGAGTAAGGGGCTTGACAGACCGCCACTAAGGGGTGGCCTGCAGCTTCCCCTTTTAGCACCAGATCAGGGCCATGGCAACTACATGCCGCGGCCCCAATCTGGCCTTTCCATGGTGCAAAAAAGCTCCTTTTGCGCTGTGAAAAGGACACCATAGCTGCCAGCACATGGCTTTTTGGTGCTCCTTTGGTGTTGTGTCATCTGGAGACAGCACCAGAGGAGCCCCGTGATGCCACTCATCATGTGGTGGGGCACGTGGTGTCACACCAGCACGGGGGTGGAGTCGGGGCATGCATCATGTGGAGACCACACCCCACTCCATCCTGATGTCCACCTTTATGTCTGGTGTGCTGAGTCTGTAAGGGACCTTTCATGAGGTGCTAGGGTTCCACTTTAGCTGCCTTGGCAATATCTCATGGAATCTTTTGGAATTGCAGTTGAAGTAGAGGCATTTCATAGCCCCTCACCAGACTACGACCCCTAGAATTTCACAAGATGCAGCATGGCAGTAAAAGTAGAATCACAGTCAATTATGTAGTTTAAAAGGACCCGAAGTTTGATCTTACCATGTACATTCATGTGCTACTTTCTGCCCTACATAGAAAGGGAGGGAGTTTTTCTCAGAAGAATTTAATTCAGTACATATTTAATGAAGAGTAATAATTGTAATAAGTAAAGGTGACTCCAAAGAGCCACTGCTTTTGAGGAGGTGACATTCAAAGTCTTGTGATTGTCATTCCACATCTGCAGTGGAACATCAGCTAACATCATCTTCCTACACAGATGGGGTTCAGCCATTTCTGTGTTAATGAGTTGATCTGTCAAGTTAATTGGTAGCACAGAAGGAGAAGCAATACCTGTCAGTATTTAAGTCCTATGTAGCTGTTTTCAGGGAGCAATACTCATAACTACAAAGAGAAAGTGCATATGTGTATGAGAACAAGAGAAAGATGCACATATGTGTATGAGAGAAAATTATTATGTACATATTATTATGAACAGCATTAATCTGTGTCAGACTACACCCTCTTCCATCTGCATGCTATATCAAGTATTTTTTAGGAGGTAATACAGGAAATCCATCTCTCTCTCTCTCTCTCTCTCTCTCTCTCTCTCTCTCTCTCATACACACACACACACACACACACACACACTATTCTGAAATTGTTACACAAGGTCAATCCTCATTGACTTCACATGGGACAGCTCACTGGTCTCAGGTTTTGGCTTGTAACTTATGGGAATGGGAAGCTACTGACCTAGCAATCCTAATGTAGAAAGATTGAAAGGCTTTCTGGATGCTGATTGTAAAGACAACTCAAGTTAAAAGACAGGTTGCTGTATCACACAGTGCTTTCTTCTACACCTCAGGGCATCTCCTTCCTTTCTGGAAGGAAAGAGAAGTGTACAAAACAAGAAGGGGAGAAGCACTAGATTTCAGCAGTACTGTTTCTTTGATGGCTGCACTACAGACACAGCTGTGTTGGCAAACAGATATAGCTGAAAGACAAATGCCCATTCCTGCTCTAGCCTGTAAAACCCATTGGCACAATTTTTGTCCAGTCTATCTGAACACAGCCAACAATCAGATCTTGTTGTCTGTCAGAAGTAGGACAACTAGGGATATAAATTCTAACTTGGTTCATCCTTGCACAACAAATGGAAGAAGTGCCAAAAGGTTTCTCCACAAAATGAACCACCAAGACAAAGTAATTTTTTCTGCAGGCCTGTATGCAGTCTGTTTTGGAGTACCATTGCTCACTTCCATGTGTGATGTTGAGTACTTCCATTAAATCGGGCCAGTCTGATTGTAAGGGCATCTGTCTTTTGAAAAATCTCGTTGTGGAATGGAAAATAGCTTAGTCATAGGGAATACATATTTTTTTTCTGACATCTAGTTCCAACTTGACCTGAAGAGCCTGCACAGCAAACCTTCTGGAAGATTTCCAGTTAATTGTTCAGGAAAATTCCTATACTGCTCTTTGTACAACTCTTCGTTCCAGGGTATTACAAGACATTATTGTCTGAATAAGCCTTAAGCAATCTTCACAAATATATGCACAAAAATGTTGTTACCATGTGTCTTCAAGTGGTTTCTACTTATGACAGCCCTTATCTTGGCACGAGTTGTTCAGAGGGAGTTTGTCTTTGCCTTCCTCTGAGGCTGAGAGAATGTGACTTTTCTAAGGTCACCCAATGGTTTTCTATGGTTGAGCAGGAATTTGAACTCTGGTCTCCAAACCATTACATCACACTGGCTTCCTACAAAAATAGTAGTTAAATAGACTTATCTTCTTCAAAGACAACATTTTTGAATTTAAAAATTCTTTGTTGTCTGATCTCCTGGAGAAAAATATTTGTGTCACAGAAAGACATATTTTTAAAAAGTTTTTCAGAAATAAGTTCCCTTCGCAACATTTGTTTTCTTTGCAGCTATAAAAGATGTTTGTAAACATCAAGGGAAACTGCATGTGCTCCTCTTCAAAGAGAGCAATCGTACAATATGCTGGCTATCTTCCTCTGTCATCCATAACTGTCCCAACTGCTTTTTGCACACCCAGCTGGAAGAAAGAGACAGACACATGCATATAGGGCTTAATCAAAGTGGCACTTAGTTTATTTTTAAAACCAGATCTGCTTCAAGACTGCCTCTTTGTCAGGGCAAAGGTGCAATAGGGCATCTGGGCATTCATGTTTAATTGGACTGGGTCCCTTTTGCAGGAAGGGATGGTTCACTGGTCCCCTTCCTGCCTCCCTGCTGCTCTCAATGGCCCCCTCCTGGCCTTCTCTTCAGGTAGTTCCAAAAGGAGAGCAACCCTGCACACACAGAGCACTCATGACAGTACTTGCATGGCTGTCATGCACATGACCCCTGCACACGGAATTCGCAGCACAGCTTACTTTGCACCCCAGTTCTGTCCAGGGCTCTAGGTGATGGAACACCCTGTAGTTCATGGACTATGTGCTTGCTGTGACCAAACAGGAGTCATAAGCTGCATCCATAGCTGGGGCTGGACCTGGTCTCACCTCAAGGCTGGATTCATAATAGTGCTCATCATAAAGGTCTTGTTGCATTGTAACAGGATACATCCCATTTGGATTGCTGTAATAGGCTCTACATGGGGTTGCCTTTGAAGAGTGTTCGGAAACTTCACCTGGTCCAAAGAGCTGCAGCCAAGTTGTTAACTGGGGCAGGTTATAGAGATCACACAATGCTCCTGTTGAAACAGCTCCACTGGTTGCCAGTTTGTTTCTGGGCACAATTCAAAGTGGTGGTTATGACCTATAAAGCTTTATATGGCTCAGGTCCATGATATCTGGCAGACTGTATCTCCCTGTCTGAACCAGCTTGAGCCCTGAGACCCTCTGGAGAGGCTTCCCACCACCATCACAAGATGGTTGGTGGAGACGTGAGATGCCATGGTGAACCAGTACAAAGTAAGTAAAACACTCTCCCTGCTCTGAAGACCAAAGAGGAGGCAAAATTCTTACCTGACCCCAAAGGCAAGCAACTGAAGCCTGTAGTAACCACAATGTAAGCAGCCAAATAGCTGTGAAAGTGGAGGAGAGAACTTGGAATAAGATTAAAATACCTGCTCTATCTGCACCCCTCCTTTGGCCCTCCATTTAAGAGACCAATTTACAGTCCACCTCTTGATTCACAACTTCAGGTGACTCATCTTGGGACCAAATTCTTCATATAGATGGAGAGAGACAGAGGAGTGGAGAGAAATAGAGACTGTGTTACTTTAGTAGCTAAGAATAAATTGCTGTCATATTCCCAGTTCTCAGTGTCTTTTCATTGAAAGCACTCAGACATTTTTTCTACTTCATAACAATCAGCTTTCATAAAGAGGCATCAACTGACCATCTAGACCATTAAGAAAGATTAACATTATTCTCTCAAATTCCAGATTTCAGGTTCAGATCCATTATTACTGAGGCAATGCCATAGTGACAGATTGAGAGTTACTAAGATAGTCATAGTAATTAGACAGCAAACCCACACAACCAATTATTGCCATGGCAAGTCGTATCTTACAGTGCGTAGCTTGGCTAATACAAATATTTGCAACTATATGAGAGACAATGGATATACAAATTAAAGTAGTGACAAGTGCAGATTTTGATTGATGAATGAAAAAAAAATTCCTTAAAGGATAACACAAAAGCTGTACCTGAAAGACCAAGCTTATTTTAAATGAGATTTCATTGTGCCAGATCATTCACAGATTCGCACTAAGATCATCCAAGCACCTGCTTCCTACAATCAGTTTTTGTATTGAGCAGTTAACAGCACTGAAACCAGCTCCTATATATTATAAAATAAAGGGGTTCTTGTAAATTCCTATAAGTTTTGGGTGAGAAGGCCCCTTCTAGAAACTTTATTCTATATAGTGTAGAGGACTATTGTCAAGGATAGGTGGGGGGAATAAATAAAAATTCAACTGAGGTGTTGTTGCTTTTTAATGTAGATTTAAAAATACCATTTCAATAAAATTATTCATACAGTTTTTCGTACAAGTGGAAATTAGTATATCATTTTCCTATACACAATTTGAAGCAAGATTAGCTCAAAAATGAGGGTATTTAAATATGTCAATCAAATCACTACAGAATTGCTCATAATATTATTTCTTTCTGAAATACTTGTTTTTCTCTTCTGTGTCATGTGTATGTGAAGGAATGATTGTTATACCTGCAATGCAGACATGGCCCTGATTTCCCTTTTAGTTTTTGTTACTTCAGTTTATGTTACTTGTTTATGTGGCCGATGTTCCTTTTGGGATAAGCCCTCCAAGGGCAAATTCAATTGAAAAACATTAAAAATTACAATAAATATGCCAAATCCTAGATCCATTGGTAAATTCCAGCTAGATCAGAGCACTGAATCAATTATCAACACTTGGCCCACACAATGTTCAAATGCACACGTCAACAGTTTCATATATAAGTTCCGATGATTCACTTTGGCATTAACAATTAGGTTTAGGCCAATGAGCTAAACTGAATATTTGTTCCAATTAGAGGAGGCAGGATTTGTTAGTCATCATGAGTCCCACTCATTTCAATAAATCTTATCTAGTTGAGAATAATATTGGCTTTTGCCACTGAACAAACATGCAGTTAAAAAAAACCTGATTAAATCATATACAATAACAACAACAAAAATAAAAAAGCTTGTTGAAATTAAAAATAAACTTGAATTCCCATCCACAAGAGAGAGGGCCAAGCAGATTACCTCCAGTGGTTAGCATGGAACAGGGCCTCTTAAAACTGATTCAACACCCAGGGCATGTTATATAAATTCAGAAAGCCTTTCAAATAATTTGATTGCTCGCTGTTCAGAGAAATAATTCAGGGAAGACTAAACTCTAGTGCCTCAACACACAACAAACACTAGGATTCCATAGGATATTGCTATGGCAGTTAAAGTAGAGTCATAGCATACTTGTGATGTAAAGATGACAATTTAGTCAATGTATTGTATCGATAGTGTTGTTACTGTTTTATTGAGTGTGTTTTATATGGTACTGTAGGTTTTATTGCTGTATTGTTTTTATTGCTGTGATCCCGCCTCGATCTGCAGGGAGAGGTGGGAAATATAAATAAAATTATTATTATTATTATTATTATTATTATTAGTGTGAAAGGAGCCTTTTTTGGACTTACTTTTTAATATACCATTGTACATTTGGAAGGTACACATGTAATCATGTGTATTTTATTCTGAATTAAGTCTCAGTTTGTCCAATGAAGCTTGCTCTCATGTGGAAGGAAGTTTAGCAGTGCAGTGGATTTTAGTGTACATATCTTTCTTCCTTCTCTTGAAGTAGGATGGTGGGGACTACATATCTTTTTTCCCCAAGCACAAAAATAAATACTCTTCCCCTTCCTTGTTGCTGTTTAGAACATTTGAACCCAAAACTGGCATGAATGAAACATGCACACAACCCACATTTCTCTATCAAAATAAATAAATGAATAAATGGCAGAACCCTACAGCTTTTTATCTTCGTACATATCTAATTGTGATATCTAATTATGACTCTCCCATATGACATGGAAGTATGACTTTAATACTCTTCCCAGGGAATGAGGCCTGAACAGATGTTGGCATCTATGACTCAGTGAGAGAGATGTTTTACACAGACAACAGTGGGTGGCTGGATGGAACTTAACAAAACTTTGAAAAGAGGGATGTAGGCATAACATGTTGATATCTGAGGAATATGATGATTCAGTGCTCTATCTTCCCTTTTAATAGTATGCAATAATGTCTGCATTCTCTCATTTTCCTCCCCTGACCTCTCTCTTTGTTGGCAACAAAATATTTCCAGATATTTGAGCATAATGATAAGAGCATGCTTTTTGATTCATATAATGGCTACATGCATTTAAGGTAGCTGTTAACACACATCCTTTGAAGGCTATTAAAACCCTTGTAGAGCTTTTGTAATAAAAGAGTGCTCTAGTGGCTGTCGCGTTCTGGCAAAGGAATCTCATCTGACCTGAACTGAAGGAAGGAAGAAATAAACAATGAAATATGTGACGCTCTATTGCTAATCTAATTGTTGTTCTCATAGTAAACAAGCTAAAAAAAATTCTCCGTTGCACATTAGAAAATATTTACAGGCATATCTTGTTTGTTGTTTCCTTTTTCCATCTTTATAAGGACTATTTAAATAAATAAAGAAATAAATAATGCTTTAATTTTGTAAACTTCTTTTCAAGCCAACTTTATTTGAAATAATGTTTATTTAAATCTTGGGGAGGGGGGTGAGTGAGTGGGAGAACAAAAATCTTTACATTTCAAACACTCGTTGGAGTTATTTTTAAACATTTCAAACATTTTCCTGTTCAATGAACTAAGCTATTGTTACACTAAAAATGTAATTACCCTTTATTAAGTTACAAATGTAACTGCAATGTAATGTAATGTTTTGTTTAAAAGTAATTCCATGTAGGTAACTACTTCGTTCAAAAGGAATTCCATGTAGCTACTTGTTGCAATTACTAACTTCTAAACCCTGACTATAATAAGACATATTCACTCCAATAGCTGTAGAAATTATTACATACCAAATCCGTGCTGGGCTAGATGCAGGTTGTAACCATTACTGACAAATCTTATTGCACTACTCCAGTTGTAACCATCTCTGACAGATCTTATCACACTAGGATTTCAAGAAAATCCAATTCTTGAAAGGCCCAGGGCATGGGGCAATGTGATAAGATTTGTCGGTGATGGTTACATATTAGGGATATATGTTAGTTTTAGCTTTTGTAAAATGAATTAAATTTTTAGATTTTGCAAAATGAATTAAATTTTTAAATTTTGTAAAATGAATTAAAATTGCTTATATAGGAGAAGCAAAAGATGTGTAATTGTTTATAGGAAGTCTAGAATATAAGGGCTTGTAACCATTGGTTAGGGAAGAGGAAAGATAGTAGAGTTTATGTTTAATTGTTAGATTTATTGTCATGTTTTGAAAAACTATGTTATAGAATCATAGAATCATAGAGTTGGAAGAGACCACAAGGGCCATCCAATCCAACCCCCTGCCATACAGGAAATACAAATCAAAGCATCCCCGACAGATGGCCATCCAGCCTCTGTTTAAAGACCTCTAAGGAGGGAGACTCCACTACACTCTGAGGGAGTGTGTTCCACTGTTGAACAGCCCTTACTATCAGGAAGTTCCTCCTAATGTTGAGGTGAAATCTCTTTTCCTGCATGTTTTCTTTGTAATAGATAGGCAGTTTTAGATTTGGATATAAAATATGTTTGTTTATGTGTTGTTGTTTGTATATGTTTAATAAAAATATTGGGTTTTTTTTAAAAAAAAAAACCAACAAGGTACTTATGCACCATAACAATCATACGCAGAAAGAAACACAATCACACAATTGTGCTCCCTCTCCACCATCCCTTTCTTTTTCTCTCTGGTGGCAAAGTGGTTTAATGCCGGTAGTGCAGCCACAATTTTGTGAGTTCCATCCCAGGGCTCCAAGGTTGACTTAGCCTTCCATCCTTTTGTAGGTTAGTAAAATGAGTACCCAGCTTGTTGGAGGCAATTGGCTTACAGATTGTAAACTGCTTAGAGAGTGCTTAGGTCCCGGTCAAGCGGTATAGAAATGCTTTTGGTTCCCCCCCCATGCTCCTAATAATTATCCATTGTTACACACGGAGACACATACAAGCATGGGTCCACATATATTTATGAATATATATAAAGAGAGACACACATGGATATATGTACAAACCTCCTGGCCTGTCATGCTACATGGGCAATATGAGTTGCTAGTTATATACATAAAACATGGACTGATAGCTTTGTTGGATAATTTTGGAGAAATCAGAGACTAAGCCCCTCCTCCCCTGCATTCTGTTAATGGTGGTGGGGAAACAGTACCAAGGTAGCCGTGAAGCTACAACTAACCACAGTATTGGATACCATATGATAACCCTATTACCTAAAACAAACATCTGTAAATAGTGTGGCTTATAGCCACGGTAGTTTACAAAGGGTTGGATCTTGAGAGAACATGAGAAGCTATCAGTACAACAACACTGAAAGCTCTTTGTCATGTGCTATGTTATTCTGATATCATCAAAGCCTTTAAAATTGTTGCAAAGATTTATATGATACCAGTTGTGTCAATTCTATTCCTAACCTTGAGATTCAGTTGTTCTTCAATAAAGCCAGGCTAAAAGGAAGTGTTGTATTTCATCTTTAGTACTGTATTTTGTTTTTACAGACATTTCATCCTAAAGACCCGGTATTTTGAATTCTTTCCACTCCGGAAAATAACAATTTCAGTTGTGGTGCCAACAAATGGTTCACCTTGTCCAACTAATAGGGTTTACCTTAGAATCATAGAATCATAGAATCATAGAGTTGGAAGAGACCACTAGGGCCATCCAGTCCAACCCCCTGCCATGCAGGAAATCCAAATCAAAGCATCCCTGACAGATGGCCATCCAGCCTCTGTTTAAAGACCTCCAAGGAAGGAGACTCTATCACCCTCCGAGGGAGTGCATTCCATTGTCGAACAGCCCTTACTGTCTGGAAGTTCCTCCTAATGTTCAGGTGGAATCTCTTTTCCTGGAGCTTGCATCCATTGTTCCGGGTCCTGTTCTCTGGAGCAGCAGAAAACAAGCTTGCTCCCTCTTCAATATGACATCCCTTCAAATATTTAAACAGGGCGATCATATCACCTCTTAACCTTCTTTTCTCCAGGCTAAACATCCCCAGCTCCCTAAGTCGTTCCTCATAGGGCATGGTTTCCAGACCTTTCACCATTCCCGTCGCCCTCCTTTGGACACGCTCCAGTTTCTCAATGTCCTTTCTGAATTGTGGCGCCCAGAACTGGACACAATATTCTAGGTGGGGCCTGACCAGAGCAGAATACAGTGGCACTATTACTTCTCTTGATCTAGACACTATACTTCTATTGATGCAGCCTAAAATAGCATTGGCCTTGTCAAAGGCCTCATCTGTTCCATGGTTAGATAACAGGTTTAGGATTCTCCCTCTACTGAAAAAACTAATACTTGGTTCAAGCAGAAAGTACAGGTTGTTTATAGGTTGCAGAGATCAAACAGACACCATCTGTGTGGTTTCTCTTTGTTTTTTAGCCAAACTATTCAGGGGAATATGGACTGGCATACTACTACTCTGATTATTCCAGAAGATAAAAACAAGACTGATTTTCCTTTCCTAAGCTTGGCAAATTCAGTATCCCCATGTTTTAATGATAATGAAATTATTGTGGATTTCTTTGGTCAATGTGTAATATTGGCAGTTTGCATTAAGCAGCATTCGGGAACTGTGGCAATTGTATTTATAAGTGAACCCAGAAATGTCTACATATGCTCTTTTGATATCTCCCCCCCCCAACTCGAAAGTTATAATCTGAATGTAAAAGGTGTTGAAATGTTGGCAAATCAGGAGAGATGTATGCATGCCTATAACAAACTGGCCCATATTGCAATCCATTGGACTAGCCAAACTAATTAGCAAAAAAGCTACTTTCTGTTTTTTATGAACTGAATCCATGATATAAAATTTCAATGAGTCTTACTTCTGTGATTTCCCCCCCCTTTTATTACCTAATAAAACAAGCATTGATACTTTGTGAGCTCCTTATAATGGACTCATCTGTCCAGTCTTGATGTTACTAAGGGGGAACTTGACCATTAAATGCAATCTTCCCAATTATCTCATTACTTTCACAGTAAACTTTCTTTACAAGGGTGTGCTCTTTGCATTCTTTCACTCAAGCCAGCCAGACTTTCTTCCCTATGTAGCATGCTTCACAGTGTGCTGATTATTGATTTAACAAAACATCTAAACATTTTTTTTCATTAGGAAGTTCTGTGTTTAAGGATATAGCCCCTGTTGTAAACCCTTTCCCTTTCAATGCATTTAAGGGACATTGATTGAAATATAGAAGTCTTCACACAGACATCAGTAGTAGTTCCAGAATACAAGAAGGCTGTACTGATGTTTTCTTCTGTAACAAGTCCCCACACTAATTCAGATGCTATCCTGGATTGTCCCACCCCCAGAAACCATCAAAAATTCAATTTTGGGTTTCAAAAGAATGTGATAGAAAATAGAAGCTTTGTTTAGAAGGGTGTCGTATATTCTGGGAACATTTCATATCCAACTTGCCTGGATTCAGTTCTACCTTGCTTGCCTGCATCCACTTATTTTACAGCAGGCTGGTAAAAGGGGAGAAAATGAGATGCATTTGATGGCCTCTAAGGCTGACTAAAATCGTCTTCATGTTCCTGCCATGTCATGCTGCCTGTTCAGCCAGATTCCATTGTATCCAGTGATTTAAAGTCACTAAGAGGTCTGAATAATGGAAACAGAAACAAGTGCTGGTGAAACAGGATTAGTATAACATGATTTAAAGAGCATGGGCTGGTTGCCAGGAAGCTTTATGGCCACTGCATTTTGCACTATCAGTAATTTCCAGATAATCTTTAAAGGAATCATCATTTAAAAAAAACACCAGTATCTAATCTGTATATGAATATGATAAATGGTAAAGGTAAAAGTAGTCCCTTGACATGAATGTACAGTATAGTCATAACCAACTTGTAGGGGGCAGTGCTCATCTCAGTTACTAAGCTGAAGAGCCAGCGTTGTTCAAAGACGACTCTGGTAGTCATGTGGTCAACAGATATAAATATAGCAGTATCCTAAATCCCAGATAGACTAGGTCTAGTAAATCAATAACACTTGCACTTTGATTGCATTCTTTGGCTCATTCATATCTGGGGGGCCCTCCCCCAACACAAATATGAAATACAACCTATGCACACAAATACACATGGAACTCTGAGTCCAAATTATACTAGAAACATATTTTATAATACCTAAATACTGTCATCTCTCTTTAAGAACATAATTCTTTTGTGAGGATTCTGACATATTAACAGTCTAGGATTAAAATATGATTCCTACTAATGACATAGTTTATGAGATACCACAGTCATGTTGCAGTGACAAACTCTGTTGGGATACATTTAAGGTCAAGCTGATGTACAGAAAGATAGAACAGCAAAATAACAGTGAATCTGTAAACACCATCATGTTGCAGTGACAAACTCTGTTTGTAAAAAATCCATCTGAAGAGCCAAATTCTATCCCCATATCTTTGTTAACAATGTACAGTTGGTCCTTGGTATTCACTGGGGTTTGGTTCCAGCATCCTGCCTCCATGGATACCAAAATCAGTGGATGCTTATCCCATTATATACAAAGGTATCCTCTTTATACAAAACAATTTAAAATCAAGTTTGCTTTTTGCAATTTATACTTTTTAAATATTTGCAAGCCATGGATAGTTGAATCAGTGGATAAAGAATCCATGGATAGGAGGATTGACTGAACAGATATAAAATTTGCACTACTGAACATTGAAGTACCCACCAAGGGCATTATTTTTCTGCAGTGGTAGGAGTGCATATTCCTGTGAGGCAAGAGGTTTTGTATTTAGTAGCAGCACAGATTGTAGGGTCTGCCAGGTCATACAGGCTTTTGTTGAGGAAACAGACTAAACTGTAGGAAAATTTGGCCTAGAACCAAGAAATCAAACAGGAGAGCAATTGAATAGCTTTTTCAAGTCAAATAGTTTGTTCATTCGAAACACATTATTCAAGCAACCAAAGAGGTGCCTTTGTGTATGGACATCACCTGCCAGCCAATACAGAAATCAAATGGACCACATAATTGAAAGCAGAAGATGCATACACTCCATTCTTCCTGAAAATGCAACACCAGGATCAGATTGTGGGACAGATCATAATCTATTAATTAAAAAATTAGCATAAAGCTATAGAACACTAAACCTACCATCATGGTAAAAAATAACCTGAAAGCAAGAACAGGAGCAGATTGTGGCATGAATAATAAAATAATAATATAAAAGAAAAACATCATTGTAAAGCTAAAGAACAATAAACCAACCAACAGGCCAAAATATAAGCTGAAGAACATCCTCATAGAATCTTTGAAAATATATATTTGCACTATTAAGCCTAATTGACAGAAGCCAGAAGAACTCTGGATTGATGTCAGAGACATTGCCAGAGAAAAGTGGAAAAAAGATACTAAATACAGCCCAAAAGAAAAAGAAGCCTGAATAGATTACAGATGACATATGAAATATTTCAAGCAGTTAAGCACAGATGAGAAGCAAAAGTAAAAAGGGAAAAATAGAACCAGAATCTTAAATGGAACTGTTAAGAACTTGTGCACAAGGACAAGAAGAACTACAACAGTCAATGCAGAGAAATATACAACATGAAGGAAGAACAAGAAACCTCTTCCACAAGATCTGAGAAATCAAAGGGAAATTTAAACCAAGAATGAAAATGTTCTATAGCCAGAAGAAGAACTTACATGACCAAATAAAAATAAGATGATAGAAGCTATACACTGAAGAACTATCTAAAAGAGATGAAAAGATGACAGATTTATTCAAGGAAGAACCATTTGAAAATGAACGTACGATTTTAGAAAGTGAAGTGGAAGCTGCGCTCAGAATATTTGGAAGAGATAAATCACCAGAAACAGATGGCATAACAGTAGAGAACTGAATCGACTCTACTTTTAACTAAAACCTGTTAACTAAGATGGAAAATCAATAATATCCCACAAATTGGAAATGCTCAATATATATTCCAGTCTCCAAGAAAAATGACATAAGGGATTGCAGTGACCATAGGACCACTGCATTGATCTCCCATAAAAACAAAATGATGTTCAAAATGTTCTACAATAAAGTCTTTATATATGGAACAAGAAATGCCACCTGTCCAAGCTGAGTTCAGAAAAATAACTAGGCACTAGGGATCATGTTCCAAACATACATTGGATAATAGAGCACACCAAATAATTTCAGAAAAAAATCAGCATAGATTTATAGATTATAGCAAAGCCTCTTAAACAAATGAAATGGGTGTGTCACATCATATCATTGCCCTGATCTGTGACCTGTACTCAGGAAAGAGGCTACTATGAGGACAGAATACAGAGCAATGGAATGGTTTCCAATTGGCAAAGGATTCAGACAAGGCTACACTTTATCACCATATATGTTTAACTTGTATGATGAACATGTCATATGTAAAGCAGGTTTAGACACAGAGAGCCGGAACAAATCTGCTTTCAAAGCAGCTTAGGGGAGCAGCATTTAGACACCACATGCCCTCAAGATGTCATGAAGCCGCCCAGCTGCTCAGATGCGGGCGGCCTCATGACACTCCAACGGCATGGCATTTACATGTCACACAATGCTGCAGCATCCTGAAGCTGCCATGGGCCTGTGGTGGGATAGGAAAAACCAGCCAAAAAAGGAGCAGATCTTTGTCGCTCCTTTTTTGAGTGGACTGAGGACTGTGGTGTGTGGTTGCCACAGCTGCAATGCATCTTCGGAAGGGGCAGCTTCAAGCCACTCCTTCTGCCCATCTGTTTTGCCCCAGAGTAAGGAAGCAAGGAAATTGGAGGAAGGAACATCAATACTTTATGATGTGTAGATTACACCACACTACTAGCAGAAAACAGCAAAAAATTGATACAATTACTGAAGAAAATAAAGGAATAAATTGCAAAGTCATGTTTACAGTCAAACATTAAGAAAACAGCAATCATGTCCACAGATGTTTTCCAAAATGTTAAAGTACACAGTGAAGAAATAGTTTAAGATTTTCCATATGTTGGGTCAATTATTAATCAGATTTGAGACTGCAGTTAAGAAATCAGAAGAAGACTAGGACTTGGAACGGTAGCGATGAAGGAAGTAGACAAGATTCTATGTATAAGGATATATAATTGAATACTAAAGTTAGAATTGTCCATGCCGTCATATTTCCCATTTTTATGTATGGTTGTGGAAGCTGGTCAGAGAAGAAAGCTGGTAGAAAGAAAATAAACTCATTTGAAATGTGGTTCTGGCAGAGAGTAGTACATATACCATAGACTGCAAAAAGACAAATAAATAGATCCTAGACCTAAAGCAAAGCCTGAACTCTCCCTAGAAGCCAATATGACCTAACTGAGACTGTTGCATTTTGGCTCTATCATAAAAATACATGACTCACTAGAAAATACAATAGTGCTTGGTAAGGTCAAAGGCATTAGGAAAGGGCAAAGACTACATTACAGATGGATAGATTCCATCAAGGAAACCATGTCCCTGAGTCTGCAAGATCTGATCAGGGCTGTTGATGAAAGGGTAACTTGGAGGCCTCTTATTTTACAGGGTTACCATAATTTCAAGTCAGCTTGATGGTAGATAACAACAACAACAGCAGCACTGGATTAATTAGGAGTTCCTCATACCACCCACATAATACAACTGGAATTAAAAAGCTATTTTATATACAAGTGTTCCTGCTAACAATCCAACAAAATGGGCTGCTATGTTTGTAACCTGTGTATCTCTGGATTCTACTAAGCTACTGGAACCAAATGGAACCTTCCCTCAGGACACTATCTGGGCAGGGCTCCTAAATGACATGCTGTCACATATGTCAAGCTGTCGGTTGGTTTCTTTATCCCTCGGGCACAACAGTAGTGATGGCATTGACTGCTACTGACATAATAATTATTTGGCACAGGACAGTGGCTTTTCTCCTTTTTTTCTCAACAGCAACTGTTCGCAGTCAGCCTCTTATTTTCCCCCAAAGATTTTATGTACACTGTCTTACTGGTAGCAAAATAAGAACAAATACATTGTTACAAAGGCTACAAAGGCTTTAGCTAACCAATTGCAAGGTCCTTCATGAACTTCATGCAAATGTAATTTGTACTAGATTGGGAGTCATGTGCTCCCAAACTCTAGGCTTCAGAGGGTGAGAGTAGGCACTGAGAAGGCTCTCACTCATATTATCAACAGACGAACCTGTGATGGTGGTGGGATCACGAGCAAACTTTCTTCTGAAGATCTTAGAGTCCAGGAAGATTCATATGGGGAGAATCTTGATTTAGCTGCCTACTGCTAACCTCTTATTGATACAATTCAACTTTTCATTTTAAAAAAGGAGACTGAATCATGGATCTCCTGAGATCTTATCTGGTTTGGTCGATTGAGAACCTTAATTATTTAACCAAGTTTCATATATTTGGTTTCCAAAAACTTTTATAGTATATGTGTGGGGCTGAGAATATTTATTGTCACTATAAGCTGTATAATGAAAGACTACTCCAATTTGATTGTAACTTGAAGAGCAGAAGAGCAAAAGAAGAAAATAAACAGGCTGTTCACATTTATGAAACATAAACCTTCAGCTTGACAACTTGCTATGATTTGAAATGGACATGTTGTAAACACCTTAAAAATATAGGTGAAAAGCCCTGTAAATAATAGCCAGGCCTTTAGCTCTAACGGTATTGCTGAATCCTTTAGTAATACATTACCAACCAACTATCCAACTATCTTTCATTTTTCAGAACAGAACTGTTGTTGAAAAAATCCCTTAACTCTGAAAATAATAAAACTCAGTCACTGTTAATTTACTTCATTGATTTCTTTGAGTCCAAGAAATATCAGTCAGTATATGGTACATTTATTTCTCTCATATATTCCACTTACTTTTGTTTTAATTATAAATCTGAAAAGATGTGTGTATGTTGTGTTCAGCGGGACTGTCATGTGCAATTGTCTTATGCCATATACATAACTAAGAGCACATACCACTTTCTGGTCAAGTTAACTGTTTTTATTTTAAAACCTGCTATTTTTACTGTATTATTTTGGCCTGCTGTAGCATAGCTTTTCCAATCCTGGAGTGTTTAACTGTAAATATCATTGTTACCCATGGTTGCTTGAACATGATGACACTTGCAACACAACACATCCAGAAAATTTCAGTTTCTGGGAAGATGCTATTGTAGTTTACATTCTGATTAGAAAGAGGCTGGATACATCATTGTGGCTAAAATGTACTTACAGTGGCATCACTAAAGGGTGCAGGGGATGTGGTCCACACTGGTTGACACCCTGGAAGAGGGGTAACACCTGGTCAGGCCCTCCTCCCACTGCAGGGTGAGAAGGGCTGAGTGTTGTCCCTGTAGCATTGCTAGTCTCCTTATGAGGAGGCCAGTGCCACAGCAGCACAGAAAAGGGCCGGGCACACCCTTTTTGCCACCCCTCGCAATGAGTGAAACCAGGGGTGGGGACACCATTGACAATTACAGTTCATGCACTCATTGACAATTACAGTTGGTCACACCATGGTCTTTCCACTCTCGCATGTACCTCTGCCCCCCCCCCCTTCATATGGTTCTATTCTCAGGGAAATTAACATAGTATTGTCACAGTCCAGTATTTGTGGGGTCAAAGGGTCTGAGGGATATCTCCATTATAGTAAATAATGTCACATTTTCCAGCATGAGTTATTTTGCCTTGGGGATATTGAAGAAAGAGAGGTTTCGACATAAGAAACATTACCTGACCATAGTGATTGAACAGGTCCTAATAACTGACCCAACAACAGGAAAAGCAGGAAAAGCATAATATAACAGATATTTTAGAAAGTGTACTGACAGACCCGTTGTTCAATATAGTGGGCCTCCTATTTTAACAACAAAATTCTATGCATATTTATTCAGAGGCAAAGCCTATTGCATTTGATGATATTTCCATCCAGATAAAATTGCATATAATTACAGTGTAAGAACATGATAAAGCCCTGGGACCAGCCTTATGTTGTGGAGGGTGAAGTGGGTTGGTGGAATTGTGTAGCCATCCAAATGTTGTTGTATTACCATTCCCAACATGCCTCATAACTTGCTATACTGGTTAGGGCTGATCAAAGTTACATACCAACAACATTTGGAAGGCCCCATGATTCCCAATCTACTTTATGCAAATTGCCTTTATTTATTGAAAAAGTGCAAAGTTCTTACTCAAATGAACCTGTGAAAATGTATATAAAATTATGAGAAGCATATACACCAGCATATACAAGTTCAACTTTCATACAGCCTTTTCAAGATTGCTCACCAAATTATAAGAGTTCTTATTTTGATGGCTTAACTGGGAGTTGTGTAAAAACCCTTGAGATACACAGTGTAAAAGCACTCCAAATTAGTTATACATTTGGAAATCTGAAGCTCAGTTAATATACAACACCCCTCATTTTTTTATTGATGGCACTAAAAGCCATTTATAATTAGAAGTCATTATTGTGCTCATTTACGCAGTGTTTCTGTTGCACTCAATAATTGTAGCTTCATTACAAGGTTAACCTGCTGTTATAAACTATATTTAAACAATTAGAAGCAACCTAAGACTCTTTTTGTTATTAGCTTTGTTGCACCAAACGTGAGAATAAAATAATCATAAAAGCTGCTATTGAATGTATATTGTAATTTACCTGTAACTATTGGTGAGGGTCAGGTAATGTTTCCAGGACAAGAGAGATCTTGTGAGATGGAAAAGAGGAAGAACTGTATGTTAACTGCAGACTGGCGACAATGTACTCCCAACACTTGGGTACCTTTTCTCACATGTTAGACGTATATGTAAAATAATGTGGGAGACAGTATCTACCTTTTTGGGACAACAATCCTCAATGGTTAAGACATCAAGCTGGAGTTCCCCAGTGCCCTAAACATTTGGAAGGAAATGGGTAAGTTAAAATCCCACTACTTGATTCACACAGATTTTAGATGGGGCTAAAAGATCATGTGGTTGAGTGCCTATCTAAGCCGATAAAAGCAGTGTGAGTTGAGTGTGTGTGGGGGTGTGTGGGGAGCTCAGTGTGAATTTGTCTCTCTGCCAAACATGAAACAGCTAGACAAGTTGAGCAGATAAAATTACTCAGTTGGCTGCAGAAATGCAAAAGCTTTTAGGACTCTGATGTCAGCTGATTTGTTGCATTCACTAATAGCCCCTTTTAGCAAAAAAAAGCTTGGGGTGATTTATTTACCAGAAACAATATTTATTTGGTGGGTGGGGCTTGAAAGAACAAATCGTAGGGCATAGGAAAATACACTCCTTAAGCACCTTTGAAGGCGGAACAAAGAATTATAGCTTGTAACTGATTTCAGGGCTTACTTTTAATTCCCAGTATGTCCAAGGGACTTTTTCTCTTTTAGGGTATTCCACGCTCCTTTCCTACATGTTCAACATCCAAATTACACATGAATGAGATTTCATCCTTCACATCATTGGAACATTTAAAATCCTTGAAATGAATGGGGAACCACTTATGCTCTACCCAAGAGAATCTGTGTTCACTGGAACGATCCTCACACATATAAGGACTCATTTTGGCTACTTTCTTATGTACATTTACTAGGAACAAAGGCAAAAATTTGAAGCCGACTTATTCAATTCATAATCCATCTTTCCCCTTAAGAAAGACATAAAGCATGTCATGCATGGTTCATTTCTCACAACACCTCTTTAAGATGCTATCATCTGCGAAATAGTAACTGGCCTAAGATCACTTAGGTGTTTCCAGGGTTCAGCAGTCCACCACTCTCTATCCCTGTTGTGGCAAGTGCCAATTTAGGATACTAGCATGCACAGCAGCCATCATATGCTAGCTCTAAAAACCTCTGTGTTAGATATACCAGTAGAAGTAGTCATGGGAAACAGAAGACATAAGCCAGCTCCCAAGTTGGAGTCACTGAAACTCTGGCTGGCACACAGATAAGGATGTTGTCAAAAGACAGGTAAGTTATATAAAAGAGACAAGGCATGAAGAAAGACTAAGCATAAGCAACCTCTCTACAATCCACAAGTTCCAAGAACCCATTACAAATCATACAGATGTCCAATGCAGATCACATGTCAATGTCCATCTAGTGAAGTGTTAAGGCATTCAGCACTGTATGACATGTGAGTTAATCTTTGCAACTCATACATGAGGTTCATTAATACATTTAGCCAAACTACCACATGATATTGGCCATCCCACCCCCCTCCACGCCAGAGGCTGTGGAGCTGGGATGGGCTTTTTGCTGCCCTCCTACTGGTGGAGACCAGGACAGTTAAAATCATGCCATGGCTTGTTGCCATGGCATGAGGCTTTAGGGGGTGTGGTTAAGGGCATGCTTTGCCTGTCATCCCCGGGGTGTCTCATTCCTGGATTAACCGTTGACCCACCCACCCGCCGCTGGTATAGTGTGAAGTTTCACTTGGTCACCTAGGGGCCTTGTAGGAATTTTTCCCCTTTTCCATGGGGTTTTTCGCCTACACCACACTGTTTCCAGTGGCATAAGGGAGGTTGGCTGAGGTGGAGTCACAATAATACATGATTTGGTTTGAAATTTGTTGATTCCAATTGGATGTATTTATTTATATTTTGCATAAATCTTTCGATTTGATCTCGGCGAGCACCTTGGACACCCTACTGGGTGTTAGGAAAATTTCTGGAAGCACCTCTACGGGCCTTGTGACCTGGGGGGTGGATGAAAGGAATGGACCTTGGGTCTGGCTGGAAGGTATACCCCGACTTTAATCTTCGCAGATTGGGAAGGGGGACTTCTTGCTGGGCTTCCTTATGTGGGCTGTCCAATGGCAACCCAACTTATGGAATGTCATTGAGGGCCCAGGTGTTATCGTCCTTGATAAGCTGCAGAGGTAGTCTACGGTAAGACACCGGTATGCAGCTTTCCTTGTCTCCCACATTTGTTTTGGTTATGATACTAGTTGCAGTTCCATTAAGAACTTAATAAATAGGTCAATAAATGGCCCTGTTTTTAACCCATACAACTTGTGTCTGGTCTCTTTATTCCAGGGGTAGGGTAGCAATAATGGATTCTTACTGAAATACTCACTTATTGATCTGAATCCTGTTGGGGAGGGTCCTTCTCAGAGCTAGTTCTGTGACTTCTAATGCACATATGACTTATTTCATTGCAATTCAGTACAGAGGCATAACAGAAGCAGAAGATAAGTCCACTGGCAGCTATTTACACTATGCAGAACTAATATGGGATCTCATGCAGTGTATTTTGTGCAAAAAGCCTGTTTTTCTATGTAAAACCAAGTTTCTTCTACAAATTATTTTCCCCACAAAAAAGTCCTGAAATATGAAAAACATTACAATTTCCATTTGCATTTATCAGGTGTAATAATAATAATAATAATAATAATAATAATTTATATATCCCGCCTCTTCCAAGGATTGAAGCAGGATTACATCATTAAAATATACAATACAATCCAAACAATCAATAAAATGCTAATACTGAATTACATATCCCTATTAATTCCTTAAAATATCCAATCGTCAAAATTATATCATCATAGTCAGGGTGGAGCCTTAGACACAGTCTCTATATAAAATCTGGTGGATAAGCCCGCTGGAAGAGATCCGTCTTGAGTGCCTTTTTAAAGGCATCTAAGATGGTAATAAGATGGATCTCCTCCGGCAGACTACAGTGGTACCCCGGGTTACGAAAATAATTCGTTCTGCCGCCGCGTTCGTAACCCGAAATCCTTCGTAAGCCGAAAAAGCCATAGGCGCTAATGGGGAAAAGCCGCGATTTCGTGCGAAAAAGCGCCGAAAAGCACCAAAAAATTTTCGTAACCCGAAATAACCTTCGTAACCCGGAACAGTTTTTTCCTATTGATTTTTTTCGTAACCCGGAAATTTCGTAAGGCGGCGCATTCGTATCCCGGGGTACCACTGTATTCCACAATTTAGGGGCTGCGGCAGTAAATGCTCTATGGGAAGTTGTGATTAATCGAGTATTACAGTATTCCAACAAATTATTCCCAGATGTTCTAAATGTGCGGGGCAGATTATGTAGGGAGAGGCATTCCTGCAAGTAACTCAGGCCCGAGCCATGTAGGGCTTTAAAGGTAATAACCAACACCTTTTATTGCGCACAGAAGCTGATTGGCAGCCAGTGAAGAGATTTTAGCACTGGTGTTATATGGTCAAACCTAGATGTATCAGTGACCAATCTGGCTGCTGCATTTTGAATCAGTTGAAGCTTCCAAACTTGGTACAAGGGTAGCCCCAAGTAGAGCGCATTACAGAAATCTAAACGAAAGATTACCAGTGCGTGTACCACTGCTTCAAGGTCATTTTGGTCCAGGAAGGGGTGCAGCTGGTCTATCAACTGAAGTTGTTACCAGGCACTCCTGGTCATCGCATCTACTTGAGATGACAATTGTAGCGATGAGTCCAGGAGTCCTCCCAAACTGTGAACTTAATCCTTTAGGGGAAGTGTGAGCCCGTCCAGGACTGACTGACAAATCTCCTTCTCCGGACTTGGGGTACCTATCGCAAGTACCTCCATTTTACCTGGAATCAACTTGAGTTTGTTTTCCCTCATCCAGCCCATTACTGACCCAAGACAGGCATCCAGAGGGGAGATGCCATCCTTAGTCACTGTAGCAGTCAGAGACATAGAGAAGTAGATCTGGGTGTCATCTGCCTACTGATAACACCACGCCCCATGTCTCCAGATGATCTCGCCCAGCTTCATGTAAATGTTAAACAGTCATGATATCTCAACACACTCCTTAGGATCAAGGATGAGAAAAGTTATGAGTGTAATCACTGATATAGACTTGAGTCATTTGACTCAGCCTCAAGTCTTTTCAGTTGCTTGCCTTGGACTCAACTCTGCCATAAATGAAGCATTGACTTGACTCAACTCAGCTCAACACGACACTTACATGTTTTTAGCTGCTGACTTGTTGGCCTTGGAAGAGGAAAGAGTCTTCTAAAGCAGGCAAAACTCCTTCCTGAGAGTGCAGGAAGCATTTCTCAGAGGGGAACACAGCAAATGAGTTTGGCTGGAGGCAGAAGGATCCTCTAAAGCTTTTCCTAGACTCCACAGAACATGAGAAGCATTTTTCTCAGGCCACCGAGCAGACCCCCACCTCCATTTCTAGCTTAGTTTTCCCGTTTGTTCTCAATTTGTTCTCCTAAACCAAATAAAATAATCATATACTTTTGCATGCACACCCACTCCTCTTGATGCCACTGATCTACTTCAACAACTTCTTTCCATCCTCCACAACCATCAGAAACACACACACATACCCCCACCTCCTTCTCCTCCTTTTTTCCTGTTAAAATTGTCTCCCACACTTGAGATTTCTTGAGACTTGACTTGAAAGTATCTTGCAAGGACTCCTGGCCATCACATCAACTTGAGATGACAATTGTAGCGATTAATCCAGGAGTACTCCCAAACTGCGAACTTCGTCCTTTAGGGGAAATGTGACCCCAAACAGGACTGGTTGACCTGAAGGTAAGGAGACTTGAAGGACTTGGGACTTGAAGGTAAGGACTTGGGACTTGACTTGAGACTTGGAGTAAAAGACTTGAATACCTCACTGAGTATAATTCACATATTAGTAAGGAGTGGCCTCCTTGTGGAATTCCACTTGCTACTTTTAATCTTTCCTTTCATCTGTGTTAGCAACATTCTACCTATCTCTTGGCCTCTTTCTTTCTTTCTTTCTTTCTTTCTTTCTTTCTTTCCAGAAACACTAGAACTCTAAACTTGCTCAGTCCCAATTCCCAGACTTTGGATCTACAATCCAGCCTGTGACCTCTGTCTTACAGAGAGTGTGGCTCCTTTGAGTAATTTTTCTCCAACATATAAGTTAATTAGAAAAATCACTTATGGAACTACATTTTATTATTTATTTCATGTGTTTGGTGCTCTGCCATTTATGAGCTAAATTAATTCCCCATTTGAAGCTATACCATGTGTGTGGTGTTGGGTTCTTCAAGTGGTTTCTGACTGATGGCAACCTTAAGGTGAACTTATCACAAAGTTTTCTTGGTGAGAATTGTTCAGAAGAAGCCTGTCTTTGCCATCTTCTGAGGCTCAGAGAGCATGCCTTGCCCAGGGTCACCCAGTGGCTGAGTGGGGATTTGAACCCTCCAGGGTCACAGTCCAACATTTAAACCACAATAGCTCCTATATTCCAATGTATAAGATCACCTTTATATGTATAATATTGAAATGTCTGTAAGTTTATACAAGTATGAAAAGCACACTGTGTTAACTACAGAGGGATCATCATAGCTAAACAGAGATTTGAGCTTAAGATTCTTTGTGCCCAGTCTGGCTGTGCAATTCTACATTCACTAAGGAGATTTACTAAATTCTATGGGGCTTCTGAGCAAAGATGTCTAGGATTCTCTCATTCCCTGGGATTTGCCAAAACAATAGTACTGATATTCAGCCCCAGCAAAATTCTAATGAAGCAGCTGTTATGGTGCTTTCTGTGTATCTCTCTTACCTAGTCTCTGGAGAACAGTGCAGAAATATGTGTAGTTGAAACAATGGCAGCATGAGGGCATCAGGAGATCAGGGATCTATAGACAACCAATCACATGGACCCCTATTAGGAAAACAGCTTGTAAGCTTATGTTCATAGATTCATATAAAAATAGCTTTTAGGACATATTTCTCAGTTACATAATGACTGTCATCAAGGTCATGGGGGGAACCCTCTATTACTAAAGTGGGGGGAGCTAATCTTTAACAAATAAATTCGTCATGTGCAGAATACTTTATTAAATAAAAACAGGAAAGTGGATATCATTTTCATTTACTTCAATGCCTGAGTTCTATGTGGCATATTAAAATAATTTATAGTTTTCTTTTCTTTTTTATTTCTCCAGGGTAACAAGTATTTTAGCAAAATCATGCACACAAGCACAACCCATTATGCAGAAATCTGAAAGCATCACAATACACCAAGGTAAATGGCTGATCTCTTTTGATGTCAGGACACATGGAAAGTCCTGATGTTAGGCTTGAATAATACATATTGTGGAGATCGATTGATTCTTGAACAAAAGCAGCTCCTATTCTGTCAGTGAGTATGAGATTACAGTTATGCAGAAATGGGAAACCCTGAGCCCTCCAGATGTTTTGGCCAGCAACCACCATAAGCCTACTCAGCATGGCCCATTGTAAAAATCTGGAATGGTGTTTTCCAAACAGTGTGGAGGACCAATGATCCAATAGTCCTGCGATCACAAATAAATTCACTCATAGACAAATACATACAGATTGCAGACAAGTACATACAGATAGCAACGCCCTGATCTCTGTACTTCATAACTCAGTTTTAGTGTAGCTGTGCACAGATGAATTCAACTAAAGCCCCTCATACATCAAAATCAACCAGTCAGGAGCATATAATGGTTACAATGTATATTCCCAACACTCACCTGAGGACTTGACTTGTCTCACTCCAGGCTGCACATTCAGAAACTATGAAGAAGTTCTACATATAAACTTACATGTGTATGTCAAGCTATTCTACATGGTGTGTGTGCACACACAATGCATACACACACATGCACGCACGCATATGTAAAATTCTATATTATACACACAAACACACACTTGTATCAAGTTCCTGTCATTCCCAAGAGATCTCTCTCCCATCCTTCCAATTTGGTATGGAGGAGCTATATACAGTGCGCCCACGTCATGCGTGGCTTTCAGCATACACTGAAAGCTGCACTGGGAAAAGGGGTGACGTGCCCCAGTAGGGGTAATGGCACACACACCCATGGGGCGTGTGCTACCGTGCTGCCACATGCACAAGCCCCAATTTAGGAAGGGACTCAAAACCTTCCTATTTAACCAGGCATTCCCCGACTAAACATCCTATGGGCCTCCCTCCTCACTCGTGGCCGTGTGGTTGGGCTAAGGGGTTTTTATTGTTTTTATGTAATGATGTTGTTTTTAATCTGTTTTATATTGTATGTGCTGCACTAAGGTGCTTTTGTAAGCCGCCCTGATCTATTTGGAAGGGCGGGGTATAAATAAAATTTTATTATTATTATTATTATTCATTTAAATGGGGCCCATTCATACACGGAATTCTCCTTACGCAAGGTGGGGTGGGGTCTGGAATGGATCCCCCATGTAAGGGAAGGGCCAACTATATGTGTAGCTTTTCTTCACATAGTTGGAGCGAGAGAAGGTCAGCAAGCATATCCTTGATCTAATCATATCAGAGGGGCTACAGAGATCTCTTCTCGTGGGCTTTCACTCCAACCCCAATGTCGTATCCATATTTTTTCTCTAATAGAGGACCCACGTTGCTCACAATATAGATTACACATTCAAGTTTTCTCAATGTTTTCCCTTCACCAGACCAAAGCAAGTCTAATATTGCTCTCTGAAATACCATCCACTTTTATCTTGCTAACTTTGTTACTCCAGTCTTCCTGTGGGTTACATTTGTAGTTCCTTCTGTTCTGTTTGAGAGCTGAATATGTGCTTTGCTGTTGATATGGAGCTCTTCTGTGTGTGACCTCAAGGTGTGCAGTGAAATGTGCTCATCACACTACTTCTTGAATTGATATGACTGAAAGAACTGTTATGAGTGAGGCAGCTTCATGTGTACTTCAGAAAACTATTGCAATTCGGAGAGATAGATGATGACAGAGAAAGAAAGAAAAATGAAGGGTAAACTTTGGGATCACAATATGCATGTTACACATTATTCATGAATGTAATACATTTCATAATAGACTACTGAGGAAACAAAAAGGGGGTGCTGAGCTGGTTTTTGTGTGGGGAGGGGATAGCTATCATACAGCTGTTTAATTTGCAGTTCCATTCTCAGGCTCAATTTTTGAAGAAGTTAGCAATATACTCAGATAAGTTTGTGATATGGCATGTGCAATTTCAGGGCATTTCCAGATGGAAGTAGAGAAAGGATATCAGGCCCACTGTAACATTTCAGGATTGCCTTGTCTGCAACCACTCTTAATCTCCATTTTTTTTCAATTAAAGAAAGTAGTAACAATAGTAGTTTTTTATTCTAAGGCCCGGTACATACCGGGCTTCGCAGCTCCTTTGTCACATGTGAGGGATGCTTGGGGGGGGGGGCGGAATGACCACACACCCCGCAGCCCTCACACTTGACGAGGGAGTAACAATGGCGGTGCCGTTTACATGGTTGCCGCCATTGTTACGTAAGTGCCATGCAGCGTCCACACGGCACCGCGCGGCACTTATGTAACGAGTGCACCAGTGGCGCACTCATTACGCCACCATCGTGGCAGAAAAAGAACCTGCTTTTTGTGGGTTATTTTTCCGCTGGAAGAAAGCCTCACCATTTGGTGGCTGAGGCTTCCCCCCGGCAGAAAAATAGGCGCCGGCAGTCTGCCCTTTTTGGGCAGTCTGTACCGCGCCTAAGATACCATGGTGGGGGCCTTTTTAATACTAGTTATAACTAGCACGTATACATTTTCAAATGAAATTGGACCAGTGTATGGAGGGGAAATTGCTACTCCCTTTGATTTCTGAATAGAAACTCCATGTTCAGAGGTTGTGCACTTGTGAATCTAACTTTCTGGGGCAACAAACAAATGGAAGAGATATTGGTGTTTAATATTTCATTTCAAAGGCCAGAAAAGTTTCTTTTTTGTGTTACAGTGCCCAGAATCCACCAGCTGAAAATTCTGGAAAATGTAGTCCCTCAAAAAGGGCTTCATTATCTACAGTTGAGTTTTGTGTAAACACCTGGCTGAAGGAAAGAGAATGCTGAGCTAGGTGGTATGATCTAATAGTAATCGTCTTTCACTTTAACTATTTATTTAATGGTTCCAATACAAATAAAGAGCAAAATTGCCAGCTCCAATTTACTTGGTAGCTTCCCCCCCCCCCCACCTTTCCACTCCCTACCTCCTTTGGAAAGTGACATAAAAATGTCCAATGTGCAAGTTTATTTTCAAACACACTGCTCATAATTGGGACTGGCTTGAACATTTGTAGGAAGTGATTGGCAGCCACATTGTTTCAGTCTTTCTGAAGCTCAGTTGGAATGAAGCTAGAAAGTAAAAGGAGCTTTTGTAAGCAAAAGAATGAAGAGTGTGAAATAAGAACCTGTATTGCTTCCAGCCACTCCAAATAGGGCTAAATGAAGCTTTGCAAGCTTTGTCCTTTTCTTCAAATTGTGACTCTTTCCAAAGAAGAAAATAATTGATTACTTGCTCTGGTGCTTTGCGCTATGGTAGAACAGTATATTGTACATGCCAAGAAGGGTCAGTTCATGCTGCCAGAAAGACACAAAGAGGTCAAAAAGAGGCACAGACTGCTAAATTAGAAAGACACATTCTCCTTGTAGGGTAGAGGAACCGGGTGGACCAGCCAAGCTTTGAAAAATGAGGACATAAAAAGTACAACACACAATGCAGGGACATGAGTTTCAAATCTCAAATTATGAAGTCAGTAACGGATACATAAGCACTTGAATAAACTGTACACATATAGACACAACCCATAGTATTTTAGAAATTTATATACCAACATGTACAGAAATTAATAGAGTGTGTTAACAGTGCAGGCAATGGCAATAGCCATGTTTGTTCTAACATTGCCATAATAATGCCATACATCATCATTTTCCTCAGGGCATTTACAGCCCTGTTCCAAATATGGTGGCCGTCGTAGGTTTTTTTTTTTTTTAAGAAGTTGTGTTTGGACTACTTCATAATGAATTTAAATGCATTATTTCAGGTGAAACCAGATATTGTCACACACATACACACCAACAGCTGACTTCATCATGTGGCCGAGCAGCAAAACTCATCCTACTTGTACACTCTTAAGTCTGTTTCTACATTGCAGAAATAAATGCAGTTTGGCATTGCTTTCAGTATCATGGCTTGATGCTATGGAATTCTGGGATTTGCAGTTTTGTGAGATATTTAGCCTTCTCTGTCAGAGAGCTCTGGTGCCACAACGGCCTACAAATCCCAACATTGAACCATGGCAGTTAAAACAGTGTCAGACTGCATTATTTTTGCAGTAAAGATGCAGCTTAAGTTGCTTGTCCCCTCACTATCCAGTGAACTTGAGAAAATGGAGAGAGGAAGTGTGATTGCACCCTACATACCCTTAGAGTAGAGCCAGAAAAGTTGCTTTTAAGAAGAAATTAGTATCTTGCCATGCTGAAGCCATCCATCACTGAGCTGTTAGAGGATAATGCTCACTGGTATCACTAGGGTTGGCGTCACCCAGGGGTCTAACTCATTGTGTCTCCCTCACCCCACTGACCTCATCATATAGAATCGTCAGTAATTTATTTTGTACCAGTGTTACTCATAAATCATAATTCCCATACATCACTGAATGTAATCATAATAGCTGCAACATAAACAACTAGTAAAATTAAATTTATACCTTTAAAGTACAAATTTTTCATCAGGTCTATTCAGAATAGTGGCACCCCCATTTCTTTAAAAGTATTCCACAGCTTTTCATGATCTATGCAGTCAAAGGCTTTACTAAAGTCTATTGAGCATATTATGGTCTTCTTCTGGAATTCTTTGGCGCACTCCATTAACCACCATATGGGGTCCATGGTGCCTCTTCTTTTCCACAACCTCACTTGCACCTCTGGAATTTCTCTCTTCATATATGATTGGAGTCTATGCTGCAGAGTTTTGAGCATATTTTTTGCTTGCATGGGAAATTAATGTAATGGTCTTATAGTTACTGAAGTCTTTTGTGTCTACTTTTTTGTGGATAACAATGTATAGTGATCATTTAAAGCCATTGTTTTACTTAACGCTTTGGTTGATTCTGTCTGTATGGATTGTAGCAGTTTAATTGGAATATCATCTATTCCTGGTGACGTGTTCTTCCCCATTTCTCTGAGTGCAGCTTCCATCTCACTTTCTGGAATCTGGGGCTCATCTTTGTATGATTCTTCCTTCCATTTGTCATGCATTTTATCATCTTTTTACATAGCTCTTCTGTGCATCGCTTCCACTTTTATTTCATCTTGTTTCTCTACTATGTTCTTCTTCTGATCATAGAAGATCTCAACTTTGTTTGAACTTGTTTTTGAGTTCTTGGATCTTCAGAGAAAGGTCTGTTGTTTTTCCTTTTTTGTTGTCATTAATTTCTCTTCAGTGTTCATTGTAGTAGTTTTCTTTAACCTTGCATATTGATTATTGAACGGTTGCATTCATGGATCTGTGCCTACTTCTATCTCCCTTTACTTTAGTTTCACCTCTTTCCTTAACTACTTGAAGTGTTTCATCTGTTATAAATTGTTTCTTCTTTTTCTTTTTGGCCACTGATAGTGTTTTCCTGGTTTCTTCCTTGATTATGTTCCTGGCTTCTGTTCATAGTTCTTCTGGTTCCTGATAGATTATGCTTGATAACACAAATCTTTTTTTTTAATTTATTTATTTTCTATAAATTATGTTGAGATATTGTTCAGATCACATTTTAGTATAATAATTGTTTTTGCTTTCTTCATCATCTTTAATTTTTGTTATAAGTAGTTTATGATCTGTACCACTTGTGACCAAAACTAGTCTAGTTTTGGTCAAAAGAATAAAGCTTTTACATCTTCTGGTTCCAAATATGTAGTCAATCTTATGTTTGTATTGATTGGTAATGTCCATGTATGTATTCCCCCTCTGTATGAAGAAAGCACTGGCAATCAATAGATTGTTGGCCTTGCAGAATCCTGTTAGTCTTTCTCCTGCTTCATTTCTTCTTGCTAGGAACAAGTGGAAGTCCTAGCACTGTGCTCAAGGTCCTCTGTATGTGATTGATATTTTAGGAGGGTTTTTGTTGCTGTTTTATTAAATTGTGCCTTTTTGCAACAAATATCTTTTCTTCATGTGTCCTGTAACAAACATGTATTATTGTGTATTTTTAAGTCTGTGAACATGTGGATTTATAGGTCTATGGGTCCAGAGAGTTATAGGTCCATGCCCTGTGTGCTATCATGTGAGTTATATTGTGGTGATATGAGTGGGAAGGTCATTGCCACAATAGTAGTTATTAGTTATGCTGATATAAAAAACACATGGTACATTGAAGGGATGGATGACTTTTTGTTTATTCTTTAATTTTAATAATAATTTATCAAAAATTACTCATTTCTGTATATATTTGGAAAGGCAGGAATTTGATTTTTAAAATAGGGGAGAAGCCAAAACACAAATTCATCCATCCAGGCCCTGAGCTTTGAGAGCTTAAGAGTCTTATTTTGAATCCATATACATCCAGTCATGTTCATATTGAATCAGGGTTACCATTCTTTCCTTCCTAAAAAGCTCATCATTGTTAACACAGGCAGGTAGGTGCAACATAGGCGCATTACACACGCGCCTAAAGTACGTACCGTGTACGTACTAGGGTTGCCCGGGGGCGTCTCTTCCAGATGCCCCCAACCCTAGTACGTACACGGTACTTACAAAATGGCGACGCCCATTCTAGATGGGTGCCACCATTAGGACGTCATGAACGTGGCGCTTCCAAATGGGGTAGCACGGACATGACCTCCTCGCGCTGCGCGAGGGCAGCTGGGATGCCTTTTTCGCGGCCCTGGAAGGAGCTCCGAAATGGAGCTCCTTCTAGGGTTTGCGTCACTGGCACAGCCTTTATACAGCTGTGGCAGTGACGCAAGGCAGAAAGGGGCCGAGTGGCCCCTTTCTCCTCCTCCCTGCCACCGTCGGGTGTCCTTGGGGCATGAAGCCCCAGGGACACCCCTTTCCATGCTGCAGGGAAGCGGCCTTTTGCCGCTTCCCTGCAGCCTGGAAAGCAGTGGATCGGGGCCTCAGAGGCTGCCGCTGTTGCAGCTGAGGCCCCGATCTGGCGGGAAAAGGGCCGGATACAGGCTGCCCCAAACAGACAGTCTGTAACGTGCCGTAGTTTCTTCCATGATGGGAAAAGTTATGTCTATTGGATTCGGATAGTTCAGGAAAGGAGAATTTTGTTTCAGTTCATTTTCTAAGGTTTTACCAAAATAATAACAACACAGCTATTAATGAAGTTGCCATTTTATTTATCAAAATAATTTTAAGTTTAAAAAAATCAAATGTGGCAGAAATAGATCATATGAATTTCACAATAGTGTGTGTTTCCTCCCTGTCATCCTATTCCAGTGTATCTTTCCAGGCAGATCAGCTCTCCCAGCATCATGTTATACTGATGTATCTGAGATGTAATTGCTTTTTGTCATGGCAATGGTGTATCTGACATTCTATCAAACATTAGAGCCCTTCAGGCAAGATGTTTTCTTATAGCAGGAGTAAGCATACATTTTTTGAGGCTACGAGTACTGAATATGCCCAATTAGCCCCAAATATCCCTTATGGGACATAGGAGGTAATTTTGGAATAAAATTTTTGGTTTAAAACAAAAATGATGCTCAGTGTGTAGTGGGAGGGAACAAGTGTACTTTCAAGAACTGCACTCTGACACATTATTTTTATGCCACATTATGTTGTTAATTGTTCCAAGGTACCTAACAATTGAAATAAAGAAAACAATGAAAAACACCGCTCAATAAAAACACAATTAATGAATCATGAACCATAAGCCATGAAAAAAGTAGAACGAATAACAAAAGTTCCATTAAATTAAATTTCATTGGCAGACAAAAGAACAGGATGATTTTTGCCAGGTGACTATAAAACAGCCACACATGTTTAGAGGGGCACAGTTTGGATATCATCTGTGCAAAAGTCTTCTCCCTGTTTAACTTCAGAAAATAGGAGGTACATTAAGAACAGCTACAGCACAATTTTGATTCTTGGGAAAATGCATGTGGAAAAAGTTGATTCCTTGGATTACATGAGATGTAGTCAATCCAAGGAGTTTATCCCATGGTGTTTTAATTTGGTTTACTTCTATCTGCATTAAATCTTAATTTGGGCAGCATCCTTATCAGATCATTTTTGCCACCTAATTTGCTGCCTGAATCCATCCTGGGTCCAACCCTGCTTCCAGAGACGCTCCTCCTGGCGCTTTTCGGATCTGGGAGTTTTCCGGCTTGAGAAAATGACTGGCAGAGAGTGTCCTGCTTGCCTCTACTGAGGGCAGCACAGCAGGGGAATATGCAAAGGAGTAGTCCAGAGTCCAGTCCAAAGGTCACACAATAGCAGTCAGTCAGTCACAGCAGAGGAAAGAGTATAGTCACAATGCAAGTCCAGAGATCAGATAACCAGAGGCGCGTTACAGACGCGCCAAAGCGGTGTAGTAGGGTTGACTCGGTGCATATTAGGGTTGAGAAGGGGCATCCCTTCCGGACACCCCTAACCCTAATATGGACTGAGTCCGTACAAAATGGCGGCGCCCGTTCCACATGGGCGCTGCCATCTTGACATAGCGGACGCATTGCGTCCACACGTCGCATGGTGCATATGACACCATGAGTGCACCATTGGCGCCTTGCAGCTTCATATTTGCACCGCAAAGAGAAGCGTCATTTTGGGGCTTCTTTTTGCTCTGTGGGGAGGTCGCGCGGTTTGGCTGCTGCGGCTCCCTCGCTGAGCAACCGGCAGCGCTGGCAGAGCACCGCTTTTAGGCAGTCTGTAATGCTCCAGAATCTTGAATCAAGGAACAACAAGGATGCAAGACTGGTTGTTGACTGCAAAGAAACTCTGCAGCTGGACATCTTTTAAAAGGCCCCTGCTTCTCTCAGCTGAAACCTATTAGCTTTCCTCTTGGCTTCTAGCCTGGAAGAACACCTCAAATACTCCTTGACCTGTCTTCATTCTACAGGCCCTAGCACTTGCAGCCTAGAGTCTGTTTCTCCCTCTGCAGCTTCCTGAGCCTTCCCTGAGACTACTGATCTAGGCAGCTCCAGATCTGCCTCTGTCTCAGCCTCCTCCATGTCTTCAGAGTCTTAGTCCTCTGACTCTGCCTCTAAGTCAGGCCCAGGGCAGTCTGTGACAGAGAGCTCCTGGAAGTGGGGATGGACCCGGGTTGTATTCAGGTGGCAAATTCAGTGGCAAAAACCATCTGATAAGATCAGGATGTTGCCTGAATTAAGGTTTAAACTGGATAGAGGTAAGCCGAATTAGAATGCTATGGGATAAGCTCCCAAGTTTGGGAGATTCTACCTCTCTTTCAAGAAGGGGGATATGAAAGCTCACAAGTTGATAATAAAACTCTATGCAAATTTAGGATTATCAGTGAAATGAGTAATCTCCCACAATAGTCTTAATAAGTGTGGTGAGCTGAATTAAGCCAAATAATGCCAATAATGTATACTCCGAGGAGACTTTTAAAAGTGTAGAATCCACACACACACCCTTTGCAGGAGACGTGCCTTTAAAGGGGTGAAAACAATTAGTTTCAAACAGCTTCCAGCATCACATTATTGACATGCCTTTTTTGTTTTGTTTTGTTTCTTTTATTAAATAGCAATAATAATCTTGTTACAGCAAATGTGTAAAAGTCTATTTTGAGCATACATTTAGATAATGAATCTTCTTGTCTCTCCAGCAACAAACATGATTTTTATTTTTATTTTATTTTTTTGCTCATTACAGCTGTAGCATTTGGATAACATTCACTCTCTCTCTCTTCCTCTCTCTCTGCCTCTGCCTGTCTCTCAGTAGTAATATCAGAATTAAAATAAAATATCTCTCTCGCACACCAAAGTTTACAGCTGGGATGCTCACATCCCATATCTAATAGTCTATCTTGGGAATAATTACTAGAAATGGGTATCCAAGGGCCATAATTGTCTGCTGCTGTGAATTAGGGATGCTACAGGTGGTGTTAATCACTTGCAATGCACTGGAGAAGAACAACCGCCAAGGCAGAAGGCTGCTTAAGCTTGATTTGTAGAAGTATTGTTGCTGGACTCTTCAAACATCAATTGACAGCACAAGTGTGCTAACACACAATCAAGTTGGGATAAGGAAAGAAAAAAAATGGAAATATAAACAGAGATGTGAGTTTCACTGTTTTATGTATGCAATTCAGAATTACAGTGCACTCTATGGTTCCATGACCTGCCATGGATACCAAAATCTCGGGATGCTCCAACTCATATGTGTGTATGTGTGTCCCTCTATTTGCAGAGACTTTGAATTTGCGCCCCTTGCAAGGGGTAAATGGAGGGACTTAAAATAGGCCAGGTGTTTGTGGGGGCATGCCGCTAGTCAAGCCAATAGGGCTTGAATATTGGCGAATTTCTGTTTTCACGGGGGGGGGGGGGATCCTGAACAGATCCCCCACGAAAACAGAGGGATATATATGTATATATATACATACACACACACAAAAGTTGTGGGTGGTTGAATCCATGAATAAAGAATCCGTCAACCCTTCATATCCATGGATTCCTTATCCACAAATGTCACTATCCCTGACTTGAAAAAATATATTTTTTAAAGTTACAAATTCTAGAAAACCAACCTTGATTTTGCTATTTTATATAAGGGACACCATTTCACTATGCCACTGCATTTAATGGGACTTAAGCACCCATGGAATTTGGTATCCGAGGGGAATCTTGGAACCAAACCCTAACAGATACCAAGGGCCCACTGTACATACACAGACAGACAGAAACAGAAAGCGTAGCTATATTCTTTTCCAAGAAAGGAGATGAAAAAGAGTGAGGGACTGAGCTGCTTCATGAACCTATGCCTCAGTTCTAAAATTGCAAAGAGAAATAAATTTCCTGTTAGCTTTGTAGGCTCACCACTTCTTCCTTAGCCAGAGTTAAAGAAGATGAGATTACTTCGTAAAGAAAGGTAATTTTCTTTCTTAGTTGTTACTCACGGACAAAAATTAATGTACCACATTGCTTGGCAGTGATGCATTACCAACATGTTATTTTAAAAAATAATTCAAGAAAAAGAATGGCCCTAAATTCTCCCCCAAAGAACTGTACAAAATGTTACACAGGCTCCAAAGCATTATAGTGATGTCAAATGCTAAAAATAAAACAATTGGTCCTTGATTCTATAATGAAAATAATACAGGAAGTAACTTTACTTTTAACAAACATTGCTTTTGATATGTTATTTCCAGACTCTGCTTTAATTGCAATCAATTAACATCCCTGATGCCAAAATGCTAATAATAACACATTGACCCTTGTTACTAGAATAAAAATAACAAGCAACATTACTTTTCACAAACTTTACTTCTGATGTGTTACTCCCAAGGTTACTTCCTTTATTAACCCCATCATAAAAAGAAACTGTGTCAAACTGTAGGATGCACATAGTGCCATTTGTTCATTGTTTCCTATTAGAACAGGCTGCTACCTCAGAAATCTTTTATAATAGATATGTGACTTGATATATGAATCCCAATACCTCTTTGTAAGATGGTAAGTAGTGCCTCAAATCTTGGACACATGGACACAAGCACAAACACACATACACACCCCTACCAATCTGGAATAGGGAAACAGTCTAAAATTATTCATATACATAGCCATGTTAATATGGAATATCAGTATGCAAAGAGATCTCGTAGCACCTTTGAGACTAACTGAGCAATAGAAATTGTAGCATAAGCTTTCATAGCCTTGGTCTGTGATGCATCAGAGGAAGTAGACCAAGTCTACGAAAGCTTATCTTACAACTTACTATTAAAGTTTTATAGCTATACCTCAGTTGCCAAAGTTAATGTGTTCCTGGGCATTGCATCTTTAACAGAAAAATTGGTAGCAGAGGCAGAACTAACATGGAATAAATAGGTACAGAATGGGATATAGGAATAGCTAACAGAGGCAGAACCAATATGGAATACATAGGGATAGACTGGAATAAAAAAGTTCAACAAGTTATAACGATTTTTAAAATCCCAAACTAATAATATTCATATGTGAAATGAAACAACCAGTTAAGGTAAGGCTTGAACAAGTACAATAAACAAACAAACACATTTTTGAATCTCCCTCTTACAATTTCCATTTTGGTGGCCAAACCTATAGACCTAAACTTTTAAAAAACACTCTGGGGGAAGCTGGTGAAGCTACATTATATGCTTTATTCCTTTCACTCTGTTTTGCTGTTCATGCATGCTCACTAAGAGATTCTGGAGGCAGGAGCTGTTTACTTTGCCTGTTGCAGGCAAGCACACACAGCTAACCTAGGATGGCCTACAGCAGAATACCACTCTTTGCAGCTCAAGCTTTATTGCATTGTTTACTACTGACATACTGCTGCAAACCAAAACCAAAAGTCTGTGTACCTCCAGCCCACCTTTACCATCCTTGCAATGCTGCTAAAACAAAACTCCATTAGACAGAGGACAGGGGGAGAGGGGGAAGAGAGGGCTGGAGAGGCATAAGGAAAAATTGTAAAAAGGAGCTAGGGTGGTGTAGTAGTTTTGTTATAGCCTAAAATGCAATTATTCCCTCCTGTCCAATAAAAAGTTCAAATTATCAGGCAAGAGTCAGAGGATTTAAAACAGAAACTAGGGTGTATTTCTTTTCCAAATCAAAGGACCTTATTGCACCGGCCCCGGGGATGTGATCGGGGCATGATGGAAGGGGGTGGGATGGGAACAGAATGGGGGCTATCACCCATTTTATCACATGCCGGAATGCCACCGATGCTGCCAGAAGTTCCTGTTCCATTCCTGATCCATCCCAGAGGAGGTGATTTTCAGGAACTAGCGTTCCTAGTAAAGAAATGACAGATTTCTTGGTCGTTATATACCCATAAACAGAGCTATAGTGCTGGTCACTACATTGGAATCAAACAGATTATCTATTTTATCCATAATATGTCACTAAAGAATGAAAAGGAAAAGAGAACACACGGCATGTAATTGATGAACAGAAATTCAACTCTAAAAAGATAGCAGACACACTGCTTCACATTGTGTCTTCAGGTATACATTGTTGGTTTAACCTTTGGCCAGTGTTTGCTTGGAATGCCCTTCTAGCAGTGGCAATTAAAGGAGAAGGAAGAAAGTGAGGCCTGGATGTGGGGAAGAATGCAGATTTGATGGTGACAGAGAATGTGGGCTTTTGGTATCTGGAAAATGCCAGGGACATACTTCTCAAATCAAACAGATTCTGTAGCACAGGGCTGGGCTGGATGTTTGAAAGTTGAAGCAGCAACAGTTTTGTTTGGTGCAGGAAGCTAGAAAATTGACTTTGGGACAGCCATTAACTGTTTATCTCTGTGTGCAGTTTTCACTTTTTAGAGACAAAGGGAAACATTAGGTGACATCAGACAGAATTGGAAAGTACCAAGTAATTCTGTTTGCTAAAAGGATTTTCCCCTTAGAACTGTAGTATCTTGAATCCATCCTCATTTATGTCCATTGAACAGAAGAAAAATCTAGCTCATGATTGTAAAGTCATTCTAGAGACTGTTTATGCCAGTGAAGATGCCTTTGGAAAATATAGTGGCTTCTTAGTGGGACCTTATAGAGGCTACACCTCTAGCCATAGGCACTTCAGCAGAAAGAGCTGACAACGATGTTGGAACTATCAAAGGGAAGGACTATTAATGTGTTTTGTGATTTAAATATTGAAAGGAAAGAGGTTTACTTTCAGAAACAAAAAAATATATGATTAAATATGGTCCTGAGATCCTAAAGTTGCTTGAGAGATTGCAACAGAGCTCACTGGAAGAGTAGACCCTGATGTAGCAAAAAGAACTGGAGAGGCCAGACTACCAGAGACACTAGGAAAAAAATGTTGTTTCTTTTCCCAAGAAATTTGGTTCCAATGACAGAAGCACCAAGATATTCTGAAAAAGAGGAAGAGTTGGCAACCCAAGTTGAAGTTGTCACCAAGAAAAAGGTATGACCAACTGTTTTGTGTTTTCCACATGCAAGAGGCATGGAATAAGAAAGAAAATTCTCTAGGATCTGTCCTAACACCGCCTTCATTAAAGGACATTATATGCAGTGGGTAATGCCATCCTCCTGTAAAAAGAAATGGGTGACATTAGCAGGATATTGTTTTATTTGTGGGGACAAAGGATACAAAGTTTTGCCTGGAAACTGGACTGGATCATGTTATATTGCACAGGCAGTCCCTGCTGTGTTTGTATTGGAAAAAATCTCCTAGGATTACTAAAATTAGAAACTACAGGGAAACTAAAAGTTGGGATGTTTGTGAACGCACATGTTTGCCATTATTATGTTCCCAATATTTGTAACAGCAAAAAAACCCACATGAATGATTGGCAGAGATAATGGAAAAAATGGGAAATGCCACTGCAGATGCCTTTGAACAAGTAAGTTGTGAGTTAAAAGAATTGAGACAAAAGAACCCTTACCATGAAATAGTAATGTAAAGAATTAATCAAACAAAGAATGGAGGCTGAAGCTCACAGAGTGAGTCCCTGTCCAAAGCAACAGGGTAGTAATTCAGCTCTAAAGTAGAAATTCAGCTCTAACAAGAAATTCAGCTCAAAGCTCTGAGTAAAAATGCAGCTCTAAAAAGATAGCAGACACACTGCTTCACACTGTGTTTTCAGACACATATACATTGTTGGTTTAACCTTTTGGGGTTTTTTTTATGCAAGATACCTGACTCATCTTGCTTTCTGGCTTGGCCAGACAAGTAAAACGGAGTGGGCTTCCCTACAACATCATCAATAAAATAGACAGCAATCTGCTAGTAAAGAAACCTAATCTAATCTAGCATTCCATGCACAAATGTAGGAGTGTATGTTTCTCAGGGGAACAGCATAATGAAAAATTTTATTGGCATCCACTTCCTCCTAGTTAGGCAATATCATTTTTTCTTGGCTTCTTTGAGGGATAGCAATATAATATTAAGGAATCCTTTTCTAATTTCAATCTCTAGTGCTATCAGTTTGAGTGTTGTACTATGAGTCTGGAGACCAGGCTTTGAATCCCAGATCGACCTTATAAATCCACTGGGTTTACACTCTCTCAGCCTCAGAGGATGGCCATGGCAACCCCCCTCTGAAGAAATGTGCCAAGAAAACCCCATGATAGGTTCACTTTAGGATTGCCATAAGTTGGAAACAACTTGAAGGCACAGCAATAAATACAACAGCAAAAAGGAGATTCCTTGCCAGAGGCTTTGATAGCTGAGCAATGGCTGTAATAATACCCTAATGCTACTATATGTGCTTGGTGATACATTTGTCCACTTTCTCTTAACATAGCACAGCCTTCCTTTTTCATCTTTCGACAGGGAAATTTTAAAAAGGGAAAAGAATCAAAGATTTTCTGCACTGTATTTTAACAGCACTACCCAATACTTGTATTCCATCCTTCCCCAATTTATTTTAATTTGCTATTTCAATTTACATCTTACTAGTCCTCCAATGAGCCCAAGACAATGCACATGCTTCCCTTCCTATCCATTTTATTCTAACAGCTCTGTGATGTGGGTTACAGAGAGAGAGAGGGGGAGGGAATGAACTTGGATCATCTATGTCCCAGTCCACCACTATACCATACTAGCTCCCTATTAGTAGTTGTGTTCTAGGCAAGAACAATGTTTGAATCTTCTGGGATGCATTCACATTGAAAAAATAAACCAGTTTGACACATTTGCCATGGCTCAATGCTATGTAATTCTGGGAATTGTAGTTTGTTGTGGAACCACAGCTCTCTCACAGAGCAGGGTACATGTCTCACAAAACAACAGTTCCCAAAATTTCATAGCATTCAACCAGGACAATTAAAGTGGTGTCGAACTGGATTATTTCTACAGTGTGGATCCAGCCCTAGTTTTAACCCTTGTTCTGCCTTGATGCTTGTTGGCACAGGCATCAGAGAAACAGAACAGAAGGATTGTTATTGCTTTTTATAGCTTTGTTTATTGATTGCTGTACTTAAGAAAGACAAGTTGGATCAGTTAAATGCTTGAATCTGCAGCATAAAGTATGTGTGTCTCATATTTGATCAGAGGGTGTAGCCTATAAGCCCACCCATGTCATCATGTTGAATAATGATCATCTTGATGTCTTAAATCTGACATTGTATAAAGAGGGGATTACACACATAAGATAGCTGCCCTACAGTGTGAATAGGTTAGCATTTCCAGAGTCTTCCAAAAAGAGAATTTAAAAATAATCAAATGTTATAAAGCAATGCCTGAATCTCATCAGAACATGTTGCATCTGAGACAGAGAGAGAGAAAGAGCAAGAGCAAGAGCGAGAGAGAGGAGCTTTTGAAGGTCTACATTAATTTTTATCTTTGGAAAATGGCCTAATCTAACCATGTAAATGCGAGATAAATTCAAATGCCAAATCAATTACTGTACTCCAAAACCCAACTGGAAACTGGCAATCGCTTAACAGTGCACATTCAAAGATTTGTATACCTGACCCTTTGATCTCATGGATTGGCTTCAGCTGCCAAGCTGTCTCTCTCCTGCATCTCAGGAAACCCCATTTCTTCCTAAACATTTGGCTTCAAGCTGCTAAAGGCATCTTTCTCTATTGAAAGGGAAGTGATTAATCCACTATCCGTTTGTCTGTTTATTATAAAATGTATGATTTGCTGGTCCTAGGAGCCATGAGTACCCAGGCTATAAGAGGATTCCTTGTTGAGTTGGAAAGCTTCTTTTTTATGGTTTACAACCCTAGAAATAGTGAGGTTTTTCCTGACATCCCTGAGTCAATCAGCAATAACCCATCACGGGCTGTGAGCCTGGTCCCTGCATGGGCCAACCAGCCCTTTTGGTCCCCCTTTCTAGATAAACCAGCTGTACTCGGTACCATTTCAGTAAGCCTAAGAACCCCTTTTCCTAATCATTTCTTCCTTCCAGCCCACCAGCCCCCCATGAATGCTTCATGCCCTGGCAGCAGCACAACCCATGCCACTGAAATGCTCCAGGATGCCCACCTCTACCAATCCAGGATATTTTAATTTGTAGAGGATGATGCTTAGCTTGCCACAAACCATGCCAACAATAATTTGTCTGGAAACCCAGCTCAATAAAGCTGAATCTACACCTGGTTGCATGTGTGGTGATGTTTAAGGAAACATAATAGTAGACTTTGCAATTGCTAGACCACTCGAGAGTGAATTGGTTTGGTATCAGTATGACATCCCCCCACCAAAAAAATTGGAGGTCTTCTGTAAGTTGTCTAATTGCCCACTTTCTTGGTTCCTTGGGGGCAGACATCATGTTCTCTGCACTATCCGGCATCTTGGTTTATTTTCCAGCCTTCTTTGTTTGCTATTGGAGAGATCACATGGGTCCCATTTTTGGACATGTCCCACATTTGCCTTGTTTTCTGTATACATGGATGCATTTGAAAGCATTTTTCCTCTTGAGGGCTCCTCTGGGGCATTGCCCCATGGTAACTGGGCACTTTAAACATGCAAGTAAAAAAAATAAATTAGGAGGCTAGTCGGGATGAAGAACATCCAGGTTCTCAATGGAACAGGTTGAACTAATTCCTTCCTAGACTTATCTGTTCCTCAACTTTAGGGCTGGTCTAAGATGATTTTCTATCAGATGCAGTTAATAATATTTCTCCCCTTCCCATCTGATGTTCAAAAACCAAGTGGACTGGCAGGTGAATCTCTGCTCAACACTGCTAATGAGAAAGATATCCTACTATACCTGAAAGCATCAGGTTAGTTCAGGTGTTATTTTCTCCCCCATGCCTTGACAGGAAAATAAAAAACTATATATCTGAGGGCATGTCTGCAGCTAATGTCTTTACATCCCAAAGAACACTGTGGGAACTGAATGCTTGATAAATAAATAATATGTGGAGAACAGAGCACTCCGTGTACCCTGGAAGAAAACACTGCATATCATTAAACATAAAGCAACAGTCAGTTATTCTTTCAGCTGATGGATGACAAAAAGATTGGAATGCCCTTAAATTGAAACAGGTAGCATTAGGTGACCCAGGATGTTAATCTAGATAGCGGTTTTTGCCATTTTCTTGCTATCTTTTAAGTACAGTTTAAGGGAGATGTTATCTAACTAGTGAGGTAAAGAAAACAGAGAGGAGAGGAAAAAGCAGCTTCAGGTTGCTGCGTTGATATTGTTATTGTTTATTTCCATAAGAATGAAGAACTTGTGATTTTGCAGTTAGATCATTAGGTAGAATTTTGACAGGGCGATTAAAAACAAAAACAAATTTGTGATGTAGCTGTTATGGGAATGTATAAATAGGAGAGACTATATAGACTCAGAGTGAGGGATGAGTTAAAATGGCCTTAATTTTAATATGGCATATGGCACAAATAAAGAGTCATATGGTGGTGTTCTCACTAGCCAGCCCCAGCCTACCTACTGGGGAACACCTAGGAATTGGAAGGACATGGAGACTATTAGGGTATACATCAATCACACAGGTATCTCGAGTCATTTGTGAATCAGTCCCAGGATCCCTTATGGAGACTCACCACCCTAGGACCAGGCAAATGGAGCCATTTGCTCCATTTGGCTCAATGCCTTCACCATTAAATTGTGACATCCAAATGGAATAACACAAAATAACACTACACGTTGCTATGCAGAAGGGATAAACCCTGTGAATGTGACATGTAATTATGCTTATGGATAAATATTCCTCCCCATTCCCAATAACTATGCAATAACCTAGATTCAATGGCAAAATAGGACAGGAGCAAAAAATTGTCAGGGGTCGGAGGGCTGTATTGCCCAAGTCAGCCTGAAGGGTCACAGCAGTCTTGCACTCCCCTATTTATTTATTTATTTATTGCCTCAAAATCCTATCTGGTGCTATGGGGCAATTTTAAAATGCCCCCCCACAGAAAATGCAAAATGATTCTCTTTATTTTTCAGCCCCCAAATGCATTTTTGGCCTTTTAAAATAAATGAACCCTGCTGTCTCAAGAGTCCCGGGGGAACCCAAGGCGGCAGAATTACAGTATATGTGGCCTGTAGACTTCATTATTCCTACTCCTGTTGTGATTATTATTTTTTATCCATTCAATTTTAAACAGGAGGACATGAAACATTAGTTTCAAGAACTACTTTCAGTTGTAGAAACTCATGGAAAGGGGAAAGATGTTCTCAGTTTCATTGGAGTGGGCCATTTCTTGCAATATCATACTTCTTTAAAGTGATCTGGTTGGATTGAATCCATGTTTAGTGATCCTTAGAGGAGATCTACCTGAAATTGACAGGATGTAAGTTAGGCATCAGTATTTCCACTTATTACAAGCCATCTAACTATGTGAAAATATGGATCTAACTTAGGGTTGACAATGGCACAGCCCTCCAGATGTTGTTGAACTACAGCAGTCAATGATAAGGAATGCTGGAAACTGTTGCTCAGCAATATCTGCAAGCCCGAACCATTCTCACTCCAGATCTAACCCAACTTTTTATCCTCAACATCATCCAAACCAATCACTTTGTGTTCAGTTTTAGCAGACTTGGAATGTAAAAGTGTAAGTATAACATCAAAGTATTCCCTTGAAATCTCATAATCTTACAAAATGGTAGTCAGCATAATCTTAACATTGTAACATATTGGAGTCTATTGGCTACTTGAAAACTGTTGTTGTTGTTAACGGCCTTTGTGTTGCCCTCAACTCATGGTGACCCAGTGAATGAGACACCTGCAAGATACCCTGTCCTCAACCTCTTGGCTCAGGTCCTGTAGGATCAGGGTGATGGCCGCCTTGATTGTGACTCCATCTGTTATGCAGTCACCCTCTCTTTCTACTGCCCTCCACCTTTCCAAGTATTATTGTCTTTTCTAATGAGACATGCCTTCTCATGATGTGGCTGAAGTAGGACATCTTGGTGCCACGAAAGAGTTCAATTTTGTTTTTTTCTAGGAGCCTTTTTTTTTTTTTTTTTTTTTTTTTTGGTCTTTTTGGCTGTCCATGGTTTAGCACTCTTGTCCAGCACTACATCTCAAATGAGCTGATTTTCTTTCTATCAGCTTTCTTCACTGTCCACTCTCACATCCTTAAATGAGGATGGGAAAAATGGCTTGGATGATCCTAAATTTAGTGCTCAGTCTTATATATTTGCACTTTAGGATCTTGTCTTTCACAGCTGCCCATCTCAGTGCCAGCTTTGTGAATTCTTGACAGCAATCTAGGTTCTGATCAGTGAACGATCCAAAGTATGGGAAATCTTTAACTATTTCAGGCTCTAGATACACTTTATTATAAAAATAATTTGGGTTGATTTTTTTAAGTATCTCATAATAATAATTTAATAATAAATCCATAGATATATTTAGAATTTTAGTATGGCATGTTTAAGATGAATGGAATGCAAACTTTTTATGATGGATTGGATCCAAGGTTGCCCAGAATACAAATGAGGGGGCAACCTATCCTGAGCCTCCACAAAGTCCCTTCCTTCTTAGACATCTGTGTGCAGTTCACTGGCCTGTCTAATCCTACCACAATGCACATGAGAATCCCCCACATGTGTGGACTCCAACACCACATAAATTCCAAGCCCTGCAAACTATCTATGAAGTCAGAGTAGATCTATTTTATTTTATTTCTTTTTTTAAAAAAAAATGGAACTGTGGATTATTTCAATGGGTCTTGTAGCTTCTACAATTCAATGGGAATTGTAGCTACTACATAATTATACCTGACATATAGACATTTTGCAGATCTATTTCAAACCTGAATTGGTATCAACAAACACAAGAATAAAATAGGATTAGAAAGACTCTCTTGCCTGTTTGACGCATTGAAATATAAATCCCTTTACTGTCAAAGGTCCTCATGTGCCCTTTTAGATTGAAGGTTCAATTAAAAAAAAAATACTTTAAACAATATTGAAGCCATGACACTTTTATTATACACCATCTGTTACAAATAAACAGTTTGGCATTATCTCAAGCAATAATAGGAAAATAGTAATTTTATTACTAAATGGTACAGACAATAATGCTTATAAGGGAAATCTTTATATACATGACCCATGTTATTAAAAGAACCATACAAGTGTTCGGTCAAGTCGCATGTTTCCACTCAAAAGGTGCAGAGGTGAGGATTGTCACAACCGTGTTCATTATTTGTTAAAGTAAATGCTACAAGTTATAGCAGACTAGAGTATTAGCCAATATAGGTTGACCTTGGTGGTGATTTGGTTGACTGCATCTGGTATGATTAAAATACAACAGGTGGTGGAAGAAAATTAATCTCAATACATGCAAGAATGTTCCCTCAACCTGATTGCAATGGAAGAGCATAACAAGAGGAGGAATAAATTTGACTGTTCTTGACAGAGCAAGGCACTGGTTTTCAACCTTGGCCACAATATATGCTAAAGGCCAAAGAATCAGGGACACAAGACTATCATTAAAATGTATTACACAACAATGCATCTACCACAATCATGTGAATTTCTTTGAGAAGCATTTCATTAGAAGTGCCCTTGGGCTCTTTCCTTCTTATAACTAGTTAGCAATGAAAAATGACCAAAAAAGAGTTGATTAATTTTAAAAATAACACCCAGCAAAACAGCAAATGTCAGAGCAATAATAGTCATTAATGATTTCTGAAATCCAAAGTTAGTTTTGTAAATGGGCTCTCTGTGCGTGTGTGTGTGTGTGTGTGAGAGAGAGAGAGAGAGAGACAGAGACAGGAGAGTCTCTTCTAGCCAAATACAAATATGTCTTTAAATTCATTGTCTCTCCATATATACCTCTTCACTAAATTTATAACATTATGATCCTCAATATTTGAAGTAGTATTTTTTCTTTTAATAATACTCTGGAATCATACTTTAATTATACCAGGAAACACTTGGAAGGCTCTGTCTTGGTAGTGGCAGAGAGAGTTGAGAGTATAAAAACAGTTACCCTCTTCCCTTCTTCATGGTATAAGTTTAACTGTCTCTTACAGTAGGAACAGGGAATATGTGGCCCTTCAAAAACAGCTTGGTTGAAATTCCAACCAACTTACATAATAATAATGATAATAATAGTTTATTTATATTTTCCAGATGGATCGAGGCAGGATTACAGTTTACTAAAATACACATAAAACACACAGATAAAAAAAAGAATAACAATTAATATTTTTTTTCATAACCTTTATTAGGCATCTCAAAAACATAATACACAATTAAAATTATAACTAAAATTATTTACATAGATACTTTAAAATTCCTTCCTTATACAAGTTATTCTATGCACTACAGCTGTTCAAATTGTACCAAATTTTTGTTGCCTCCATTAGAAAATTTGACATCAATCGTGTAATCTGCTCATACAATCCTCCAATAAATGCACTAAAGTTATATCCATTACACAGTAATTCATTTCCATCAGTTTCATTTCAATTTCTTTCTCGGTTTTTGATACAAGGGCAAAGAAAGACAATATGTTGTAGGGTATCTGGGGATGCTTCACAAAAACATAAACGGTTAGCAAATGGAATTTTCATATATCTCCCCTTAGTAACACAAGACGGAGGGATGTTCAGTCTTGCAAAGAGGAAGGCTTTCCTCGCAGCCTGAAGGGCCAATTGGGGAAATACTTTGGTACTCACCACAACAGGGGGGAATGCCAAATACAAAAGGGGAGCATACTCTGGGAGAGGTAGAAAAATTTTCTTATGTTCCCAACTCAAAAAGCAATCCTTAATTGTCTTGAAGCACTCCTGCTCCGTCAATAGGAGTAGAGAGTCCAAATTTAAACCCTTTAATTTTAGATTATCTTCAAAGGTTTTTGACCACTTAGTATAATAGTTATCAGATAGAAGAAACCAGATTAAACTAGATCTATTTGGTCTATAATGAATTTTAAGCCAATATTTATACGCCATCAACCAGGCTGTGGTCTCCAGTGAGTCCAAGCCAAGTTTGTCATATAACGTTAAATAATGAACACATGTCGGAATAGATAACTATTTCCTGCAGAACCGAGTTTGTAGATTTTCAACCTCCTTGTTAAAAGCTGTTGCCCATACAGATATACTATATAATATTAGAGGTCTAATTTTAGCTTTATAAATTTTCAGGGTTGCAAGGACATCTTGGTTTCCCTTCTTATAGTAAAAGGATTGTAGCGTTGCCAATGCTCTTTTCCCAGAGTGAACAGCCTTTTCTCTCTGCTTTACCCAAAGACCATTGTAATGGAATAGAACACCCAAATATGTATACATTTTTACCTGTTCTATAGACTGATTATTCACTTTCCATTTCCTTGGAGTAAAACCTTTTGAAAATACCAAGACCTTTGATTTGTTAACATTTATCTGTAGGTGGAACCTTACACAATATTCACTAAATCTATTCAGGGCTCTCTTTAATTAATATTAAAACTAGCTCATCATCAAGTGGCAATATAATAGGGTTATACAACAATCGGAAGGTGGGGAGTATCTCTTATACAAAGTCACGTGGGTAAGCTCGCCGGAAGTGTTCCGTCTTGAGTGCCCTCTTAAATGCCTCCAAGGAGGCAATTGAAACAGATCTTTTCCGGGAGACTGTTCCACAGTTTCGGAGCAGCTGTAGTAAAGGCTCTTTGGGAGTTGATATTAACCTAGTTGATTGATATTCTAACACATTCTTCCTAGTTGTTCTGAGAGTGTGGGGCAGATTATGTAGGGAGAGGCGTTCCCACAAGTAACTCGCGCCTAAGCCATGTAGGGCTTTAAAGGTAATAACCAACACCTTGTATTGTGCCTGGAACCTAATCAGCAGCCAGTGAAGAAACTTTAAAACAGGTGTTATATGGTCAAACCTAGACAAACTGGTGACCAATCTGGCTGCCGCATTTTGGACCAATTGAAGCTTCCGAACTGGGTACAAGGTTAGCCCCATGGAGAGTGCATTACAGAAATCAAGACAAGAGATTACCAATATGTGTACCACTGCTTCAAGGTCCTTTTGGTCCAGGTAGGGACGCAGTTGGCGTATCAACCAGAGTTGGTACCAAGCACTCTTGGCTGCCACATCTACTTGAGATGTCAATTGTAGCGACAAATCAAGGAGTACTCCCAAACTGCAAACTTTGTCTTTTACGGGAAGTGTGACCCTGTCCAGGACTGGTTGACAAATCTCCTTCCCTGGACTTGGAGTACCTATCGTGAGTACCTCCGTTTTCTCTAGATTCATCTTGAGTTTGTTTTCCGTCATCCAGCCCATTACCGACCCAAGGCAGGCATCCAGAGGAGAGATGCCATCCTTAGTCACTGCAGCAGTTGGAGAAATAGAGAAATAAATTTGGGTGTCATCAGCGTACTGATAACACTGCACCCCATGTCTCTGGATGTTCTCACCCAGCGGCTACATGTAAATGGTAAACAGCATACGGGACAGAATGGCGCCCTGAGGGAAGCCAAATGTCAGCTCTCTTTTAGAAAAGCAGCTGTCCCCCAACATCACCATCTGGAATCAGCCCGAAAGGTAGGAATGGAGCCACTGTAGTGCAGTGTTTCCAATTCCCAACTCCTTCAGGCATTCCAGAAGGATACCATGGTCAGTTGTATTGAAGCCCACTGTGAGGTCCAAGAGCACCAACAGGGTCACACTTCCCCTGTCGTTGGCCAGACAGAGATCACCATCTCAACTCCGTATCCTGCCCTGAAGCTGGTTTGAATTGGGTCCAGATAATCGGCTTCCTCCAAGATAGCTTGGAGTTGAAAGGCAACTGCTCTCTCTACCATCTTACTGTATAGGGCTGAGACAACTAACAATCCAACAACAACCTAAAGGTCACTTGCTTCCTATCTTTTGTTTTGGGTGTATCTGCTCAGAAGTAAGGTCTCTTAAGTTCAATGAGGCTTACTTCCAAGCCAACTTGTACAGGACTACAGTCTTCCTATTAGTTCTGAAGCCAAAATTTTTGCTTTATGTTTTGTTTATGACAAAAAGTGAAATTATACAGTGCCACTCAAGCTCACGCAGACGGGAAGCCCCGGGCATTAAAATGGTGCATGTGCAGGAGCATGCTTGAGGTCCAACTTTTTTTCCATATATGGGGGAGGGAGGGTCCGGAACAGATCCCCCATGTATACAAAGGGTCCACTGTACAGTCTGGTGCTCTTAAAACTAGGGAAGGGAAACTGGAGGTCACATTCTATTGAACCTTGATTGACTAAAGCTGTAGTATAAAATCAGGACAAATCAGTATGCATACAAAGATAAAGGCTGCAACCTAGTGCACATGACCATCTAAGTTAAATATCAGTGGAAGATGTCTATGTTATCAGTGAAGACAGGAGAAAGATATGTAAGCCCTTACTATGAAGTTTATCACACTAGCGAGATTCCACAGGAAAACAGGAGTTAAACGAGATTTAAATAAAAAACCGGAAATGCCCAAAGGTTATCACATGATGTCACACTTAACATGAAATAACGTGAAGTTAATCTGAATGCAAAGCAGAGAAAATCGGCAGCTTTTACTTTTGGAACAACCCAAATGTTAAAAAAAGTTGCTTTTTTTCTCTGCTTTGCATTCAGATTAACTTCACGTTATTTTACTTGAAAGGTCCCCTACTGTGATAAACTAACCGAATTTACAAGTTTGGTTTGCAGACATGCTGCATTATTAAGACAAATGTGTTTGTACCAGCACAATATGCAGCTTGTCATTTGTTTCCTTAAAAGTGAAAGCTGTGCATATGGGTCCCTGGATTGCTAGAGAGGGACAAATGAGAGCACAACATCATTGTCTAGGTGAGACAGAGTGATAAAAAATAAGGAGAAGAGGAACACTAGGCCTCTACTCTACTCTAAGAGGATTGTGTCTCATGTAAACCAGTGGTTCTCAACCATTGGTCCTCCAGTGCCTATAAACCTTAGCCATCTTGGTTAAAGTTTCTGGAAACTGAAGTCCAAAACATCTTGCAAACTAGTGGTTGAGAGTCTCTTTTATAATTCATCTATGGTTCTTTCCACCCAATATATACACCCTAGAATCAGGATTACACCAGTGTGGACAAAGTGCAGCCTTTCATACACTGTTGGACTGTTCTTTCCAGAATCCCTTACTATTTGTTGACTAGGGTTGCTGAGAGCTACATTCCAACATCTGAAGAGCCACACTCCCACTCCCATCATAACAACTGCCAAAGGGGAGAAAAGTCTGCAGATCGATAGGGCTTCTCTACTTAGTAGAATGCAATCAGCTAGTTCTTAACTTCTACTTCCTTGTTTTTACTGTTGGCCGGCAACAAATGTGCTTTTTAACATTCTATGTAAAGTGCTTTAGATTTAATAAGCACAACATCCTAACTTTTCTTACCCAAAAGTCCAGGCTTTCACTTTAAATCTGCAGATTTATATTTACTAAGCTGCCAGCAACACCTGGCTAGCAACTATTTATTGTTATGTTGGCTTAGGCTGATCAGAAGTTAGAGGATTCTTTTTACATTAGTAGCACATTGATTCTGTCATGCTCCTATTTGGATCATCTGTGAAATATATATTCCTAGGAAGTGTTGTATACAATAACCATTTGGGTGTAATTTGTCTTCATAAGTGTCCCTGCAATTCTGGTAATCTTTCTTTTGGAGCTGGAAATATTTATACCAGCAGGCTGTGAGAAATATGTAAACATTTTAAGATTTATATCATTTTAAGCCAAAACATCATGAAAACCAGTCTATTTTTTTAAACTTTTCTATGGATTCAGATCAGAATGGCTCCCTCCTTGTTGGCCTTCCACCGGCAATGTAAAATCTTCTTATACAGGCAGGCTTTTTAAACAATGTTCTTAAAGGACTAGGGTGTTATATCATTTTAAATGTTTTACAATTTTATCTTTTAAACTGTATTTTTATTCTTTAAATCAGTAATCTATTTTAATATTCTAACAATTCTGTTTTAATGTATCACATTTCTATGCTTTTAATTGTATTGTTTTTAAATGTTATGAAGCCACTCTGAGTCCCAGTTCTGGGAAAAGAGCGGGATAATAATAATAATAATAATAATAATAATAATAATAATAATAATATATGTAGACTGAAGGTGTCCCAAAATCAACCATAGAGTGCTTAAAGATCTTGGTTGTATCTATGCATAACTTCATTATTAGTATTAGTATTAGTATTATTTATAGAACACTGTACAATTTGCACAGTGCTTACATAGCAGAAATCAAAATGAAATAAAAAATAAAAACCTGCCAAATGACGTACAGTCTAAAACATCAATATTAAAAAATTAAAACATTTCACACTCAGTCAAAACATAATCATTAGCCTCCTTGAACAAGTAATTAGCTGGAAGCAGAATTTCTACATAGCACTTAATATAGTGCTGCGTTATCTAGTAGTACTTTCCCTCATGGATATGTATGATACACAGCATGTTAAGTGCATTTAAGTGCCCCTGAAATCAACTATTTTTTTGCTACTTATACTGACTAACATGGATATCAATTTCAATGAAGTTTCAGAGTGACTAATATGCTGTGCATCCAGGCTATAACATTGGTTGAAAGAGAAGTCCCATGCAGCAGAGGTCTTTTCTAATGTTAGATTAATAGATATCTAAGGTAAAGGCAGTATCTTGACATGAATGTCTAGTCATAACTGACTGTAGGGGACAGGGCTCATCTCTGTAGCCAGCATTGTCCGTGGACTGTTCTGGTGGTCATGAGGCCAGCATGACTGCACCGAATGCAGTAACCTTCCCACCAAAGTGGTACCTATTTATCTACTTGTATTTGCATGCTTTCAAACTGCTAGGTTGGCAGAAGCTGGGACTAGTGACAGGAGATCACCCATCATGCAGCACTCAGGCCTCAAACTGCCAACCTCTTGATCTTCTGATCCTCAGAATTAGCATCTTAACCACTATGCCACTACATCCACACACACACACACAAACACACACACACACACTGTTTGCTGCTCTTGCCCATATTATTTTTTTCTTGTTGATAGTTACTGATGGATTACTCCTCAACTCCTTAATCATCTAATGCATGATATTTTGATCTTAATATCATGAGGTTTCCAAGAAGACTTCAAAAATTTGAAGAGGGCTTCAAATATGGGATTTGGGATTTTAGAAATTAAAAACCCTACACTATTCTACACTCTCACAAATTTCATTATGGATATCAGTAGAGGTAAAACAAGGCATTTACATGATTGGGAAAACGTATGGAAGTGAACAAAAGAAATTCAAGATTAAAATGCAAAAAAAAACAACAATCCAACAATTGAATATTCATTTTCCTTTACCTTATAACAACTATACAAATATTATCAGCATAGCACAAACCAGTACACTGTTGGAAGAAAAGAGGGAGTGGGATAGAAATATTTGTGTTTTTGCAGCTACCAATACTGTATCTAGTACATAACCTCAGCTAAAACGTTTAACAATAGCCATTTAGTTTTTAGGACCTGTAAACTGGCCACACATAAAGGTGCTCATGAGGCACACTCATGAGGACTGAGGAATGGGGAATGGAGATTGCTTCCCCCCCAATGATATCCTTTTAAAAAGCACAAATATAAAAGTCCTTGTTGGAACACATACAAGTGTTTCTCACTGTTGGCTGAAGAAAGGAAGGAAGGAAAACCAGAAGGAAAATGCTGTGATATATGACAGGAGAGGATTACTGGCATAAACAAATGGATTAAACACACATTTTCTTATTTTAGATGCAATAATTTTCTATTTCTCACATAACCCCATCCCCGTTGCCCCCACCTCTGCAAAGACATAAGTCATAGGTCTATTTTTGTGAAGCTAAAACCCACACAGAGTGACTTTACCATCTCATGTTTACACAGTTGAGGCATTTGTGTGAAAAGGCTTTTTGTCTGTGTTGTAACAAGAGTTACTACAAAAGAAAGTGTTATAAAGAAACCCTTTTAGCTTCCTAAGTTTATTTTTGGCAATAACCTTTTGTGTAAGAGCATGTGGTATTGCTAATATAAATTCAAATCTTAGGTATATAATAGCCATGGAAACAAATTCCAGGGACCTCTCAATTGATCCATTCTGATGCTGCCCCAGAAGTCCAGCTAACAGCTGTCCTCCATCCTTTTGTTAGTATGTTGTTGTGGAAACTGTTGTCACCAGGCAGGCCTGAGCCTCCATATATCTCATATCAAAAAATGCTTGTTGTTTAGTGTCCAGCCATTTCTCTAAGGACTAAACCTGAGGCTAATTACAGTCAGCCCTCCACATTTGAGGCATTGACTTTTGCGAATTTGATTATTCATGGATTTGATCAATAGCAATAGCAGCTTCGTTTATATACCACTTCATATCAACTTAGCAGTCTCTAAGCGTAGTTTTTTGTGGGTTTTTCAGGCTATGTGGTCATGTTCTGGAAGAGTTTAAAAAGATTCGCATGATCAGAAGTGTGAATAACTGATGGAAACAGACCTGGGATAAACCAGGATAAAACTCTGCATGTCTTGAATGTGTCTTGAATACATTCACGTTGTCATCTCCATCTTTCTTTGAGTGTAGGCATGTGTGAGTACTCAAACTCACATAGATGCAGAACTACTATGTGAATAACAAGCCCAGAATGTGTGAGTGAGATTATTTGCATCGTCATGCTAAAAAAAAAGATGCCCGAATGACCCCTAAAATAGTAGCCACAATTTTAAAATAGCAGCCTACAAATGTGAGAGTCTTTCCCTCCACCCCAACTACCATTGCCCTGTCCTCATAGGGAGAGAAGAGCAGCCTCTTCTGGACTTAATCCTCTACCACAATGCCATTCCCTTTCCCTTGTGCATCACATCTTATTGTATACCTCAGAGCAGGAAACTGTCAAATTAATGGTTTTTAAACCATTTTAGGAGCCTTTTTAAAAAAAAAATGAAGAGAGGGATATAAACACTCAAATAAATCCCAAATAAATAGACAAAAGTGAACGCAAAATGTTCCCATTTTCTCTGTTTCATGATATGGAATCACAGTGTTGTAGCCGTAACAGCCTCTAAAACAGAATGTAAGAAAGACAAACTTTGCTGTGAACTCACACTGTCACACAACCACATTCACCATGCAGCATTCACAATGATAGGACCGCATACACCATGAGGGAGTTTTTTCATGTCTAAAATATTGCTTGACTTGTAGTGAATTTGAAGCCTAAGAGAAATTTGTTTTTATAATTTCTCTGATCCAACAATATGTATTAGTGCAACCAACCTGTGATGATAAGGGACAATAATTCTGTTTGCAGAGGGAGGAAGAACCTCTCTTTATGGACACATCCAAGAGAAAACAGCATATATATTTTTTCACAGGGGAATAATTTGTTTCATTACCTCAATTAGCTATTCAAACCAAACAGACAGATACTATAAAGGTACAGCAAACTAATATTTATAAATTACAGTCATAACAGAAATCACAGGCTAAATTTCAACTGACAGTGATCTCTTAAATTAAAAGTAATCCAATGTACTACATTTTAAATTTCTTTAAAAAGGTCTAATAAGCCTGTCATTTGTCTAATGCACTAGCGAGTCACGCGTGTACTGCAAAACCTAAAACACCTATTGAATGCAAAGAAATGTACTTGTTCCCCACCTGATGAAAGATTTCCTCCAAATGGGACCCAAACAGATAGGCACATAAACTTTTCTTGGACTGCTGCACTATAAGGGGAAACATTCTGTAATACTGGTTTATTGTTGCATGAGTGTTTTGGTGGAAACAGCTCCATTGTGTCATACATGAAGTGAACTGACAAGACAGGCAGTCTATTAATATATTGCATATATTGCTACTTAAGCAAAGCTGGAAAGGTGATAGCAGTAACCCTGACTCCTGTGTGACAGTTCCCATACATAACGAAGTTTATCGCATCGCGTTTCGAGAACGTTTTTGGAACCCGATTGGAACAGAACACTTTCAACTTTACTGCACGTTTCTGTCCCTATCGGGTTCCCATCACGTTCTACATACCCCTCAAAGTGTTCCATATGTGTTCCTCGGAGGGAACGGATGAGAAAGGGATCCAAGCTTGTGGAAACGTTTTTAAAACAGTCCAAGAAATGTGAGAGCGGTAATGTAATCCGTTCTTACTTCCGTTCTCATGCTCTGCCTTGTTTTGATTGGCTGAACGGACTTCCCTCCCTGCATTCCTCCCCATTCCTAGAGCGACATTTTTCTTGCTCTCCCTGGGACTCATTGAGTAAAAATAAATAGAGGAAAAAAAATCAAGCCTCACCATTTGTGAGGGATATGTGTAGATAGATGTGTGTATAATTATAGTATATATATATGTATATGCAAAACACTCTCTCTCTCTCTCTCTCTCTCTATATATATATATATATACATATATATACACACACACACACATACATACATATGTAAAAGTATACATACAACATATATACAAGAAACATATGTGAAATATGTAATAAATAGAAAACATGTTATATATATATAAAGTATTCCCTGGGTATTTCTGGTCATAAATCTTAGAAGGAAAAAAAAACCAATTCTTTTCCATATGTAGTTATGTATTATTAAGCACACCAAAATTTCTAGTGTGCTTTATTTATAAACTTTCGCCTGTTGGTGATTGGTAGCCATTACCAATGAAACATTCTTTTTGACTTTTCAAAAAAGGATTACTTGTAATGCATCCTTGAGTTCACAATGATATATAGTGAATCTTATGAGAGTTGTCGACCTAAAGGATGTATATAAGTTCTTAATCACTAATTATAACTGCAAAAAAGAATTTCCCATAATGATGTATGGAGATTGATTGATTATCAAAGATTACATTTCTACAGCACTTTTGGATACATGGAATTCAGTACTGAATTCATTTGTTCCCCAAGAATGGCATCAATTCAATCACAAATTGTTTGGTTAATTAAAAAATGTTTTCAATGGGAAGGTAAGTATGATTTTTTCCTTAGAGAGCAAGCCATCTGTATGTGATATCATTTGCAACGAGGACGACCATTAATTGTTTATTGAATGGAAAGTTCATAGCGTGTTTTTTTGGGGAAAATTGTCTCCCACTATTTCCTATTGGTGGGATGTATGCACTACTGTTTATGCATGCACAATCCTAACCGATTATCTATGGGCCTTTTTTAATTACCAACAAGCAAAAAGGCTGCCATTAAGCTGATGTACAATCCTTCTTCAAATAAAGATATTTTTCTAATACTAAACACTTTACTTACTGTTGGGGTGTCAGTGTTTCCAGCTCGGTTTTCCAGCCTTCACCCACATTCTTTTC
>NC_056524.1:119756822-119938225 GCF_019175285.1 Sceloporus undulatus
GCGCTCTCACGTGAGTGCGGATTGGGCCATTCGAATGCTGGTATGATGGTATTGTGCGAAATAACGTGAATTCGAACCACCCAGTGCGGAAGACCCCCACTTCCACACTCGTCTGATAATGGCCTGAGTTTGGAATAAGCTTGTTTTCTGCTGCTCCAGAGACTAGGACACAGAACAGTGGGTGCAAGCTACGGGAAAAGAGATTCCACCTCAACATTAGGAGGAACTTCCTGACAGTAACAGCTGTTCAACAGTGGGACACACTGCCTCAGAGTGTGGTGGAGTCTCCTTCTCTGGAGGTCTTTAAACAGAGGCTGGATGGTTGTGCTTTGATTGTGAGTTCCTGCATGGCAGGGGATTGGACTGGGTGGCCCTTGGTCTCTTCCAACTCTACAATTCTATGATTCAAGTTGTTTCTGGAATATGGTGACTCTAAGGCACTGTGTTTTCTTAGCAAGATTTGTTCAGAAGGGGTTGATCATTGCCCTCCTCTGAGACTGAGAGAGTGTGACATGCTCAAGTTCACCTACTACACACTATATGAATAAAAGTTAATCCCTTACTTTAAAAAACAAAATAAGATATCAAGAGCCCATTGTAAATAAACAAACATCCAGTGAAAGCACCTCCTCTGTTGTTAACTGCCCTTGAGTCAACTTTGACTCATGCTGACCTGGTGGGTGATATTTCCAAGACCCTCTATCCTCTTCTGCACTGTTTAGGTCCTGCAAATTCAAGCCTGCTCAGGGCCTGCAGTCCCAAGTCTGTGACTGAGTCACGTGTTTTTTCTTTCTGCTGCCCTCCACCTTTTTCTAGCATTATTACATTAGCATTATCATCTATTATCTTCTCTAAAGATTCATTTTTCCTCATGATATGGCCAAAGTGCAACAGCCTCACTTTCATCATCTTAGCTTCCAGGGAGATTTCAGGCTTGATCTGCTCAAGGGCCCATTTGCTTGTCTTTTTGGCTGTCCATGGGATCCTCAGCACTCTTCTCTAGCACCAGACCTTGACTTAACTGATTTTATTCCTATCAACTTTCATCACTGTCCAGCTCTCACAGTAGTACAAGGTAATGGGGAATGTGATGTACATTCAACAGCACACTCAAGAAAATCACTAAACTCATTTTATAAAAAAATAAAATAAAATAATTTATTCTTTTAAAATGTTCTTTAAAAAGATCACATTAACTTTAACCACATGAAGCTATGTGTATGTAACTACATTTAGTGCATATGATATTATAATTTAAAGGTATAATTTTAATTTTGCTAGTTTTTAATGTCACAATTATTTATTGGAATAATGTATTTGTTGGAGTAATGTAATTTGTTGTGGTGGCTTAGTGGTTAAGATGCCAATTGTAAGGTCAGAAGGTCGGCAGTTTGGACTGCTGCATAATGGGGTAATCTCTTAGCAGTTTGAAAGCATGCAAATGCAAGTAGATTAATAGCAATTAATAGCATAGGTTGGTTATGACTAGACATTCATGTCAAGGGAAATCCTTTACTTTTAATGTACCTTTAAACAACAGAAAAATATTATGAGTGACAGATAACATGGAGTGGGGACAGCCACATACTGCTGAGTGAGGAGTACATGGCATTGTGCAAAGCTGCTGCAAGGTTGCATCATGCTAAGTGGCACTGATGACTCAGAGCCAACGCTCTCTCTATATAAGTGGAACAAGAGTGTGGGTTAGTTAGTTTGGAGCTGGTGGAATTGGTTGGAGCAGATAATGGTGTAGGTGATTGGGAGTTGACTGAGAGGAGTATGTAAATATTGTATCATATTGTATACAAAGCGACTGAAGACAAAAGACTCCAGAACTTTGGACGGATCAACTGTCTGTGAGTTTTTCTTATGAGTGTGAAATGTCGTCAGTGCATTTGCCAGTACCAATAGTTGGGTGCTTTTGTTTTTATAGCAATAGCAAGTATATTTCTATTTTAGCAACCTATGGAAGGATGCAAGGTTGAGTGGACCATGGAGCCCTGCCTGGGACTGAACTCACAACCTTGTTTATGGAGCAAAAACTAAACAAAAACAAAAACAGAGATTTTGGAACTCTGCTATATTAACATGGGCACTTGTCAGGAAATGAAGGCATCCTTTTACTAGGATAACAGTGGTCCCTCTCCTTACGTGGGGAATCTGTTCAGGATCTCCCCGCATAAGGGAAAATCTGCCTATGCTCGAGCCCCATAGGAAATAATGGGGCTCATGCATGTGGCGGAGCAGATGCACATATGGCATGGGTGCGTGCACCATTGCTTAACCCCCCCCAAGCAGCTTCCGTGTAAGCTGGAAGCCGTGTAAAATGTGTCCACGCTAGGAACAGGCGCACTATATTTGTTTCTTGGCAGACTAATTGGTGCTTTTCTAAAACCCTTTGAGAGGGCAAAAGAACCTGCCTTACAACTTTATGTGTGTGTACAGCAGTCATGTAGCAGTAGGGTCCTGGCAATAAACTGTAAATTACTGCCTCAGACATCTTTTAAACAGCAGCTACATAACAGGTTGTTGTTGTCGTCGTGTGTCTTGAAGTTGTTTCCAATTTTATGGCAACCCTAAGCCGAAAGCCCCTATCATGGGGTTTTCTTTGCAGGTGTCTTCATTGGGAGGGTTACCATTGCCATCCTCTGAGGCTGACAGAATGTGCCTTCCCCAGGATCACCCAATGGGTTTCCATTACCGAAATGGGATTTGAACCCTGGTGTCCAGAGTCACAGTTTGCTTGCTTGCCTTCCTTTCGCCAACACTGTGACCATTTTACATTCAGAGATATACAGGAATCGTGATTTATGAGTAACAATTAGTACAAAAATCATTACTATGGATTCTGTATGGTGTGGGATGGCAGGAGGAAATCAGCCATGAGCGGACTGAACGATTCTGACTTTAGTGCTCAGTTGTATATCTTTACTCTTTAGCATTTTGCCTAGCTCTTTCATAGTCCTTTAATTCTAAATACCCTAAGCTACAAATCCCAGGATTCCAGAGCCTCAACAGTAACAGCGGAACAACAATATTTTGATATTGTATGTGTAAATATCACAGTGAGGTGTTGAAAATGAAATGTGTTCAGAGACCACAGACTGAAGAATAACAGAGAGCCAATGCCATCCTTTTCACAGTTGGAGTTTTTTTTGCAGAGACCAGGGACAAGCAGGATCCCCAAACCTTTTATCCCCCCCCCCAAAAAAAAGTTCAGCCCAAGCCATTTACCCTCCCCTCCAGAAAGACAGTGATTTGAACCTAGGACTATATGGCTTTGGAGAGCAGGGTTCAAATCCCCACTCAGCCATGTAAAAACCCAGAGTGACCTTGAGCAAGTCACACTCTCTCAGCCTCAGAGGATGCCAATGGCAACCCCCCCGACAAGAAACATGCCAAAACAAAACCCCATGATAAGTCAGAATAGACTTGAAGACACACAGCAACATCTTCCCTCTTTCATTCACCCTCTAATAAATAAACAAACAGACAAATAAATAAATAACCCATTCCTCCTCCCCCCCTCCCTCCCCTTGGCGAATCTGCTCCTCCCAAATCAAAGCCACGGCGCGCCTTCCCCGGGCAGAGAGGCTAAGACGAGCCATCTCCTTCCTGCTTCCGCCCAAACTTGAAGCCGTCCCGCCGCCATTTTCTTAAAGGGCAAGGAGAAGGGCGGAACGAGGCGTTCTGTACAGTAGAGTGACCAAAAGAGTGCTGCTGCTGCTGCTGCTGCTGTTCGAAGAGAGGTCCAGGCCAGGGTAAGGCCCCATGTCTCAGCCCTGAACCTGCCCCATTTCAGTGAAGGCTGACTCCATGAATGAGAGACCTCCAGCCAAGGGCTGCAGCCTTGACTTTGCCACTGCAGCTCTTAACATTGCCAAACTGCATGATATGATATATATGACACATGGCATCCTGGGGATTTGTAGTTTCAAAAAAGCTTCCATAGGATGGAGCTGCAGCACTTACTTGCTACTGCAGTGTTTACAATGCCAAACTGCATTATATGATATGGTATTCTGGGGATTGTAGTTTTTTTCTGGGAGAGAAGCTCTGGTGCCCCAAACAAACTACAAATCCCAGGACTAGTAGGATGGAGCTGCAGCACTTACTTTGCCACTGCAGGGCCAAACTTTATGATATGATATGATATATATGATATGGCGTTCTGGGGATTTGTGGGTTTGTTAAAAGAGAAGCTCTGGTGCCCCAACAAACTACAAATCCCAAGACTCCATGGGATGGAGCTGAAGCACTTGCTATTATTGTGCTTGCTTACAATGTCAAACTGCATATGCAATTCTGGGATTTGTAGTTTTGTGAGATGTAGCCTTCTCTGTCAGAGAAGCTCTTGCGCCCCCCCCAACAAACTACAACTCCCAGGATTCCATAGCATTGAGCCATGGCAGTTTAAAGTGGTGCTGGACTGGATTGTTTCTGCAGTGTGGATGCAGCCGCAGTTTAGTCATCTTGACTTCTAGAGAGGGTTCAGCATTGATTTGCTCTAGGGCCCATTTCTTTCTCTTGTGAGTAGTCCTTGGATGCGTCTACACTTTAGACATAATGCTGTTTTGACACCACTTTAATCCTTCAAAATCCTGGGATTTATGGTTCTGTCAGTCCGTTTGTGAGTCCAGCATCCTTTGGCAGAAAAGGTTAAAGACCATGTAAAACTACAGATTTGATCATTTGTATGTACAGCGCTGTGTACATTTACAGCGCTATAGAAATAAACTATAATAATAATAATAATAATAATAATAATAATAATACAGATCCCAGGATTCCATAAAGTGGTGTTAAACTGCATTATTTGTACCGTATAGATGAGTGTATCCATCTGCAATGTGGTCTGTCATGCTGCCTTTTGTATTCCCAGGCATTATTGTCTTTTCTGGTGTCTTCTCATAATGCAGCCAAAGTATGACAGACTTAGTTGAGTCATTTTATCCGTTTGGTCACTCCCATAATGAGGGGCATTTCTCTCCTTAGACTCCTCTCCCCAACTCTTCTTGCCTCTCTATTAAAAGCTGACCACCATCCCATCCTGTGAAGGATCATATTTTGTCTGCCATGCAGATGCTGCTAACCATATTTACATGACACATATTTACCATTTCCTCTTCTCTTTCATTTATCCAATTCCCCTGCCTCCAAAATATGTTGGAATTGACCTGTGCATGATGCAGAAGGCTGTTTTAGGACTCTGGACAACATCGCTTCAGGCTGCAGGTGAGTGGGGCGGGGAAGTGGTTGCCTGTATCCTCAGGGAATCAGGTTGCCATTCATTTCTTCCTGTTGTTTCCCCCTTCATAATAAATAAATAAATAAAGGCAGTTCCACTTCTTATTTTTAACATGCCACACAGACTTGTCATAGACGTGCTTAGGGAGCCAGATTGTGAGAAGAAAACAAAAGCAAAACTATGGTTTCTTTTAGCGTTTTTGGGAGACCCATCCCCATCTTATTCTCCTGGTTGGGGACGTCCTGCAGATCACTCCTGTGTTAAAATCAAAAGCAGCTGGAAGGTGGACCAGTTGTGCTGTGGAAGGAGTGGCATTACGGGCTCTTTTATACAGCTGAACTTTTGGGACATTATTGTTGCTGCACCAGGAGTGAAGTCTGTAGTGGCTTGCCCACCATGAACATAATGTGGGAAATGGTAGTAAAATGTACAGCCATAATTAATAGGGGTACCAGATCTCAGGTCCTGGCCCTGATTCTCTGGTATTCATGGGTCACCCCCAGGTAAGTGAGAAAATCCAGTTTTGGTGGCTTCATCAATGGGTGAGAGGAGAAGGTTGGGTGCAACTCTACACCTCATCTAGTGAAATAGTTGCTTACTAGAATTTTCAAAGAATTAATTTGTTGCTTCAACTTGTAAAGACTCTGTGGATGGGGGAAGGTTGTCCATGCATTTACATAGGCCTGTTACAGACAGCCAAAATAAAGCTGCTTCGAGTCACAGTGGAGGTATGGTGTTTCAGTGATGCATGCGTCCTAAGAGTCCAGAAGCCTCCACTGTGACTCGAAGCAGCTTTATTTTGGCTGTCTGTAACAGGCCTTAGCTTTCTCCTTCTCTCCAATTCATTGTGTTACCAAGGCTCACCTTCCCCGCCATCTTATGGATAGAATCAAGTAGGTTAGGCCACATATTCTTTATCCCATCCCATCAGGAAGTCAGGGGGAAAAGGTCCCCTCATTTCACCTTCATTGAGGCCTGATAAATACCTGTAAAATGGTCCGGAGCAGCAGCAGCCTTTTTTCCTCCAGTGGGGGAAAAAGAACCCAAAAAAAGCGGGTTCTTTTAAAGCTGCAGAGGTGGCGTAACAAGTGCACCACTGGCACACTGGTTACATAAGTGCTGCATAGTGCTTACGTAACAGTGGCGGCGCCCATATATACAGGTCGCCGTCTTTGATGCAGCGCTGTGCCGTACTAGGGTTAGGGACCATGCGGTTGCTGTGCAGTCTCTTAACCCTAGTACAGTGCCTATGTAACAGCTCTTTTAGCTAAAATTTCTGTCTTGCTTTCCAAAAAAAGGAAGACATGTTTGTTCTCTCTTTCTCTGTTTAAGTGACAAGCTGGTAAGCAACTTTGATTGGTTATTTAATGCATAACAGTTAATGAAATCACAGAGCCATCCCTGGGTCTCATGTTTTGCCCCAGAAGCCTCAGGGCCTGGAACAGTCTTGAATTGGCAACCCTAACAATGAATGAAGTGCTTTGTTATTTTGTGATTAAAAAAAAGCAGTGGTAGTATTCTCATATGAAATGAACCAGAGAGAACCTTGTTTTTTAATGAAAAACCAGAAAACAGAAGAATCAAAAATGCAATGGTGACTTTACAATAATTTACTTAAAATGTGCCATTGCCTTTAAACCACCATGCAGGCTTAAAAAACAGGCATTGTGGTTCTATAAAAAGTAGCATCTCAGAGATCTTCAAACCCAGCTGGTGGAAATTGTTTCTTTTTATCTGTTGAGTGCTTTGGACAACTGAATGGTAACCTCTATTTTAAGGGCTTTATCACTTTTTGCTACAGCTTCTACCTCTATTGTGCACAGTTTAATCCTTGCTGACTTCACTTCACTGCTTTTCCTCCTGTAGCATTCTTCTCTTGGTGCTTGATAACTAGGGAGACTGGGCTCTTTGCCCTGCCTCCGTAATTACAGTGCTTTAAACAAATCTGGCTTAATCAATATTGCACATCCTTTGTAGTGTACCATCTAGCTGAAGAAAATCTCTCAACAATTTTTGAAAACAAAAATTAATCCGGAAATACAGTTGAATTTTTCTGATCTTATACAGTTGGCCCTCTGTATCCATGGATTCAAGATTCCACGGCTTGAAAATATTTTTAAAATATATAAATTCTTAAAAAGCAAACCTTGATTTTGCCATTTTATATAATGGACACCATTTTACTACCTCATTGTACATAATGAGGTTTGGGCATTCACAGATTTTAGTGTCCACTGAAAGTCCTGGAACCAAACCTCAGCAGATACCAAGGGCTGACTGTATACCACTTGAAAGATTCTTGTAAAAGATAGATCCAAGATAGACACCCAACCAAAGAAGCACTTTAAAAAAAAAATCTGCTTTTTGTTTCTTAATATTGTCTCTTGTAGGCCTTGTTTGTTCTACTGCACACAGCGTTCAGTTTTATACCACTCTTTTGTCTTATGCACACCCTTGGTTTCAAAATGTTCAATTTATGTCAAGTGATAACAATGTACACTCTCAGAAAGTTGCTAGAGCCTGCAGCCCTTAGAGATGCCACCTATCAGAACTTGGAATTTTTTTTAAAAAAAAATAATTCATCCTAATTACTTCTTGTAACATTTAAAAAAATAACCCACTCACTATTTGAAAAGTAGTTTGATGTATTATTCCTTTCATTCTTTGATTCTTGGTAGCTTCTTTTGTTATGCTTTCATGGAAAGGGAAACAATGGCTCTGGAAACTAGGGTTTGAGTCCCTGCTTGGCCATGGAACCCCATTGGGAGACCTTGGGCAAGTCACAATCTCTTGCCTCAGAGGATGGCAATGACAAAGCCTCCTCTGAAGAAACTTGCCAAGAAAACTCTGTGATAGGTTCACCTTGGGGGTTGCCATAACTTGGAAGTGACTTGAATGCACACAACAATAAACAAAACCAATTACCTGTCAAGTATAAGACAATGACACAAATCTTGAAAATTTCCTTTCAAAATGCTTCTTAGAGGGCCTAAAAATCCCTTTTAAACATAACTTTATAAAATGTACTCATCAGACACAAAATTTCTTCTAGTTATTACATTCTTTTTCAAATCTAGCTTTGTTGTACCTACATTGGAGTGGAGGGGGGGCTGGTTGCTGGTTCCTGCTGCTACTTCTGATACACTATTGGCCTTTGTTATCCATGGACTTGCCATCTCTGGATTCAACCATTCATAGCTGGCAAGCCCACATTGTCCCCAATGGCGATGTGTGCACATGGCCATGCCGCCCTTAGGGACGAGTCCCATTGTCTCTAATGGCAGTGCACTTCTGGAGACAACAGGGGCTGTCCCTAATGGCTGTGGAGCCATGTGCATGCACCACCATTGGCATAATGGAACTAGAGCATCCGTGGATTTTGGTATCCATGGGAGAGAGGATCCAGAACGGATCCCTCTGCAGATACCGGACTTTTTCACATGGGAGGCAAGCGTCATTAAAATGTGATTAAATCAAGGTAATAGCGAGATCAGTGGAAGATTATCATAGCCCTATGGGCTTCTCCCATTCGTGTCCCGTGTGTAAACTGTAATGGACATGTCAGTGGGAAATAACGGGAGTTTCTGTCATTACCCAATGACTCATCCATTACAATTAAGCATGGGACACGAACAAGAGAAGTGTGCAGGGGTGTGATAATCTCCCCCCCCCCCCCAACCATGCTATTGCCATGATTTAATCATGATGCTTGCCTCCTCCTTGTGAAAAAATCTGGGCCAATTGTATTCACTTTCAAGTTTTGCCACCACACTGACAGCTGTGTTGGGTCCCTACATTTACTGCAGAACAGTATTCTAGCATGTTGATATCCCCACAGTACCCTCAAGTGATGTTGTGTTGCACCTCTTTCAGGCATCTTCCACAGATTGTGGCCATAGTGGTACACCTGCATGTGATGCTACTTCTGGATGAGGAGGCAAGCTAGGAGGTGGTGACTCTCCTAGTGATGATAGTTTTGTGCCCCCACAGCTCTGCCTAGCCTTCTTATTAGCTCTGAGTAACAAAATAACCAGTGGAAAAATGGGTTTAAACCCATTCTCTGCCTACTCCTTCGCTGTCTTTGCTGAAACAATGAAACGTAGAATTCCAGGTATGAGTTATTCAAGAAAATTTGGCTTTTGTGGTGCCTTTCAAAACATGTTGGGGAGGCTTTCCAAAGAGGAGGATGAAGTTCAAAATGAAACCTGAGTTGTGCCAAACTGCCTACACACTAGATGTCTACTTCTTTAAAATTTGTGTATGTATGTATGTATGTATGTGCCTTCAAGTCACCTGTCAACTTAAATCCAGCCCCATGAATTTTGTAGGACTTTTTGAGGAAAGGAAGGTGGCTTTGCCAGTTCCTTCCTTTGAAATATACTCGACTTACATACAAGTCTACTATATGTCTGTAGACTGGCTAATTTTCATCAACAAAACCATATCTTCTCAGAAGGGTTGAATGAAAAAATAAAGCATGTATGTTGTTCTTAGCTGCCCTCAAGTGGACAGATAACTGGGAAAGTAAAGACTGCCTTTAGCTCATGGCAACTCTGGATGAGACATCTCCAAGATGCCCTTTTCTCAGCTGCTCTGCTCAGGCCCTACAGGCTGAGGGCTGTGCCCCACCCCCAAATGACTCTATCTGGCATGTGGTCCTTCTCTCTTTCTGCTGCCCTCTACCTTTCCCAACATCATTGTCTTTTCTCATGATTCATGTCTTCTCATGATGTGGCCAAAGGGAGAATTCCAGCTTGATCTGTTCTAGGACTAATTTGTCTTCTTAGCTGTCTACCATATCTTCAGCACTCTTCTCCAGCACCAGATCTCAAATAAGTTGATTTTCTTTCTGTTGTCTTTCTTCACTGCCCAGCTCTTGCATCCATACATTGTGATGGACTTGGCATGTTTATGATACTCAGATGGGAAAAAAATCTTCAGTGCAATTCTTGATTCTGTGATTCAATTTGATAATTATGAAAAGAGCCAGAGAGGGTGTGGCAAGATTTTGAAATTGATAGCTTGGAAGTTAGGTTTTCTTACGGCATCACATATGAAGTTGTATTCTCCCCTTCTCCAAATTGTATTTATAAAACAAAGAAATTGCAGATGAATGGCCAAGTGTGGGAGAAAGAACTAAAAGAACCTTTAAACCCTTTACTTCCCCAATTACCTGTCAAATGAGTTATTTTAGCCACATACGTATCCTTACCTCAACTTCAGGTTACACACAGCAGGCCTTTTATACTGTGACACACAGATGATGGAATTCCTCTCTTTAGAGGTCCAGTTGACCCAATTAGAATACTGGTTTATTTCCAGTGCCATACAGATAATGGTTCTTTCAGCCCACATAACACCCTCAGACATAGAAGAATTAAGGAAACAGTGTCCTGCCTATCTAGAGCAGACAGGGATGGACATCATAAGTATTCCTGGGGAGGAGGTTGTATTGGCTTACAATATACTGGGTTTGAAGGTGGGATAGCAATAGCAAGTACATTTCTACAGTGAACTAATACTCCCTATGTGGTTTACAACATGTGGATTGAAGTAGGAAGAAGCCACTTTCAGGCAGCCTACCAGTAAATCAAAACTTCTAGAATTCCTTTTCTCCTGCACATAAGTTAGACAACCAGTCCTTCATTGTTTGATCAGTGTTTCTGCAATTTAAATAGGAGACCTTTCTGCAAAAGTTGTCTCTTTTCCCTTTGTGAAACAAAGTACAGGATAGGCTTACTGATATAAAAGACAAACACTACTTCTGTTTATGTTTCTTAAAAAAAAAGTTCATGCAACAAGGCAGCAGCAATCATAGTTTATGTCAATGTATGTTCCCTTTGCACTCATACATGCACAGAACTGTCATCAGGCTTGGATACTCTTCTCACTGGGAATGCACAAAACCTCCTTCTCTCAGGCAAGGGGAAATGTTTTAAAGTTCCTTGTTTTCACTGAGACAAGTAAAGGTTTGCCTCTCTAATGTAGAAGGTTCAGCTCAGAAGGGAAGATCAAAGTTGCTTTGGAAAGAGTACAATATGTCAATCCACAAAAGAATAAGTGGCAGATGTCTGAGGTTGTTTATGCTTTTGAGATAGCTAAAATTAGGACATCCTAGAGTTTATTGAAATGGTAGTTAGACAAGAAACATTATCTACTTGTAAAAATTGTTCACTTTGATCTGGAAATGGCTATTGAAAAAATAAATATTAAATTACATCATTGTCAGAGGGAAGTAAAGACGTCATGGGAGAAACTGCAGGGAAATTTTGTTCTTTTCTCTTTCTTTGGGGCACCACAGCTTTCAGTAAATCTAAGATTCAGTAGCAGTGCTTAAATAAGATATTTGTTTCCCCCAAAATTAGAGCACATTATAAGGTCTGAAAGAAGTGAATGAATTGTTTCTGTTCACAGTTTGGCTAAATATACAGAGCTTACTTATGGAACAAAACAAATGAATCCCATATTTTTAAGGTGCTGATGAAAAGAATTGATAGAATTGAGACTTTGGATGAAGGTGTTATGTATCTATACATACAATCCATGATTGTACTGGCAGAGAAGAAATTAAATTCCCTTGGAAAGGTTACCCAAACAAATAAGCTTTCTGTATATGTACGTATTACCACCCTCCCTCACAATCAAGGATCTGAAATTTTGTGTGTATCCAGGAAAAGAAATGATTTGAATGCCATGGTTCCAATCCAACTGTTCCTGCTTCTGTTACAGTACTAGACCCTATCTAGAGGCTAGACTCCTAACAAGATCACCTGAAATAGAGTGCTAAAAGTGGAAACCAAACAAAGGTGCATCTATCCTTTTTGGAAGTAACAGCTACATCAACACAAAAGAAATGATAGTTCTAATGGAAAGAGTGGTAAAAGTGCTCCAGAAGGAAACCTATGGGGCAGCAACATTAACGGCAGAGGAGCACTCTGAGACAATGTAGTAGGAGTTCAGCAAACTCCTGTTAGTACTGTACAATAGATAGCAGTAATCCATTTCTTACCATGGAAACGCTATAAGACAAAACAAAATGAAGTGAGAGATAGTGCCACAAAATGAGACTCAACCTCCAGAAGACACTTAACTGACTACTTGGCAGGAGCAGAGGACAAGAAGTACTGTATATAATGACTTAACTGGATTCAGACTTGAAAGACTCAATGGATAATTTGCTCAGACATGAAGATATAGTCTCAAACTGCACAATATATATAATAAAAACATGAAACTCTTGTGTTTCAAAAGGTGAATTGGGGAAGCTAGAAATTGTTAAACAAGAACTGGGACATATAAACATTACAGTGTTTAAGGCAGTGGGACATTTTCAGTTGGGTAGTTACATAATATTTTATACTGGAAATGACAGTCTGAAAAGAAATGGGGGGAAGTGTGAACAGTCAGGAGACGTAAAGCAGTTTGCCCCAAAATAATAAGGCTTCATGGAAAACCTGTCAATATAACTATAAGCCGAAGATGAAAAGACAAGGACAATAAGGTCATGGAAATAAACAGAAAGCTAATAGAAGGAAACAAAGAGAAGAAAAATAAAGAGAAATCCACATGTGTATATATTCAGCTGCTAGAAATTTAAGAGTAAATATGACTAGCTGACATACTAGCTGACATATGGTGGCTCAAGTGGTTAAGACACTGACTCTGTTGTTAGTAAGATCAGCAGATTGGCAGTTTGAGGCCCAGGTGCCACATAATAGGGTGAGCACCTATCACTAGTCCCAGTTTCTGCCAACCTAGCAGTTCGAAAGCATGCAAATACAAGTAGATAAATAGGTATCACTTTGGTGGGAAGGTAAACAGCATGCTGCGCAATCATGCCACTGTACTGTTGCATTCATTGTTGTTAGTTTGCTCCTATCTGCCTTTTGTTTTTCTTCTCTTCTTTTCTTTATTGCTTGTGGTGTTTTATTTGTCATCCATGTTTTTTTCTTTTTCTTTTTGTCTATTGAAAGTCTGCATTCTTCATTTATTATGTCCCTGGTTTCAGACCATAGTTCCTCTGATTCTTGGTCTATTATTCTTAGTAGCTCAAATCTTTTTCTTATGTTGTCAATAAATTCTGTTGAGATATTATTTAGATCATATTTTGGTATGATGACTGGTTTTACTATGGAAGAGCCGTACTATGGAATAAAAAAGATCTGGTAAATATTAAGGGCTTTGATTCTGTAGCAACACTCACATGGAAAAAGGTTATGAAAATGTTCTGAAAGATTATTTTTACCTATGGTCTTATTATTGTAGACGTCCAGCTGCACTGTTGTCCACCCAATGGAGAATCTGGCAGGGAATCTACCTGCAGGTGCAGTGGCTGCTGTGCTGAAGCCCAGTGAGGGACTACCTGAAGGGAGTCAAACTGTATGTGGATATGACTTTGACCGCGGATTGGATTATCATGCCTTGCTCCAGTCTTATCTTACAACAGGTTTCCAGGCTACCAGCTTTGGGCAGGCTGTCAATGAAATTAATCGCATGGTAAGTAGCCAGGGTTATTCATGGGAAGGTAGAAGGGCAGCATGTATACATGTTGGTCTTGGTAGTATCCATATATCTCGCACAAGCAGAGATAGACACGCATACAGTTGACCAAGACCATAGACACACACTCTGTTCCCTTGTTTACTGCACTTCTTCCCACAAAGAGTGCACAAGCTCACCTAGCTCTTCTCTTACTGTATGGATGATATTTTATACTTTGGAGCATAAGCTTTATTTTAAATTCCAACTGATTACTTGTAAAGACTGTTCTGAATCCAGAACTTTCAGTCAAAAGCTACAGAGATTGCTTAAGAAACGATAAAGATTTCAAACTTAAGGGTTAAAGAAAAGAAGGGTTATGGGAAAAAATTATAATTTGTTAGGAGAAAATTGTATATGATGTATGATATATTATGTATTGTATTGTGAAATAAACTTTAATAAAAAAGGAAAAATGTTAATATAAAAAAGCTACAGAGATTGCAAAAACTGGTTTCAAAATTTCTCTCCTTTTCTGTAGTGAGAATGGGAAGAGATTCAAATTTATCTTATTTACGGATAAAGTGGCATAACCATTATTTTCCTCCAAATCTACCTGTTCTGCTTTCTGTTGCCTCATTTCTTTTCCTAAAATGATAGTAAGAGGCCTAAAATATTAGCCTTATTTTGTTTGTGTGTTGTTGTTTTACATCAACTGGATATTAGAGGTAGAATTTTGTCACTTATATTTGTCTGTACTGGGCAGAATAGTAGTTATCTTTTAATCTACTTCGCCTGAATAGTTTTAAGCCTTCACTGCCTGTGTTATGTGTCTGTGTTGAAGCTTAATTGAGATAGGTATGCTCTTCACTGCAGATAGAAGCAAAGCTGACACCTTTTCATGAGGATGCAGGAGACCATACTGATCTCAATCCCTGTCCCCGTCATCTAACAGGCTGCACCATCTTTTTGGGCTTCACCTCCAACCTCATCAGCTCAGGTGTCCGTGAGACTATCCGTTACCTGGTGCAACACAATATGGTATTTCTCAACCCCAATATGACATTTCTCTACCCTTCCTTTTACATTTTAGGAAAAAGTAATATTCTTAGGAGGACCAGAGGGAATGTGTTATAGAAAGCAGTTTCCCTTGTGATTTATAGTTTTGTCACCTTGAAATGCTTGTTCTGGTGTGTGCCATCTCTGACATTCACATGGGCTTCAAATAGTAGATAACCATAAAGAAAACACTGTCTTTCCAGTTGGTTTGACCTATGGGGAAGAGGTATTGGCTGCTGATACTGTGTGATTGAGGATGAATCCCTTACAACAATAACTACTGCTATTACTACTACTACTACTTCATATTCCACTATTTCCCCAATATTGGGACCCAAGGTGGTTAACAATGTATTTAAAAACAATACAGATTAAAAACTATGCAAACACTTGGATGAAAGTATAAATTTAAATGTTATTTTAAAAGGAATTAAGTAATTTATAATTTATCTTAAAAATTAACATAAACATTAAATGTAACATTAATTTAAAGGGAATAACACAACACATCCTGAGAATGCCAAAGAATTTAGTTTTTAAATGTCTGGTGGCACAAGAGTGTTTTCAGCTGACGGAAAGAGATCATGGAGGGACTCATTCTAGCTTCCCTTCGGAGGGAGTTCAAAGACTGAGCAGTCACCAAGAAGGCTATCTCTCTTGTTCCCGTTAAATGAGCCTGAGAAGGTGGTGAGACAGAGGGAAGGGTCTTTTCAGAAGATCATAGAGCCCTAACATGCTCATAAAATGAGGTACAGTGTTTCAAATAGCATGGACCCAAACCATAAAGGGCTTTATAGAATACAGTATCACTTTGATTTGTTCCTGGGAATGGGTTGTCAGTCAATGCAGCTGTTGCAGCAAGGACATTGTATGCACCTAGAAGCACTTAGAAGATGCTTATAGCTATAAGCTAGGCAAGCACTATAACCTACTTCTTTGATTTCTTTAGGTGGATGTGTTGGTGACCACAGCAGGTGGTGTTGAAGAAGATCTGATCAAGTGTTTGGCGCCTACCTATATTGGAGACTTCAGTCTGCGTGGGAAGGAACTACGCCAGAATGGAATCAACAGGTATTAATGCTAGTGGTGGATAGGGGTAATGGTTTCACCATTGTCAAGGATCAAATTTTTGGATGCAGGGTCTGAGAAATGCATCAATCTTGGATCACATGATTGACCTGTGAAAACAGAATTGAACATATGCCTCACAGTATGAGGGAAGAAGGATCAAGGTAGGGGCAACATCCCTAGCCAGGCATTATTTTCCATCCATGCCCTCTCCTTCTCCAGGATTGGAAATCTGCTAGTGCCCAATAACAATTACTGCAAGTTTGAGGACTGGCTAATGCCAATTCTGGATCAGCTGGTGACAGAACAGGACACAGAGGTGAGAGCTGGTATGTTTGAGATGGATTGTTGGAGTGTTAGTATTATTTCCCTGTTTGAAAGCTGCAAAAAGCATCTGGTAACAAGTGCACTCTGACCTCTGTCTTCCTCTTTCAGAATGGAAAAAGGCAGAGCAAATGGTGAAGGATAAGATAACATACTGTATGATCTACTCATAAACTCTGTATGGCCATTTCTTCACTTACATCACATTTTCCTGCTAGTACCGTTGGTTTATTACTCTCCACTTGACTGAATATTGCTGCCTTTGAAATCTGCTTCATGAAAACTGCATAGCTCTTCCCTAATACTTTGTTTTCCAATCTGTCTGAAGAGTTGGTGGCATTTTCTAACCATCTTGCTGGCTTCCCTGCTATTTAGGGTGTGAAGTGGACTCCATCAAAGCTCATTGCTCGGCTTGGCAAGGAAATCAACAATCCTGAATCAGTTTATTACTGGGCACAAAAGGTAGGTGGGGGAAGATTTTTGTGCCTAGTATGATATTTCACATTTTTGTGTTCTGATAAAACATTTTTTCTTTGTCATTTTATGATGGAATGGTTCTGTTCATCTCTGATGATCAAAGGACCTCTGTTATATGTGTGATATTGCAGATGTGAAATTCCATTCATTTTTTCAACTGCTTGCCTTGGTATCCCCTCCTCTTTTGTCACCAACACACCTACCAGATGGTTCTGCTTTATTTATTTAGTTGCTTTCTGAATACAACAGGTGTTTCAAGACTGCCACCACTTTGTCTCCCCTTTTGCTCCCACCTAGGTCCAAAACACACTGCAAAAATAATCCACTTTGTGACCGCTTTAACTGCCCTGGCTCAGTGCTAGAGAATTTTGGGAACTGTAGTTTTGTGAGACATTTAGCCTTTTCTGTCAGAGAGCTCTGGTGTCTCAATAAACTATAATTCCCAGGATTCCCTCACACTGAGCTAGGGCAGTTAAAGCGGTCTCAAACGGGATTATTTCTGCAGTGTATTTTGGACCCTTGTTAATTGTCCAGTTTCCACTAACCATGCAAACTGTTTTCGGCAGAACAGCATCCCTGTGCTAAGTCCAGCGCTGACTGATGGCTCCCTGGGGGATATGATTTTCTTCCATTCCTATAAGAAGCCAGGCCTTGTGCTGGACATTGTAGAAGGTAAGGCAAGATGTTTGCATTATCAGTTAATCTCCATATGACCTCTAGCTACTTTCTACTTTCCAAAAAGAGGGGGAATGGAAACTGCATGCCAGTATTTCCTAACTTAGACACTAGATGCTTTTAGACTCCAGGCAGCAGTTCTAGCTAGTATGGAAACAATATTCATGATTTTTGGCAGCTATAATTTAGAACCCTTGGTATATGCTAAGAGCCTAAAATTATATTTAGAATCCTACATTGCAGTTCTTACTTGTTTTTGTTTTTAAATTTCCACCTCTCTTTTAGATTTGAGGCTCATCAATACCCAGGCCATCTTTGCACGAAAGACGGGAATGATAATCTTGGGTGGAGGCCTTGTCAAACACCACATTGCCAATGCCAACCTGATGGTAAAGTAGATTGGTGTTCAGTAGGCATGGACTTCTGGGGTAGAGAGACAAGATTTGTCAGGATGCGGGAAGAGGCAATTAAGTTATTTGGTGAGATACAAATTTGTAGAAGAAAGGGTGCATATGAAGAGATGACATGGTATTATTGTTTGCCTTTTGGTCTAGCTGGAGATAGTGTTCTTAGAGTGCAAAAAAATCCCATAAAAAACTAAATGCATTATTTTGTTAAGCTGCGCCCTTGTGTATCAGGTGGCATAGCCCTGTGTTGTTCAGTCTAAGTGGTAACAGCACACAAAATAGGTTTTGAGTTTGAACACTGGCAGTTCCTGTCATCTCTGGGAAGCTCAGTGAGATGAGTACATGCATTGGATGCAGAAAATCCCAGGTTGAACCATTCCTATTTCCAGTTAAAGGGATTTTGCTTAGCAATGCTAGGAAATAACCTGTGCATGAAATCTGCTGCCAGAATACACAGAACTGTGCTAACCAGACCGCTCATCTATGTCAGTATAATCCCGTTGTTTACATAAACTAACCTGAATATATATCTAGGAATGATTGTCTGTCACTTCAGGACTGCTGTGTTGAACACATCTTGTATTGACAGTGAACCATCTCTGTTTTATATGTGTGATGTCACCAATTTTTCCAATTCTCTAGAGAAATGGTGCCGATTTTTCTGTCTACATCAACACAGCACAGGAGTTTGATGGCTCAGATTCAGGAGCTCGGCCTGATGAGGCAGTGTCCTGGGGAAAGATCCGCACAGATGCCAAGCCTGTCAAGGTGTGTGTAGAGCAAAGGCTGTGAAAATCCTTTGGTGAAGCCTATGGACCCCTTCTCAGAATAATGTTTTTAAATGCATAAGATAAATAGAATTACAAAGGAAACCAATTATATTGGAATACAGTTATCAAAATCTAAACAAAAAAAAAAACCCCACAAACAAGTATGACATAGTAATAAATGTGTTTCTTTATTAACATATTAAAAAACAAGACAATACATTTAAAATATTGGCAAGCTAAAGTTGATTTTTTTTTAGCTTGAATAACAGTATTAAACCATGGGGGAAGTCTTTGACAATGCAATACACATGCCAAGGTTGGACAACTAATTAATGATTGATTGATTGATTGATGGTTACAAGTGTTAAAAGTCCCAGTTCACAAAAAAAGTGTTGTTGTGAATGGTATTAAAGTTTTCATACCTTGCTTTACAAGGTGAAAACAGGCTTCTTTCAGAACACCAGAATTCTCGGAGACTTTTTGATTTACATTCCAGTTGTGGTACTTTTTATTCTATTTTTGACACCAACCAGTGAGTTCATCTTTGGTTAGGCCAACATTTTTGATATAGCTTAAAATTAGAAAGAAAATAATACTGAATCCATGGTTCATCTTTAATGCAATGTCTAGTAGTAACTGACTGTGGGGGTAGTGCTCATCTCCATTACTAAGTCAAAGAGACAGTATTGTCCGAGAACTACTCTGGTGGTCATGTGGCCAGCGTGACTGCACCAAATGCAGTTACCTTCTCACCAAAGTGGTACCTATTTATCTACTTGCATTTGCATGCTTTTGAACTGCTAGATTGGCAGAAGCTGGGACTAGTGACAGGAGATTACCCTCAAGCACTCAGGCCTCAAACTGCCAACCTTCCAATCTTCTGATTGTCAGAATTGGTGTCTTAACCACTAAGTCAACACATCCCGAAGTTTTTCTATGCAACTGCAAATTTCTGTTTTCAAAGAAATTTTCAGAGGAGGGTTTACCCCCCACACTCAAGTTCACATACTTCTTCAATCTATTCATGGATTCCAAAGAAAATTCCTGTGTAGAGCAAAAGAGGATTATACAGCATAAAGAAGGTAGCATAGTTTTCACAAGAACTACCATGGCAATTTAGGGTTATCTAGCCTAGTGCGATATGTATTTTAGTATGAACAGACAAAAAAATACAAATAAATTATTGGAAAAGAGCACTCTTAAGTCTCTACTTATCTTCCCTGACAGGTTTATGCTGATGCTTCCCTCATTTTTCCACTGCTTGTTGCACAGACATTTGCACAGAAACCAAATGCCTTTGTTCCAGAGAAGCAGAATGACTGAACTGCTGCATTAGACTTCACAACATCTGCTGCATTAGACTTCACAACATCTGTTAAAAACTGTTTGAACTCATCCTGCTGCAGTTGCTGGCATTTGAACTGAAACTATTTGACATTTGGGTGAGAGGATGGTGTTTTGTCTGCTAGGACAAAATGTTTCTCATTCTCCATACTAAAGAGGAGCTGTACACCAAGCCCTCTGCTCAGAACACAAATAAAATGTGGGTCTCTGGTTCCCCATTGTCACAGTAATCACAGTCGCTCCCAAAGAGCCGGTTTAGTTGGACGTTTCTTGCCAATTCCCTTCATGTTTCCTACATCAAGGCATGGTAGCACTGAAAAGCTAAGATGCTTGATCATGTTCTTAGTTATGCTGCACAGTGTTTCTTTGACGGTGGGATGGTCTCAGGATTCTGGAATTATATTTTCTTTTCTTTTTCTTTCTTTTCATTTCCATTTTTTTTAAAAAAAATTAATATCTGGCCCCAGCCATATCTTCATGTTTATGGTCCACAATATGTCCTTATTTTAATTTGTGACTTTTCTTCTCAGTTTGTTTTATTCATTTATTTGGTATATTTATGAAATTAACATGAGAACACCAGTGTCCTAATAAACCACAGTGGTGTGTACATTATATAAAATTAATTTTGTCTGCTGAGCTGTTGGAATGTTTTAAAGTGTACTTGGATGAAAATGGATGTTTGAATTCACATTGTAGTGCCTGTTCTGCTGAAAGCAAGGTTGTACAAAGGCCACAGCTGTACTCCAGGCATATATAACCGATTCCCTATTAAGTCCTTGCAAACTGTAAGGTGGAGAGGGGACACATATTGGCCCAAACAATGCTGATGAGGAAAGTCTCTAGAGAAATAGTAACTATCAAGTGCCTTCCACAAGTGGGAGCTCTTTGAAGGGAAGTGATCAGCAAACTTCTGCACTGCAGAAATAATTCAGTTTGACATTACTTTAACTGCCTTGGCTCAGTGCTATGGAATTCTGGGAATTGTAGTTTTGTGGGGCATTTAGCTTTCTCTCTAAGAGAACTCTGGTGCCACAACAAACTACAGATCCCAGGATTTCATAGGCCTGAGCCATGGCAATTAATGATGTGTCAAACTGCAGTGCAGATTCAGCCTCAGATTGCTACAATTGCATTCAGCCAAATACAATTATACTTTCAGCAGGTGAGGTCTGCAGTGCAGCAGCCCCTTCCACAGTTTTGTTGTTGTTAAGTGTCTAAGGATCAATGTGTTCCTGTCTCCTTTCTTTTAAATTTGTTGTCCAGAGTAATTCATTGTTTTAAAATATATAAATACATATATTTCAATGTAATGCCTCATTAACATGTTACCTACTTCTATCAGAATGTTGTTGTGTTGGACAGGCTGAGCTTTTAAGTCGCTTATTAACTTGTTTAGTTGATGTTCCTTGAATTAATTATGAATGTTAATGCTGAGAAATAGTGCTGCAGAATTTCTGGCACTGCTTAAACGGCCATTTAATTTCATGCCAGAATTGGGAAGCTGAGAGTACTCCACTCTTCCGCAGAAGCCCACCCACAATTGCAGTGCCTTGGTTAGAAATACATTGTGTTTTATTCCTCCAAAGATCCTGATTAGGATAAGGAGAGATCAGTGTCTTTGGCACATTGTCTCCTCAAACTAGTTTCCAGCTGTCTGTTTCACATTACATGAAAGAATGATAAAAGAGATAATGTTGGGAAGATTAGTGGTTCATGAGAGAGCTGATATTATGGTTCACATAAGAACTTCAATTTCTTCTGCATTATGAGAAATACTTTCTCCAGTATGTTTTGATTGTTTGTTCTGTCTTGTCTTACATGGCTAGTGCCCTTTGAAAAAGCTTTCTGTGAACTGTTTTTTCAACAACAAACCCTTTCTCCCTCTCAAGCTCTCAGACCCAAATCAGAGAGTAATTCTAAGGCAGTAGAGTTTGGAAGCACTTCCTGCTTTATATTTTTAATCTCAAATGCTTTGAACATGGAGAGAATTTCCTAGGGATTGTTCCCACTATGGTTTAAACCGGATCATGATTTGAAATAATCCGTTTTAAACCACCATGGTTTCCACTTAGTTCAAATTGCTGAAGTGATTTGGAAAGAGGAGCATGGATTTTACCCATTTAACCCATGTCAAAAAAACACTGGATTAAAGGGGTGTTTTTTGGGATGAATCTATTAATTGTCAAATTGGCAGAATCATAGTGGGAACCAAGAACTATTTTTGCACTGATTCATCAATTCAGATCAGGCATCCAGTTTTCTGTAAGTGGGAATAAGGCCCTAGTCTACCTTTGGATTAAAGATGCATCCATACATTTTAGATAGCTATTAGAGACATGTCAATATTCTCAGTCATCATGACATAATTATTCAGCAAGTAAACAATTTGAGATCCATCATTTATCTGTGCACCTATCTTTCAGCATGCTAGAACATCTCTACTTCTTCTGGATATTTAAGGAAATTGGCTATTAAAATGGAGGCATATGATGTATTATAAATAAGTGCATGTTCCTTCCTTTTTGTTCATTAACTCCCATTCCTGTCCCTGTATTTGATAGATAGTAATTTGTCTATCTCACGCACAACCTTCCCCTGGTTCTTTAATGCTGAAGATAGAGCACTTGCAATGCCAAGGCCTTCCATTTTAATTAATCATGCTGTGCCTCCATAGAATTAAAATGTTTAGCTAGTTTTTGTTTGTTTTATTTTTAAGGATGGGTTATATCCTCATCAAAAACTGTACAGTATTGTGAAATTTAACATCCATGTAGTCCACTTGCCATTTATTTTCCCTTCTTCCATTTCCTTCTACCTAATTCAGTGAGAGGAGATATGATCATGTGAGGTAAATATATATATAACACAGAATTAAGCTGGAGTGCATGCCTTATAGCACAAACCATCTATCTGTTTACCAATCAGGAAAGGGGCATGTGACTCTGCCACCATCCAAAGTCTGGCAGAAATATTTCAATATGGACACAATAATTCAAAATGACTAGAAGTTCTTTGTTCAGCTTACTGGTTATTTTCAAGATTCTGACCCCTTGAGTTTAAAGTTAGAACTCTGGATTTTGGAATGTAAGCAAGGAATTGGCACACATGCCTAAAAGTGGAAGAAATAAAAACAGGAAAACATAAAGCACCATATTTTTGTGTGTTGTTTTAAAAAGCGTATATTATTCTGGAAAATTGTGAATTCATACTTTCACTATTGTGAAAATATAAGGGTTTTTGTTGCTTTTTGTAAAAAAAAGGTGCATGCATTATAAAAGGAGGTTTTTTTAAAAAAAAAATTAAGTGTGTTGAACGTCTATCCCCTTTACCACAAAAATGAACCTTTTCAGTTCAACCACAGAAGATATGTGTTCTGTACTACAGACCTTAAAATCTGGTTCTGGGTTTAGCAGAAATGGATGCCAAATGACTACTTAGCAATATATATGTACAGTATTATGTATGTTCTTGAAGATCTATGGTTTCACCAGTGTAGACAGACTCACCTACCAGCTACAATTGCTCTTCCTCCCTGCCATGAAGCTTTGCTGGCTTAAATCTTCAAGGGCTGGGCTTTTCTACCTGGTCTGCTCTCCATACCTGCCTGCAAGTCCTTTTGTAGGAATAATATATGAACACCTGCTGAAGTCAGTTTCTTTGGTAATAGGTCTGGACAGTGCTGTATGTGTAGTCTTTAGCACAAGCTGATCTTAGCCCTGGGTCTCAACGGAGACCTACTTATTTGACAGACGCCTTTCAAAAATCAGTAAGCATCTCTTCCTCCCCACCTGATACCTTTTCTATTTCATGTTTTATTTGGATTGGAAACCTGAGCATAGAGACAGTCATGTTATCTATCCTGCATGTTGTGCTAAGGGTGTTTTTGGAAGAATGGTGGGATATAAGTGTTTTACATAAAATAATAATGCCTCCACTGATGCAACTTGCTACTATTCTACATTGAATTGATAAGGCCAGTTCATCAACTGTTGACTATCCGTCTATATTTAGCTAGATTGCTCAGATTATAAACTGCCTGCTTCTGGAGTCATGCCTAAAGCCTTATTATCCCTGAATAACATTCTGGATCTTGCACTCTCTTGGCATAGCCTTGGAAAACCAAGGTCACCAAATGGAGCTGACAAAGTAGCAGTTTGTGGAAGAGCAAAAATGTGTAGCAGTTAAGCTTTAAACATTATGCTTTAAACTGGTTAATCTCTGAAACACATTTTGACTTTTAAAAATACAAATGATTGTTGCTTCAGAAATGACTGAGTCAATCTTTGTAAATGCTCTTCTGCAAGTCAGCTTGCCAGTCTAGTCTTCAACCTTGATAAAATATATTTGGACACATTAAGAGGTCAAATTGCTATGGTGCACTTAATTTTTTTTTAACTATCATAAGATATGTTCGTATGTGAAGTTAAACCACAATTATCCGATCAGAATCAGCCTTTCTCGCAAGGCCAATGGATGGGGTGGGGGAAAGATGAGATGTCCCACACTGCTTTTTCTGAGTATTTTTTAATACTGATTTGTTTGATGGAATATTGTACTTGTTTATTATTTATTATTATTATTGATCCATAGTTGACTCCATGGATACAGAACCTGTGGATAGGGAGGTCCCACCATAGTTATGCAGCAGCATCCATCTAGTGAATATGAATATTCCAAAACTGAGCAATTCTAATTCCTGCAAAAGTGCATCCACTTACCAAGACAGAATTCCCATACACAGTTCTATGTTTTAACCTCTACTTATTCACAGGTCATATCAAAATCCATGATTTTGGCCCCAAAGCCTGCCCTCAACTTATACATGAGGTCAACTTATAGTCAAGTATATATGGTATCTCATGTCCACCTCTGGTTTGGCCAGTGCCTTTAACTTTTCTAGTCTCAGTATCCACTTTTTACAAAAACCCAAGGCTTGCTTACTTTAGACTTAACCACCATTATTTCTCCTCCCACACCTTATTCTATCTCTAATGGATGCTCCAGAGTATTCTATGTTTGGAAAAGGTCACAACTTACTTGGAGACCATGTTCAGGATTGACCTTAGTTAAATGACATTACTGCATGTTGGATCTCAAGTCTGATACTGTCAGAAAACAGAAAGGGAGGATATTTAATCAGTGACAGCAGAGCAGCCATGGCATTATGGAATATATGGTGATGAATCCTGTATTGAAAATGGGTAATAATTAACTTGGGATGCAATAACCCATAACCTGTAAACTTCTACTCTTACATTAAGAGTATCTTAGAGAACATTCCCCATCACGTTGTGCTTTCTTATATCTCCAGCCAAAGTCTTACCTACTACATTTTTAAGTAGCTGTATACTACATTAACCTTATCCCCTTGGTCCGTCTTAATAGTTGAAAAAGATAATTTCCTAATCTCCATAACCTCCTTATAACCTGTACTGGTCTCTACTTACACATTTGTGTTGGCAATTATCCTGTTACATGGCCTCATTAACGCACTGAACCTTGTCTTCATTTCTTCATCCCTTAATCCAGCAATTTAGTATAAATATGAATCTGTTTTTCATTAGCATATGATCCCTCTGGTCCTTCAAACATAGTACAGGTAGAGAGAGTGAAGGCGAAGTGTGTGTGTTTTCTCTTTTTCTTCTTGAAAGCTGGAAATGAGAACCCACTTGAACCTTTTTGTGCTTGAAGTCTTTGTCTTTGAAACAACTTTGCTTGTTAAACGTAAGGGCTGGTTCGTAATAGTTCTTAAAAAGAATAAAGAAAATACTTACCTTTCAAAATTCTAAGCACATGTATTTACTTTTATCTTGCAAATGGCTATCATGGCGTTGCTTTGTCACTACTGAAATGGAACATGCATAATGCATTTCTCCAACAACAAAAACCTTCCATTGTGAAATTAAATTATTCCAAATAATACACGTGTTAGCCAAATATACACTGGTGGGCTTGATGTGAAAAATAACAAGAGGAAATTAAATGACCTGTCTGCAGGAGGGTAGGGAAGATAGTTCAAACTGTCAGTCTTTATTAAAATTTATGACTCAGTGGAGCTCTGTCTCATACATGAAGTCCTGCTCATATTCAATATAATCCAAAATTGGTATCTCCAGAAACATACACACATACTGTTACATTTCTTAAACTGCACTACATAAGAAAATATATGCAAACACCACATGGTTGTTTCTCCACATATAAGAAAGTTCCTCCGTACAGAACATTTCACATGTCGGGAAGGTGGCTAACCAAACCTCTTCCCTTCTGAAATGCAAATCTTTCATAGTGATTAGAGGGAATGCCCAATGTCTCATTCAAAAAAATGCCCGGGTCATTTCCCAGAGTTAAATTAAAAGAAATGAAAATTTCTATATCAAGAGGGAAGGGAACCTAAAGACTGTTAAAACTAGATTCTAAAATTACCTAGCTGCACCACTGTCCATGAACGCTTCATTATACAAACAAACCAAACAAGCTTCATTTATATACCGCAGTGTCTAAGTGGTTTACAACTGTAAGCTAATTTGCCCCCAACAGTCTGGGTACTCATTTTAACGACCTCAGAAGGATGCAACCCTGAGTTGAGCTTGAGCCCTTTTGCTGGTCTTGAACTCGCAACCTTGTGGTTTTGAGTGAGTGGCTGCAGTAAAGGCATTTAACCACTGCACGACCAGGGCTCCTATACTCTTTTTCCTTTACTTGTTCAGGATAATTTCAAGAGGCATTTTGTCTAAATGTTTAAGCTTTATTATCGGTCCTGGGTTTTGTTTTGTTTTAAGAAGATGATGATTATGAAAAATAAAAAATAGTGTGCAATGTGACAAGTGGTGTAACAAACTGAAAAACAAAAGAAGACAAAAAAAACCTTTCAGGATTTTGTGAGAAGGGGGGATTTTTAACAAACCATGTAACAAATTACTTTTAAACACCAAGAATGTGCTAAGACTTAAACATAGTAGGAAGGAAATGACTTCACCCTGCCACTGCTTCCCACACTCCAAACTCCAGGAGGAAATGTGGATATTTAGATGTCCCTGTCAAACTGTTGTGAAACTCCTCGAAATCTGAAGAGAAAGAAGTGACAATTAGACTGACCCTTTATAATTGTTTATTAGTTCGTCAAACTAATCCCATTTTCTAGAGCAGGGGTAGGCAACCTGCGGCCCGCGGGCCGGATGTGGCCCGGCAAGGCCTTGGGGCCGGCCCCAGCCCGGTCCTGCCCCCGATTGCCGCCGGGGCCTTTGGAGGGCAATTGTCTATAGACGCCTCAGAAACATGCATTTATCTTAACATTTTTTAAAAAATCAGCAAATTTTTTCACATGTCCTCCATTTTTTATTGAAAAAGTGCCCTCCATTTGAAAATTTTGTCCTACATTTGTCCCGGTTTATTTATTTATTTAATTTTTTAAAAAAATATTTAATTATTTATTTTTTGGCTTCAGCCCCCCAGTTGTCTGAGGGACAGCTACCCGGCCCCTGGCTCAAAAGGGTTGCCTACCCCTGTTCTAGAGCATAATAAAACCATGCACATTAGGCCTGTCACCCCAAAACCAAGCCCTTTGTTCAGATTTTCTTCCATATGCAAAATAATTTTTAAATCACTCTATACCTGAGTTACTTCTCACCACTTCAACCATCCATCAAATAAGTGACATGGCAAATCAAACTAACTGCCAGTTGTGCATATGGATGACTAAATGATTAATTAGCAATTGTAATTAAACTCTGATAGCAATATGGCTAAAATTAATTCTGAATGACAAAATAGAAGCTTACCTGGGAAATGTTAATTAATGTTAAGGTCATCAAATCAGGTCGTTTTGGGGACTGGGATTTTGTTTTGCAAACTGGACAAATAATAATAATCACAGAAAAGTGTTAATTCCACCTGATTTCACCATTTGCAATTCCATTCTTGTCTGTAGGCATTAGTGAGAGAGATTAGTCTTTTAAAGAAAGATTTATTATCAGATTTTACCTAAATTTGACTGTGGAAGACAGACTTATAGATCTGCCCATTGTGTGTATGTATGTATGTGTGCATGTGTGTACAGAGATATCTTAGTTAAGAAAGACAAAGAAGATACTTCTGTCTTTCTATGTCTGCTCAGCAAACACTTTTCCTCCTTGTCCTCCAGCTAACTGGCATTGGGAGGATGGTGAAGGGTGGCTAGAGAAAAATAGACATTTCGTGCTAGGTTGTAGCAGTTTGTGCTGTAAACAAATCAATGAAGCTTATTACCATCATCATCATCATCATCATCATCATCTATTTATTTATTTAGCACTCTCCGTTTACATGTCACTTTATATGTGCAACAGATGTAAACAGTGGGTCCTGCCAGAGACATACAATCTAAAGTGTGTATATATACATAAAGAGATAGAAAGAAAAGGAATAATAAAATAACAAGAGTTATAGAAGTTATAAATAGTTGTGTGTGTGTGTAAGATACAAAAAATACAATAAAACGAACCAATACATGTAATCAAATATACATTTTTAAAAATTCCAAATACTTCAGAAAACAAACAAGTTTTTAATTCAGAGTTAAAAACTGCAAGTGAAGGAACAGTCCAGAAAAGTACAGAGAGGTAATTCCAAGAGCATGGAGCAGTGAGTCAGAAAGGATGAAACCAAGGAAAGAAAGAGGAAACCCTTGGTTAGGAAAGGAGCTTACAATTCCACAAAGCTTCAGCTGGAAAAATTAAACTCTACTCCAACCTATTGTAGCTCTGTGTGCCTACCTACAACAAGCAAGGTAAACAGCAGCTGCTTCCCAAATCCCTTACTGACCATGTATGAGTAGCAAAATAGAAAGAAAGTGGGAAAACAGATAAGCTTGCTACATCAGCACTGTCCAATAAAATGATAATCATAAGAAAAGTGGGACTGCTGGAAATTATTTTAAAAATTAAGCCTAGATGCATTTTGAAAGAAGCATTTAAAGGGTATCTAGATGGTTCAAAATGTTTTGTTTACTTGTACAAGGCTTTCCTAACCTGGATGTTCCATTTAATGTGTACATTAATCATTTTCAATTTTCTTTTAAAGCTGAAATATGTTGAACTGCTCTTCTTTTTGGTGGTATAGGCAGCTGTTTCTATCCTTTCCATGGTATCCCTGCCTCCTATACCAAATGGCCTGTTGAAATAATGCCCAGAAACACACTGACGTATAGTATATGAAAACCTGAAGGTAACGCTTCATGAATCCAAGGAAATATGCTGGAACCATGAAAAATCCTGTCATAATACATGTTTAGCTATAAGGAGCCATAAGGCTTGTTTTCTCTGCAGCAGACATACGTGGCTTTTCTCTGGAAACTGTTTCTTTAATGGGCTTCACTACACTGGAGTAAATAAGCATGAGGAGCTTTGATGGCTGGAGGCTAGGATACCTCACCTGTTTTGGTGAGAGCTGAAGAAAACTATTTAACTAGAATTGGCAGTCTGTTTTTCCAGATGACTGGTAAGAAAAAGCCTTAAGGGACTTTGGAGATGCTGTTTACTTCTGGAATCTGAAGCAGGGTTTTGCTTTTTGCCTCCTCCTCCTCTGTTAGGGTTTTTGCTGCTTCTGATAGTTTGACTTCAGCACTGTAAATAAAAACTTTTATTCAAACCTTCAAGTAGAGCCCAAGACTTGCTCCTTATGAGGAGACCCATTCCTGTCAAAGTATGCTTCAGGGGCATACTCAGGAAAGTGGTGAATATGAAACAATGGAGATTATCGCACTGCGTTCTGAGAACGTTCCATCTCATCACGTGATGAGAACGTTCCTGGAACGGATATTACCGCATTAGAAATCAAAACGGGATCAGAACGGGATCAGAACGGCAGTTTACCGCACTGCGATTCCTTTTTCTTGAAACCGTTCTCAGAACGGTTTGCTGTATTAAGTTTTGTGGGCTGTCTTCTGATGACGTCGCCACTCAGTGGTTGGACGGCTCGGGAGAGGCGCTGCCCCCAGGAAAGAGGGAAAAGGGAGGCTTGGCTTACTGAAATCCCTCACCTCCCTTCCCCATAGGAATCAATCCAAAAACGGAGTTTTAAAAGAGCAGTGAGCCCTATGGGTCTTCATCTGGGGGGAGCAGAGGATGCTTGGCTATGGGGTTGTCCTGCCATCTCTCCCTCTCTCCTCTTTCCCCATAGGAATCAATCCAAAAACGGAGCTTAAAGAGCACTGAGCCCTATGAGTCTTCATCTGGGGGGAGCAGAGGATGCTTGGCTATGGGGATGTCCTGCCATCTCTCTCTCTCCCCTCTTTCCCCATAGGAAAGAATCCAAAAACGGAGTTTAAAATCTCTCCCAGATGCAGACCCAAAGGGCTCTCCTCTGCTCCTTTTAAACTCAGTTTTTGGATTGATTTCTATGGGGAAGGGAGGTGGGGGATTTCAGTAAGCCTAGGGCCTCTGGCCGGGAGAGTGCTTCTCAGCCTCACTGAGAAGTCTTCCCTCCGAAGATTCCCTTGGGAGGGAAAGAAGGCAAGCCCCTATAAAACGCTGGGGCTTCACATGCTGGCATATGTTTGAAGAAAATAGGATAAAACCTATGTAACTTGATGGGCCAAGGGCAGAGTCCCCTCCTTGGCAGCCTGGGCATTAAGGGAGCTCCACGGAGGTCTCTTCAAGCGGAGGGAAAGGGAGGGGACTGGACCAAGAGCAGAGCCCCGGCAGCCATAGCAGCTCTTTAAACCGGTTAGAAAAGAAGAGTCCTCTGCTGTCATCCCATTTCCCCTTTTTGGCAGCTTGACACCCTTTTGCTCCTGTGTGTGTGCATGTAATGTGTGCCTTCAGGTTGTGAGCTTCCCTCCCCGCTTTAACTCTTGTCTGGCTCTTTGCTATGGAATTCTGGGAGTTGTTTGCTTGCTTTTCTGTGGTGCTCCAAACAGAGGAGCTTTTGTGGGTTCCCTCCTGGAGGGAAGGAGGAGAAGGTCTTGGGCATCCCTGCCTCCTGCATTGTGACAGCACAGGAGCCCCACTGAACATGACACTAGAGCCCCCCCCCAGAAGCAGCCAGACCCTCTCCCTCTTGCTCTCTGCTCTGGTCTCCTCTTTCCCTCTCTCTTTCTCTCTCTTTCCCTGCTTTCCTCTTCTCTTCCTTGTCCCACCTTTCCTCCCTTTTTCCTTCCTTCCCTCCCTCCTTCTTTCCCCCCTCACACACACACACCTTCCCTCACTGCAGTCGCTCGCCTGCCTGCCTCCCTCCCTGCCTGTCATTCTTTCAGCCAATCAGGAGACGGAGGAATGAGGGAACGGATTTGAGAACGGATAAGAATACCGCACACACTTCTCTTGGAACGTTTTCATCACGTTTCAGCTCTCTGGGAACACATTCAGAACACATTCAAATCCGTTCCCTCCTGGAACACATTTGGAACACATTTAAGCGTTCTGAGAACCCGATTGGAACACATACGTGCGGTATTCTCAAATGCGTTCCGTTCTCATCACGTGATGAGAACGTTCTCAGAACGCAGTGCGATAATCTTCAATATTTATAAGAATGACATTGCTACACCTTCTTGCAAAATGCACAATATTTTGACTCTTTTTGAAATGCATTGGCTCGTTTTATTCTTGTTTTATACCCTTTCTGGTTTGGAGGAGAAATATTGTTGTTTTTAAATGACAGGATGGATCTAGAATTGACTTGCTTAAAGTAAGTCTTTGAAATCATTTTGTCAAGTTAATCATAACAAATTTATTTTTGGTTGGTTTCAGTGGTCTGAGCTAAGCACAGCTATATTTGGATCTAACTCAGAAGATACTCCAGTGGAACAAGCTTATTCATAGTGCAAAGCAATACATATAAACTTCAGCGGAGCTTACTCCCGAGAACGTAGAAAGACGATCGTAACCTTAGCTGTTCATTTTCATTTTCACTAAGATAGTGAAACTGGTTTACAAGGATCTCAGAACCCTGCCATCCCTAAAGATTGTTCCAAAAAGTTAAGGCAAAAGCAGCAGGAAAATGTAGTCAGAGCATGGGTTTTGTTTGACCTCTGTATTGTAGGAGTTTAAAATAGGCTTGCCTATTCAGCCATGCAGGTATCTGCATATAAACTTCAGTGTAGAAATCTCCAGCTACACGTGTGGTTTTCTTTATGTATAAACAGAACATCCTGTGATTTACTTCTGTCATCCATTCAGAACACATTTAGAGTACCTTCATCATGTTTAAATCAGTTAATTTGTCCATTCAAATAGACAAGGCTTTCTTTATCTAATCCCCTGTTGCTAGAAGACAAAACAGAATTAGGCAAAGAGGACTCACAGCGTACTCACCTAAAAGAATTAGAACTGAATGACAGTTTACGCTTCTGATTAAACAGGTTGCTAAAACAAAAACAGAAAACCTGGGTAGTGTCATTTTTCCATTTATACACCTTTCTAAGTTAGAGTTAGATACAAAACAATGGAACTGGAACATCAATGCAGCAAAAGAAAAAATTACACAGGTGTGACTTCGGAGTGTGGTGGAATGTCCTTCTTTGGAGGTTTTTAAGCAGAGGCTGGATGGCCATCTGTTGTGGGTACTTTGGTTGTGAGTTCCTGCATGGCAGGGGGTTGGACTGGATGGCCCTTGTGGTCTTTTCCAACTCTATGATTCTATGAAATTCTGGTGATATTTTAAATATCTAATAACACCTCTCATACACATTTTCCCAAGGAGCCTCAGAACTACATGAGGCATGTAGGTGCCTGTTCCAGATTTGTTCAATGAGGCCAAGGGCCAATAAAAGTTGCATGGGTCCGTTACAGACCGCCACTTTGCGTCGGTCTGCCGGCGCTGCTGTTTGCTCCACGAGGGAGCCGCAACAGCCAAACCGCGCGGCTCCCGCAAGGAGCAAAAAAACTCCAAAATGGAGCTTCTTCTCGTATCACAGTTATGATGCCGCGAGGCACCAATGGCGCACTCGCGAAATCATAAGTGCCGCATGACATGCGGATGCACAGCGTCCGCTACGTCAATATGGCGGCCCCCATGTGGAAGGGGCGCCGCCATTTTGTACGTATTCAATACGTATTAGAGTTAGGGGGTGCGGAAGCACCGCCCCTTCCTAACTCTAGTATGTATTGAATACGTACAAAATGGCGGTCTGTAACCCGCCTTAGTTCTCTTTTTTGGCTATCACTTCTCTTCACAGATGAACTACTAGTATAAAGGGGGATGACCTGGATTGGGAATCTCGTGGGGGAGTTAGTTTTTCACAATCAGTTGTAGTCCTCATCTGAATCAGTTTCTACACTCACAGTTGAATTTTGAAAACAAAACAAACCTTTAAAAAAATCATGCTGATTTCAACTTTTGGGGGGCAGGGAGGTGTGTTTGGGGGAAAGAAGACTGCGGGAATATGTGGCAACCATCCTATAGGGCCCTATTGTTGTGTCCAAAATGCTCTCTAGTGGACCACTTTCCTCTAATATATTTTGATTGGCATAATCCCTACTCTTTGTGCAGGTAGCTACATCCAGAAATAGGAGAAAACATGGATGGATGGACGGATGGATAGACAGACAGACAGACATCCTTATTTTCTCCTACAGCTGCCTGCACAGGGTATACAATATTTTGGCCCTCGGTTCATTGAATAAATCTGGAAAAGGTAGATGAAGTTGTGAGGCTCCTTGAGTCCTACATGGCAGAAAATCAAGATATGAATAAAATAAAATTTATCTGAAACATAAAGATTTCCTGGTCACTATTTCATTCCCATATCTTCACTAAAGACAAGATGATAGATAATATATGGATTATTGATGAAACAGGTTATCTGGGTCTACAACTGGCCCTCCATATCAACAAGCTAGCCATCTGTGGAATGGAACAGTGAAAGGACAGGCCCAACTCCATCAGGCCTGGCCTCGATTAAGAAAAAGAGCCCTCCCTCCAGTCCATCTGCCTTGGTCCAGACCTCAGAGGGAGAGAAGAATGCTGGACCTGATTCCCTCCCCCCCATCACCATTCCCTTCTCCTTTTGTGTCGTGTCTTTTTAGATTGTAAGCCTGAGGGCAGGGAACTGTTTATTATCCCTTCTGTTGTAAGCCACCCAGTTTCCCAGTGATTGGGCGGCATATAAATAAATCCTATCATCATCATCATCATCATCATCATCATCATCATCATCATCATCATCAATGGTGGCATGTTCACCCAACTGCACTGTTGTGGCCATGCACGCATGGGTTAACTGATGCTAATGGGACTTGAGGTCCTGCAGTTTTTGGTATCCACAAGGGGAGATGTAAAACCGAACTCCTGCTGATATAGAGGGCCAACTGTCTTTCAATCTGGTTCAGATTTAGTTATGGGATAAGAAACAGCTTGCTCACTTTGGTAAATTATCTATATCAGGACTAGGATGCAGGGACTAGGTTTGCATCTCTTGGACCTATATTGCTCTTGGAAGTCCAGGTATATTGTGCCTAGGAATGTCTTTGTTCAGCTTCAGTTGATGCAACAGTCTGCACTTTACACAGGTCTGCTGTAGAAAATGTTTGTAAACTATAGCTAGTGCCAAATTATAGAATACTCTCCAACACTTCACAAATGAAAACTGGGACCAAGCAACAGCAGAATGTGGTTAAGAAGGCAAAAGTTACTAATGAAGAAGAATATTGAAACTAGTAGAGGCTGTAGAAGTTTCCTTTTGCCTGAGCCTGCCAGGAAGGGAATTCTGCACCTTCTCCTTTCTCCCTTGCAGTGTTGAGTGCAATGTACTCTTGCACTTTGAATTTAGGCCCAAAAGAGATGGACCAAAATAGAGTAGCTACTCACCACTTCGGAGCATGGAGTTTAGATGATGCATGTGTCTGACATGGCCAGAAGCCTCTCCGAGGCCAACTAAGGTGGCCCAAAACTGCACCCCCCCAAATAAAACAACCCAAACCCAGATTTAATCTACTCTTGCTGGCGACCTGTTTGAGATCACTCTTTCCAGGCCATCTGCTTTGGCCCATAGTTTGCACCAAATGACTGGGACATTTTAAAGCAGCTGAAAAGCAACAGGATTAACTATGGTCTGTTACAGACCGCCGCTTTGCGGTGGTCTGCCGGCACTGCTGTTTGCTCCGCGAGGGAGCCGCAGCAGCCAAACCACGCGACTCCCTCGCGGAGCAAAAAAGAAGCTCCAAAATGGAGCTTCTTCCTGCGGCGCACTTACGATGACGCGAGGTGCCAATGGCGCACTCGCGAAATCATAAGCGCCGTGCGACGTGCGGACACACAGCATCTGCTATGTCAATATGGCAGCGGCCGTGTGGAACAGCCGCCACCATATTATATGTATTCACTATGTACTAGGGTTAGGGGTGTGTGGAAGCACCTCCCCTTCCTAACTCTAATACGTAGTCAATACGTATTTTATGGCGGTTTGTAACCTGCCTATATTGTCTCTGTCAAATTTGGGAAAGCTAGAGCACATTCAAAATAGGAAGTCAGCAGAGGCCCTGTTGTGTATCCCAGTCATCACAAGAGGTTAGGCTGCAGAGTTGATAAGAGGCAATCATGTCTACATTGCACACTTGACATTGGCCTCTTACTTTGTAAACTACTGGTGGGTTGGACTAAGAAATTAGCCATATCCTGAGTAGGACATAGAGCTAGAAGGAGCCCTGAACCTGGATGGAAAGATACCACACAAAGTCTTTGGCCAAAGGATCCTCATAAAAAACAGAAATGCTCACAGTTCAGCATCCTTGCAATGCCTCTGATGGACACATTTTATTTCACAATGGTAGCATTTTATAGAGGTTTCAGAGTTACACAAACAGGGCAAAAAATGCATGAACACAGTTAAGGTTTTCACTCCTCTGTTGCATGTATGTCATTTCCTATCTCTAAAAAGATGAAAATCTTTATAACATCATCCTTCCTGTGAATGAATAGATGGTGTCAGGGTAGGGCAGTCAGTTTCAAAATCGTTATTTTATCTGGACAAAGGTCTTGCAGTTAGAACAGGTTGCAGATAGCCCATGAAACAGACACAAAAATGGATTCAAAGATTTTAACCCATAGAATGACCAGATTCCTTGTGATTGGATGGGCTATAAATAAATAATTTATTATTGTTGTTATTATTATTATTATTATTATTATTATTATTATTATTATTATTTTGAACTTGCTGCCTTACAGCTTTCTCAACCATTTTTATATTAAAACTACAGAGTTATTGTGCTAGTTGTTTCAATATAAATTGGAACTGAAGCACTTTTACTGCATAAATGTTTCAATACCTATGTTTTACAATGCAGAACTCGTTATGCAGACGGTTTCATCTTCTGTCTAGTGTTGGCTTTATGAATCAAACTATTCATAAAACTTTGGTCATTTAAAGAATTAAGAAATAATAATTCCTGAAAGATCAGGATAGAGAGAGGTTAACAATATGACTGGAAATAGCAAGGACACAAGAATACCATGCCAAAAAAAAAAAATGGCATAATAATGCTGAGCTAGGTTATTAGCACAATAATCAACTTCTTTTAAATATATGTGGAGTTTGAAGGAGACAATTTTCTGTCATTTATTTCTTCACTGTATACTTATCATTACATCTTCCAGGATAACATGATGAGCATGAATTATGGAGATTCTTGATTATGTCATTAAGAGCTCTTGTACCTTGATAATAGCTGTCTGATGCTTTGCTCTGTGGAAGGCAACCGTATGCAGTCACTTTTCAGCCAAGTTTGGTCTTGGTAAAGAGAATAAATGATAAGCGGCAGATCTATAAAACACAAAGGGCTGGATCCAGGCTAACCATGAGTGCAGTTCGGCTCACAGGATGTTTCAGTAGGCATAAGCAGGAGTTGTCCATTATCAAAATTATTGTTTGTGTTGATTTTGGAAGACTATGTCATAATTTTAGACAGAGTCAGCAAATAAAATGGGTTAGAGTAGGACAAACAATTCTAAAATATGTTTATGTAATGATATTATATTTTCTCTAGAACAATCAGTGATTTTCTTCACTGATTTGTAGGAGATCATTGATTTAGATGGCCCACATTATCTGTCTGGTTAAAAGTGATTAAAGTTAAATTTGTGTTACTTCATTTAAATGTTTCTTTAGCAGACAAGTAATTTTTCATAAGATCCTTAGAGTTGGAAGGTACAGCAAAAGTAATCTAATCCAACTCCCTGCCATGAGCGAATACACAACTAATGCTCATCCAACCTCTAGTTAAATACCTCCACAGTTGGGGCGTTCACCACCCTCTGAGGCAATCTATTCTAATGTTAAAGAGTTCTCACAGTAAAAAAAAAAGTTCTTCTAATATTCAAATGGAACCTCTTTTCTTGTAATTTGAACCAAGTATTTTGTGTTCTGGTATGTGCAGAAAGAGAAAACAAGCTATCTCCATCTTTTGTATGAAATTTAAAGATAGCTACTCCTTTTCTTCAAGCTAAACATACCCACCTCTTGAAGTCACTCCTCATAAGGCTTGGTGGTGGTGAAGTGCCGTTGATTTAATTCCAATTCATGGTGACCGTGTGAATGAGATATCTCCAAGAATACCAATTCACCACTGCTCTGCTTAGGTCCTGCAAATTCATACCTATGACCTCTCTAATAGAGTCCATCCATCTAATGTATGGTCTTCTTCTCTTTCCATATTCCACCACTTTACCTTACATTGTTGTTCTTTCTAATGAGTCATGTCATCTCATACGGCCAAAGTACAACAGACTCAGCTTGATCATCTTAACTTCCACGAAGATTTCAAGCTTGATCTGTTCTAGGACCCATTTGTTTGTTTGTTTTTGGCTGTCCATGGTATCCTCAGCACTTTAATCATCTTGATCACTCTTCGCTGGACACATTCCAGTGTATCTATATCCTTCTTGAACTGTGGTACCTCCATTTTGGTTATCCTTGTATGGTGTCTCAGATTGAATTGTTACTGTGTGTTTCTGTGCTCTCTTGCATATTTCTAAATGAAACTTCTTTATTCACCAAACCTGGAGTCATCCTGCAAGCAGTACTGGTATACACAGGTAAAATTAGTTTACCAAGCCTATTGCAGGCCTCCTCTGAGCAAAACAGTTTCCCCAACATTTAAGGAAACACTGACATGTCCTCCCACCCTTTTGGGGTAACAGCTAGGTTGGGGGGGGGGGTGTTTAAACACTTTGTTTTGTTTTGCATTCAGTCTGTAGGCCACAGTTTCCCCATCCTGGCCATCCGCAACAACTGTTGCTGTGAACACTGTTTTCAACATCACTCATATAGATCTTTTAGGTTCATCCAGGAGGTTTCTTATGTTATTTCTTCTTGGCTTTATTCTTTGGGGCAGCTATTTACAAATGTATAATAAGCAAACAACATATGTAAGACAATAGACAGAAGATCCCTTCACATTACATGCCCGCAGAAAGAGATTACCACTGTTAGCAAACATACTCTCTTTGCATAACTTTCAACTGCTGTTTCTCATGGGCTCAATCACATATCTCAGAATTGCCCACTGTGGGAAAATGTTAGCATTCTCTCCGAAACCCATGATTCTAGTAATCAAGCAGCACTTCAGGATAAAACCATAGCAATAGACTCATTCAAAGGAATCAAAACAGGGAAAACTCATAATAAGTATGTTTTGGACTAGTGTTTTCTTTCCAGGAGTTATGAAAGGGGGTTATTGGCCTGAATATTGGCACATTGACATTGTGGTACATTGTAATGAGAGCTAACAAAAGCTGAGGCAGGCACAATGATGCTTTTAGCATACACAGGTACACTTATTGCGCTTTATCTAACTGCTTTATGGTGAAAATTGCTGAAAACCTACTAGGCATAAATATATAGCTAAAGGTATTCAGTATTTTGAATGTCTTAAAGATGCCCAGCAAACACTAATTGTACACACATCTTTGGGTTACACAAACACATACAGATTGCCCATACAACACTTGAATTGTGTTTACAGAAATGTAGGCCCACCTAAAGTACAATGAACTGTAACTCATTGCTAAAAGAAGCATAATAATGTTTTTTAAAAATAATAATAATCCTACTAGGACATTTAAGATGAAATAAGGAAATAAAATTAATGTCTCTGCATGAAGGAAAACATTTAAAGACTCTGAAGATTGGAAGAGTCTATTGATGTAAATAGATTAACTCTACTTAAAGTCCAAACAATCCCACTGAAAATAAATAGTGAAAGAGCTCATTAGCATAAATGTTAGGTGCTTGTAAAATTGTTGCTGGATTAAAAAAAACTGAACAGTTTAAACAGTGTTTAAACACCACCTACAAAAGATTTTCAAATTTAAAATATAAACTATTCCTAAACTGACTAATATTGCATTAGGTTCACTGGACTTTGATGTAATACATGAGCCAAAGTTCAGAACTGAAGCACAACTTTTTTCTGAATTCTTCAGGCATGAACATTTAGGGATTAATCCTCATCCAACAGAGTATTTTAGCATCCCGGAGTCATGTTTTGTTGCAGAATTCATATAGAACTAGACCTAGAAGGATAGCATTTTATGACATTGTCGCCTAAAATGTTTTAAACAATATTACCAAGTTTCAGCCACCTGCCATGTATAATTCTTTTTTGGAAAAAAAACAGAGCAAAAATTATGGCTGACATCCTGTATAGTATTTGCAATGCCATAAACTAGACTTGCAACCTCATAAATTCTGGTATCCACATCTATGCTCATGGCACCATTGCAGGCAGTCCCACCAGCCAAAGGAGTTCTGCTCTGCCAGTGAGTGATGCACCAATGGATAATGTGTCCATCCTTCTCCCACCAGTGAGCTATGGTGCAACAAGAAGTTATAACAGAAGCTCATAGTGTCCCTGCTGATGTTTATTATACTACAATTTGTTGATAGGAGGGATCTGGACAAATAAACCTTCAGAACACCAGCACAGCCGAATTCCTTTGGTTGATGTGGATACCTGGCATTTACAGTGGGTTTTAGGAGGTTGGATTGGAGGACAGATCATGGCCACATCTCCCTCACAGGGTCTTGGGCATTGCACATAAATTCATATAACAAATCTATTGATTTTTTTTTTGCATTACACAATATAATCTATTGAAATAGTAACAATTAAATAAACATGTCACTTTGTGGTCAATACATTATGAAACTGGTGTAAGTGCTCAGAGAGCCCCCTCCTTGCCCACAAGGGATTGCACAGAAAGTGAATAGTAATTTGAGTCTAACTAGGAAGAAACAAGGAGAAATACAAGAAGAGATACCCTGGGATTTGGTTCCAGCACCCCCTATGGATACCAAAAATTTGTGGATGCTCAGTTCCCATTAAATACAATGGCATCATACATGATGTCCCTTATATAAAATGGCAAAAAAAAAATGGTTTGCTTTTTAGAACATACATTTTTTGGAATACTTTCAACCCATGGATTTTTGTGGATAAAAAAACCCCCTGTGATCTGGAGGGTCAACTGTACTTTTGTCACGACAGCAGGAAAGGAAACATCCAGTGCAGACAATCACAGACAACCCTCAACAGAACACCCCAGAGTTTGTGTAAAAAATAGCTGAACTCTCAAGATGAAGAAATGGAAAAAAAAAAAAAAAAAGGGGGGGAGGGATCTTTCGTACCCAGAGTCCAATGAGGATAATATTCCTCAGGCCCTCTTTATGTCACCTAATCCCAAGCCTTTCAATAGACTGGAGGATTACTTTCCTCCCATCCAGATTCATCCACCCCACCCAAATTTTCCTCATGCGAACATGTGATTACTACCTACGGGTGTTTAAATATTGGACATTGTCTCTTCTGTCCTGCGAACACAGGCATTTTTATGTCTGCAATGCATTGGAATTTCCATAGGGTCAGAAAATGCTTCAGAATTCAATCAGTGGAAGTTGTTTCATCTATCTGGATGAAAGAGAAATTTGTTAAATAATCATTCTCTCAGCACAGAAAATCCTAGGACATACTTCTACAAAAGCAGGATAGAGATCATTATTTACTAATCTTAAGAAACTAAACTGAGTTTAAAACTGTAGTATAAAATTGATGCTACTTCTTTGAAGTTGTGTTAATTTGTCTGAATGATATGCAATTTGAAGTGATGAAAAGATCAGGGAACAATTAGGGATGTTTGTAAATAATAATAATAATAATAATAATATAATAATAATAAATTTTATTTATATTTCCCGCCTCTCCCGGAGGTGGGATTACAACCTTGCTGTTGGACATTCCTCAAAAATAAATGAAAATTGGCCTCAAATATTCATTCAGTCAGAGTTTAGACATGGCTAAGGGTATAATACAGTGGACCTTTGGCATCTGCTGTGGTGTGGTTTATGGACCCCCTGTGGATACCCAAATCCATGGGTATGCAAGTCCTATTATACACAACAGCATAGTAAAATTGTGTCCCTTACATAAAATGGCAAAATCAAGGTTTTGCTTTGGAATTTACAAATTTTTGGAATATTTTCAAGCTGTGGATATGGAGGGCCAACTGCACTATTATATTTACAAGAGAGCAATCATCTCTAGCCTCAGTTGGTGGCATGGACCTGAGCAAACATGTTTAGAATTATAGTGTTGCTCTATATTAAATGTATGTATTAAATTTGGATGTTATTTGATGGAATATTTTATAATTCTGAATTGCTGTCATTGGTTTTATATTTTATCATGCGAATGGCCTTTGGCTTAAGCATTAATAAAGATTGATTGGTTGATATATTAAATAGTGACCAATGTGCTAGCATTACAATCCTATAATCGCTATGCAGAAATAATTCAATGGTCTTAAAGTCTGGTAGGCAGGTATATGACTGTATCTGTAGTCTCTCTTACACTTCTGTCTCAAAAAACAAAAAACAAAAAAAACCAAGAAGAGTTCAAAGTTAAACCCCCTTATTTCAGTGGGAGACACTGAGTGTATTGGAGACTTGAATCCTAAGATACAACCCACCTGGACATTAAACTAATGTACTATGTAGCCATTTGCGTAAAGAGACATGCAAGCTATTTCCCCATTCACTGGCAGTGTAACAACATAGAAGAGAATTCTATCACACACACACACACACACACATTCCATAGTCAAACTGACCAACAAGATGTCCCCAGAATGGCCTGCAGAATAGACGGAAAGTTCTCAATCAAACCATAATCTTGTCACCTTTCCTGATAGCATTTCTGTCTATGTAACTATCCTCACAAAGCTTTATGCCCTGTTGTCACTAAATAGGATCTGGGCCCTATAAATATTTACCGGGAAGTCATCAAACTCAATGGGGGACTATAAATCTGAGTGAATTCCTAAGTTGTAATGTTAACTTTTGATGAGATTGTGCCCATACACCTCAGCAGAAAAGTCCATAGAGACAACACTTTTCACAAACAAACATTCCCACAAACACTGGATATATTTTGTTGTTCATTAATTTTTTGCTGTTTCTTAGCAGTGCATACATTTTTATAGAGTCAAAATCTACAAAGGCATAAATGTGCCCAGCAGGTTATTAGCAAGCCTGTCATGGCAACTATGTATGATGAATGAAAAGCTTTTCAGCTAGCTGAAGTACATGAGATGCCATTCCGAACACTCGTCTATTACCAAGTTACAGCTAAGATGCTTTAGAACCTATTTAGAAAATGTTGTTTTGTAAGGGACAGAAGAGAATCTGTGGAATCTAAGCAACAGCAGTCCAAATGAATAAAGTGTACTTGCCTTGACAATCAAAACAACAGTGTATAGCTACGTTAGTGTTTATAAAGTGTTTATACGAAGCTTGTGAATTTAGTAGCTTTACCAACTGACCTTAGAAACAAATTATTGTTTTTGTCCATCTTAAGTGGCTATTCTTATTAAATTCTGCTATGATAAATGACATGTTTGAAATGAATTTTGAAGTTGGCATCTTAATCATATCTGAGGTGAGCAGATTTATCATTCTCAGAGGTGTAATGCTGTCGCTGATCTTCTTTGCAAACTTTATGGAATAGATTCATTTTCTAGTAGTCAAGCTTGAGAGCCCCTAAGACTCACCCTTTCCACTTTATGAAATTATAACGCAACACATTAAGTTCTAAATCACCTGATACTTGTAAGTAGATAGATAAGCAGACTATCCCCAAATAAACCAATTTGGCCTTCCCATAACTATTCATCTGAAGAAATAATCAAAACTAAGCTTTCCATGAAAGAGATATGTACATATCGCCTGTTGCCTCTTCCTCCTTTTTTCCCAGGCCTGAAATGAGAGGTTGAAACATGGCAATTGTTATTACCAGAGCTGAAAAAAGAGTGAAATGGATTTGGACAATCAGTTTCATTCAGTAACTCCTGGAGCTAGAAAGCCACTAAATATTCCAGTATCTTCCCCAAAAATTGAATGTTTGACTCTAGTTGATACGTTATCTATTACAGAGAGCTTCAAGGAAGGGTTTGTTTGTTGTTTTCCACCAGCCCCCTTATGACTGTTTCCTTTAAGCACATTGGGACCCTGCCTTGTAAAGAGATATTGACTATTTCCTTCAGCCATCCCCCCCCCCCCCCCGGCTTTTTGTCCAGTCCCACTCTGGACCTTTTATTGAAATAAGAAGAACAATGATCTACCAGACATCATATATACTCTGGGCTGATATTCAGCGAAACCTGTTGAGATGAGAGGTGAGGTAAAGGTTTACTATGGTGGGTTCTAGACCGCCGCTTTGAGGCGGTCTGCCGCCGCCGCTTGCTCCGCGCGGGAGCCGCAGCAGCCATACCGCGCAGCTCCCGCGCGGAGCAAAAAAGAAGCTCCAAAATGGAGCTTCTTTCCGCGGCGCACTGATGACGTTGCGAAGCGCCAAGGGCGCATTCGTGACATCATTAGCGCCGCGTGACGTTCGGACGCTCAGCGTCCGATACGTCAATATGGCGCCAGCCATGTAGAAGGGCCGGCGCCATATTGTACGGACACAGTCCGTATTAGACTCAGGGGCGTCTAGAAGAGACGCCCCTTTTTTAAAATGGGACGTCCTGAGGACGTCCCAACTGCCGGTGTGTAACCAGCCTATGTGTCTCTCAGGCGTTTATCAGACAAGGGAAATTGGAAGTACAATCCAATGGCAATCCAAATGCAATCATGGGGTTTAACGTTATTGAATGATAGACTACCACACACAATTTTGGGCAATGGGAAGTCAGTCTGAACGCAATCATGAGATTTCACGTTATTGCGTGAGAGGTGATCGCATGCAATTTTGGGCTATGGCAAGCTATTTTCGGGCAATGGTAAGTCAGTTCAAACGCAATTTGATTTCACATAAATTCACTGAACTAGCAAATTCATGTGAATGCGTTCTGACCCCACTTTCTTTTCATTCAAAATTAAGAGAAATTCCTCCCGTGTGATAAACTCCTCAGTGACAGTCATAGGCTTGCTGTGTATCTCTCAGTCTGATATCATCTGGGATTTGGAAAATGCTTAAACTATTCAGCCTTTCTGAATTTCCAGACTAATCAACCTGAATATCCCACATTAATGTCTAGACCTGTTATTTAGCAGATTTTGATATGGTTAGCTTGGGGAAAAGATAGCAAAAATGTGTAGGAATGTGCATTTTGATACAAAAGATGGGATCTTTATAAGATGTTTTGTACATGTGACTTGTTGCTTCCCTTCCAAACAATGCTACTTCATCTCTTTCCCTCCGATTTTTATATATGTACAGAAAACCTGAATGGTGTGCTTCATGAAGACAGCCCATTTTCATTTGATGGTAATATCTCACCTGAGATGTTAGTTGTGCATGTATCTAATCTATGTTTTCTTCTTCTTCCATCCTTGTCTTCTGACTTCCTCACCTTATTTTTCTCTTTTTTTCCTCTCCTTTCTTCGGTCCCATAAAATGCAAGTAATTGTGGTTATCGTGCAGCTAGTTTTATTTGGAACTTCTGTGGGAAGGTTAATATTTGTGTACTACATCAAATCTGTTCATCCCCCTTACAATTAACACCAATCATTCCAACATATCTAGATCTCAACAGCGATGCTTTATGAAGGAACCGAGCTGTAGCAATAGAGATTTTTGAATCTTGTCCACTCATAAAGTATGATGTTCTGATGTGGGTCTCCCAGTATATTGTTCGTTTAATATAGGGATGAAGATATTGATCCCTTTCTGCTTGGTACAAATTACAACTAAACAAAATGTGTGCTAGATCCTCAATTTCATGATCCCCACAAATACAAATTCGTTCGTTATAAGGGATACCCTGGAATCTTCCATGTCTTACCATGGTATCAAGTTGGTCGAATCTTGCTCGGGTAAATGCCTCTCTGAGATGTTTAGGGATCTGTATTTTTAGATAAGATGGCATTTGAAAGGACCGTTTGTATTGGCTCAACCATTTTAAATTGCCTACCCTACTGAGTGTGGCTATGTCTTCTTGAGCCGCAATGTCCAAAATTCTCTGTCTTGCACCCTTTCTTGCTTGATCATTCATAGTACAAGCTACAGGGAGGCCACAGCTCTTTATAAAGTTTAACAGTTGCCAGGACCATGTAGATTGCAATTGAAAGTGCAACTGTTCTAATAAGCATAGTCTAGGAAGTCTGTTTGGCTCCATTTCATTAATTTTACACCAGTAGTTGAGCACTCTGATTTTAGCTTGAGAGCAGATAGAATAAATTTAGGTTATGCATATGTATTTATATTGTATGGAGGTTTATTGCACCTAGTGCACTGTATTTACATTTTATATATAGCTGTGTGATACTGCTTTTTATTATGTTACTAGTATTTTGAAACGGCCCTTGGGCTACTCAATAAATTGTATTGTATTGTGTACTAGGAGACTTGTTGCAAGCAAACAGTGCCACCTCAATGGAAAGAAGAATGTACAGGTCAGAATTCTCTGAGGCTTAATGCTGTTGTTGCTACCGCTGTTACTACCTCCTCCTCCTCCTCCTCTTCTACTTTCTTCTGTTCTCTCTTTGTAGTAAGTAAAGGGAAACGCTGGGGCTCGACAGTCTGCCCCAAAAGAGCAGGCTGGAGCCACCTGTTTTTGCTCCCGAGGGACACCACAGCAGGCAAACCGTGCAGCGTCCCCCCACATCAAAAAGAACCCGGAAAATGAGTTCTTTTAGGTGTACACCGCTGACGCAACAAGTATGCAATTGGCACACTGTCGTGTGTTGATAACGCAAGAGTGGCGCCACAATGTGCAGGTGTGTTGCTGTGCTTGCATCATCATGGCAGCCCCCATGGGGATGGGAGGCGGCGTCCTTACGGAGTAGGGTTTGGGAGCATGTGGTTGGTGCACACTCCCAAACCCTAGAATCGATGCCAGCATGCCACTTCTCACCCATCTGTCTCAGGCCACTGTGTCCTTTTTCAATTCAGGTACTAGACCAATGAATATGTTTATGGAACCATGCCAATAACCATCCACCCTCTTTGCAAAGTGACAAATGGATTCTACTTCAATAGGTGGAAATTTCTAAAAGTTCACATGGGATTCAAATCAACTCCTATTAATTTGGTGAAGTTAATGTTATCATATTCCATGTTTTCAAGTTATGAGAAGATTTAGCTGAACTGGGGATTCCAGATTGAGAACCTGTTAAGAACTGAGCATTTGCCTGACCCTCTGAGCTAACTATAGGCAATCATATTTGTAAAAAAGTCTGACTAGCATTGTTTTTTACTGCCTGCTTCCTCATTTGCTTTTAGTGAGGTTGGCAGTATAGTTTGACACTCCAGATCTATGTCCATTTCCCTGCGAATAATCTCTGTGGAACTCTATAAGGCTTAGATAGGTTTGCACACTAGCAGTGTTAGTCACTGAATGAAAGTAGAATTGGTCTTTCTGTGACCATGCATCAGAGTCAGAATAAAACCTTATTTGCCCCATTAATACAAGGACATGAATTCCTATCTTGTCCTTCTTCCCTCCATTTCCCACAGTTGTGTAAACATTCTTACTTTCCCATTAGAGATTCTGCAGGAAATGCAGAGGAGGAAAGAACATGTTTCCAAACAGAAGAAGGGAAAACAGAAGTGTGGAATGGGTATGCTTAAGCAAAAGCCCCTTTTTGGATTTTGTTAAGGGCAGACAAAAAGCTTTTACCATTACAGTAGCCAAATGCAACCTAGATATTGACTAAGAGGTCAACCTGTAAGAGAGAATTTCAGCAGATAGTGTTTATCATTCTCTCTTCTGCACAACTAGACACAAGACTCTATATACTTCTGCAGTGTTGTTTTTTTTAAATCCTGCTCAATAAATAGGGTAAACCCAGTTTTGCTTGCAGGATATTTTTCCCCCACACTTCCTTTACTGTGGACTGATCTGGACAGAAATGCAGGTTATCTCAAACAATGGTTATACTTGCTCGAAAACATGCTGCACCAAGAGGGGAGGCTCTCCATGTTCCCACTTAATAGAATTCCAGATGCCGAGCTCAGGTATCTGAATTAAAGCTTTCTGATCCTCAGTGACACACATATATGAACAAACTGCTGTCAGATCAGCTCAAAATTACTAGGCTACAAAACTGTGTTTCCAAGCTACAGTTTGAAAGGCAGCTGAATCAGGACAGAATTTGGGAGATGTCCAGGTATTAAAAGAATGAGCAGGAAGGAACCACAGCAGGACAGTCTGAAGCAATACAATTGACCATCTAAAACATCCTGACCAGTGTGCCAAGCAGGTACAGAACAAAAAACTGGAAAGCATGTATGCACAGTAGAGGACTAAAAGGAGACAAAGTCCCACATGCTGTGTGATGATCCAAAATTTCTTTAAAAGCTCAACAGGTTTCAGCCTTGTCACCAACTGACCTTCTTCAGAGGCTATTAGTCTTCATCACTCTCAATTAGAGCTCTTCCTTCTAATAGAGAGTCCACTTTGACTGAGCATTCAGACTGCAACTCCGGAAATTTCTGGTAACAGTCACCGAAGAAGGTCAACTGGTGACAAGGTTGAAACACATTGGGCTTTTTAAGAAATAAAAAGTTTTGGGCCATCACACAGCAGATGGGACTCTGTCTCCCTTTACTCCTCATCTGAAACATCCACCAATCTATCTAGCTAGAGTATAAAATGACATACTGCACCATACTCAAGGCTCTTTCAAACGAAGGGCCATAGATTATCAAATCACTGCTTTCCCAATGCAAGGTGAAATTGGAATTGTAATGGTCTTCCTTTACATTTCTGCTGTTTTGGTGTTGGGATAGAAAGAATATTCACAACTATTAAAAATATTTAAAATTATTCAAAAAATAGTTAAAATAGTAAAAAAAACATGTTCAAAAATATGTTTTTTGAGTATTGAGAAATCCTGACAACAAGAATCCTAAACTGACAAACATCTTTGAACTTCACTGCTTTTTTGGGCACAAATTTTTCATGTGGATGTTATTTCACAGAAAACAGTATTTTCAGCTCAGGATACAGCATTTTTTTTCATGAAAAATAACATTTCATTGTAGAAATATTAATGATGTTTTAGAGCAGAAAAAAAGCTGTAGTTGGGGACTGGTTCTGCATAAAATTTTCCCATGGTTGATTTGCACAGCACAGAACATTTCTTGCACAAAAATCCCCCAGCATTTTCTGTACAGGAATTAATATTTCTGCATTGAAATATGATTTCTTTCATACTGACAACATTGTTTCCTGTGCAGCAAATGCTGTTTTCTGTGCAAAACAACCACCTGTGATTTTTCTGCCGAATAAATCCTAAATTGCAAATTGCAAAGTATGTGGTTTTCAAATATTTTCTTGGGAAGAAAATTGCTGGAAATTTGTTGCTACCTTTGAAAAGAAACTTAGTGGAGAAGTACATCCCTACTCTTAATTCACCTTCAGTTCATTTCATGTTCATTTCTATCTTTTTCCTGAGAGATATGTGTATCATGGTCATCATGAGATGAATAACCTCTGCTGATTCATGTCTCTGAATTTGTTGAATTATTGTTTTTAAAATAATTTCAAAGTATTATTTAGGGGGGATTCCTATTTGGTTTGTATTCTCTTATGCTGTGTACAAACCAATGAAATGAGATGTAGGTGTGTGGGTAGGAGAAAAGACATCCTCCACTGACATGGAGGTCCCGGGCCATTACTAGGTCTTTCGGGGTCTCTGTAGGGATGTAATTCTACATTGATCCCTTCTCAAACAAAGCAACAAATTTTTTAAAGAATTATCCTTCTCATTGCAAGAAAGGCTTTGTAAACTGTGCAGTTTATACTGCACACCCTTTGTTCCTTTGAAAACTGCATTTTTTTTCAAAGACTATTCATAGGTTGAGACTTCTCTTGTACAAAATTCACATGTGATTTTTTGCACATCCAAAATGTATTTCCCCCCAAAATATTTTCTGTGCAGAAATTGCTGCAGGATTCTTTAAAAAAAACAAAAACTAATTATCAAAAAAACAAAACAACCATATATGAATTTTGTATAGAATAATGAAGATTCACATTAGTTCAGGACACTTCACATCAGGGTTTCTTGATACTTGAGAAATTTATTTTTCAACCATTTTTCAATATTTTTGAATATCCTTCCCATCCCTACTAGAGGAAATCTACTGTTGTTGTTTATTTATTTTGTTTGTTCTGTTTGTTGTATTTATTGCACCAAATTATCAGGTGGAATCACCCTCTCCCATTCCATCTTTCTTTGGCCAGCATTTTGAACTGCATTTTTATGCCTGCCTGGGTCTGATAATTGAAGCTTATGCTGCATTTCTTTCCTCCCGCTGTAAAAAGCCAAGTGTCAAAAATCATGCCCCTCAAAATAGCAACTCATATTGCAGCCCCAAACTCCCAAAGTGCTGGTTTCTGCGCAACTTGTAAGTCATAGCAAATTTAAAAGGAAACACTGAATTTTCTCACCGAATGGAGGAGTCTATAACCAAAACTAACATTGGCAGGATACAGACGGGCAGGGGAAGACGTCTTGGAGGTGTATTCTGCTGAATATGGAGCCTCCAGAGCGCCCGCCCTGGGGGTGTGCTTCAAGTGATGGGGCTTCCACATGGGGGGCAGTGAAGACGCCTCACCTGGGTCCGTTTCAGACCCGGAGTTTCCAAACTGCCGCCTCGGAGGACGCTGCAAAGAGAGAGGCAGCTTCCTCACGGGAGGCCCAAACCGCGGCTTTTTTTTTCCTTTGCCGGCTGGCGGATGCGCAGCTGCGCAGCTGCAGCGCTAAGCAGCGGCGGCAGAAAGCCTATGGGCACATTTAAAGTGCCCAAGCCCCTTTAAAACTTTCCCCCCCCCCGCTCTGCCCAAGAACAATGGTGGTCTCCTGCCAGCTGGTGATCAGCTGGTGTTGGCATCCTTGTCCGCTTGCACTTTGCCAGTGTCACCAGCATCATAGATGCCTCCTCTCCTTTGGTCCCCGCGCTCCTGCTGAATCTGCAATGCGCAGCCACAGCTGTCTCCACTGCCACCACTGTCCCCCTGCCATCCCCCATCATCTCCCTTGTACATATGTAAATATTTACTGTTTTAGCGTTTTTTATTGTTAGGTGAAAATGGCACAGGAATGTGTGTAGGGGTTCACTTTAAAGTCCAAACTTTCCAAGCAGTGCATGCGTACATGTTGCTCTAGGGTTAGGGTTAGGGTTACGAGGCTTAAAATGCGCTGCAGCTGTGCCGCAGCTTCCACACTTGCATGGCAGCTGACGCTGCAATTAAAGCCTGACTGCAAACTGCGCATGTTCCAGGACCCCGACTCATTATGCGACACAGCAGACACGGAGCTTTTAAATGGGCAACTTAAATTAGCGGCGTAGTAATTCTGACATACCGGTGCAGCAGCTTACAGACGGAGATGCGCAGCTGCGCATCAAACGGAAAAGAAGCGGAGAAAAGCAGCACCTTTTTAATGCCACTTTTTCCCACTTGGGGCGTGCGGGGGGCGTGTTCATGGCGGCATTCAGGTAAGGGCCATCTGAAGGCTCTACCTTCATGACGTCATGAATACACTTCTTTTTGCCCGTCTGTATCCCGCCATAATTTCACTCTTCAAAAATCCTGTCATGTGATGACTATGTGCAAAAAAATTCAGCCCATCCAGTGAAATTATTATGGCATAAGAGCATAAAAATCTTGCTTGAAACTTCTCTCATTTCTTGATCATGAATTTTCAAAGATGTCAGCTACCAAATAAGCATGAGAATGCATATATGGCTGGAAAATGGATTTGTGCATAACCTAAATATGCACCAATAAAACAAATGGTTGGCATTTTCCCATGGTGCCTTGCTGAATTTGCTGAGTCTATTTTTTTCTGAAATAAAAGACTGAAGTTACAACTGCAATTACACTTGAATAAAACATGCATTTATTCATTTGTAAAGTTTCATTAACAGTACATCAACAAATGAATTTACTTGGTCTATATTTATTTCATATGTGGGAAGACTCATAGCCCCTTCTATGCTGAGTACTGAGAGTGTATAAAACAAGATTAAAAAATAAGTATAACACACTTAATTAAAACTTAATTAAAGTAACACACATATAACAAAACTAATGGTCCCTATAACCATACACTAGCTTAACATTTTCATCCTGCTTCTTCAATTTTAATGTCTTTCTTTAATTTCTAATTGTTCTTTCAGCTATTCTCATTATGTTTAAGACTATTGCCATAGTGTCCTTATGTTATGTCTAGTTTTATTTGCAGCTATGATGGTTAGAACTGTCTATAGAATCTACTTTTCACATTAAATTTTAACCAATTCTTGTGTGTCAGATCTGTATTTAAGCTCTGATTCTAATCAATGGCCCGAGTGTTTGAAGGTCAGACAAAAACATGTTTAAACAGACTTGCGTGATACCCATCATCATCATCATCATCATCCCATTTTTTCTAAAGTTGGAACTCAAAGCAGCTTACAGCTTAAAAGAATACAATTAAAATGTACAAAAGTGAACATTAAATAGAGTTAAACTATTACAGTATTAAAACATATCACTCATTGAAAGAATAAAAGGCAATTAAAAAGATAAAAGTGCTTTAAAACAGTAAAGGTAAAACAGTACAACATCCCCAACCTGTTTTTTAAAAACATTATGTTTTAAAAGCCTGTCTGAAGAAAAATGTCTTAGCTTGCTGAAGGGAGTTCCAGAGTCTAGGGGCAGCTATGAGAAGGCCCAGTCTTGTGACCCTTCCAACCATGTTTATGATAGTGGTGGCACTGGGAGAAGGGCTTTTCCTGTTGGACAGATTCACACAGGGAGATACTGTCTATCAAATAGCTTGGCTCTGGGCAGTAGCATATTGGGGGGGGGGGTATGCGGGCCACACTGGGTGTCACCCCAGAAAGTGGGTGAGACCCCAGAAGGGGGAGTGACACCTGGTCACCCCACTGCACCATCCCTCCATGTCATCCGTGCACAGTATTCCATCTACGCATGTGTGTGACGTCCCATGCCCTGCCCACACACTGCTCAGGGTGTGCAGTCATGTCTTTGGAAAACCCACTGGAAGTCCTGCTTTGGATGTCCTGCCCCCCAGAAGTCCCACCCCCACATCAGGTGCCACCCGGTGTGGGAATGCCACTGGACCTGAGTCATATAGAGCTTTATAGGTCATAACCAGCAATTTGAATTGTTCCTAGGAACAATCTGGCAGCCAGTGGAGCTGTTTCAACCAGGGCATTAGATGATCTCTGTAGCCTGCACCAGTTAACAGCCTGGTTGCAGCTGTTTGGACCAGATGAACTTTCCAAACACTCTTCAAAGACAGCTCCAAGTAGTGTGTGTTACAGTAGTCCAAATGGGATGGAACTAACCAATGAGGCCAGATTTGGCATGTGAAGGAATGAGTGCAGTTGGCACACAAGTTTTAAATGAGCTAAAGCACACCTGGTAACTTCAGACACCTGAGTTTCCAAGTTGAAAGCTCAGTTCAAACTGTGAACTCGCATCTTCATGGGCTGGATCTCTTATAGAATCATATAGTTGGAAGAGACCACAAGGGCCATCCAGTCCAACCTTCTACTATGCAGGAACTCACAGTCAAAGCATCCCCAACAGATGGCCATCCAGCCTCTTCTTAAAGACCTGGACACAATATTCCAGGTGGGGCCTGACCAAAGCAGAATACAGTGGTACTATTACTTCCCTTGACACTATACAGTCAGCCCTTCTTATACACGGATTTTTTTTACACACGGATTTAAGCATACACGGTTTGAAAATGTTCCAAAAAAGTATAAATTTACCTTGATGTTCCATTTTTTATTAGGGACACCATTTTGCTATGTCATTATACTTAATGGGACTTGAGCATACACGGATTTTGTTATACACAGGGGATCTTGGAACCAAACCCCAGTGTATAACAAGGATCCACTGTACTTCTGTTGAGGCAACCTAAAATCGTATTGGCCTTGTTAGGGCTGCATTACACTGTTGACTCATGTTCTTGTGGCCTACTTGGACTCCTAGATCCCTTTCACATGTAGTCTCATTCAGCCAGGTGTCCCTCATTCTATATCTGTGCATTTCATTTTTCTGTCCTAAGTGCACTACCTTACATTTTTCTGTGTTGAATTTCATTTTGTTAGCTTTGGCCCATCTTTCTAGTCTATTCCTCCTCTGCCTTCCAACAGTTCAGGAGTACCTCTGTCTTATCTGGATTAAGTTTCAATTTGTTTGTCATCATCCAGTCCATTATTGATGGCAGATACTGGCCTAGGACCAGAACAGCCTCCTTGGATTGAGGTGGAAAGGATTAGCAGAGTTGAGTGTCAACTGTATATTGATGGAACCACACCCTCAAACCTCTTGCAGTGGACAATCTCTCCCACTGGTTTCATGTATATGTTGAATAGCATGGGTACAAAACTGATCCCTGAGGGACCCCACAGGCCAATGACTTGTGGGTTGAGCAGGAGTACCCCAGCACTACCTTCTAGGTCTGCCCCTCCAGGCATGAATAGAGCCACTTTAAAACAGTACCTCCAGGTCCCATTCCAGAGAGGCGGCCCAGAAGTATACCTTGGTCAGTGGCATCAAAAGCCACTGAGAGGTCCAGCAGAATTAACAGGGAGACACACACCCTGTCTGGTTCCCTGCACAGGTCATTCACTAAAGCAACAACAACAACAACAACAACTATTATTATTATTATTATTATTATTATTATTATTATTATTATTATTATTATTAATATCCCACCCCTTTGAGGTCAATTGGGGCGGCTAACAACTATAAAATACAATACATTGTATTCCCTCCCCCCCCAAAAAAAATTATTAAATCATTATAATTAAAACCAACAAATTAAACAACATTAACACATACATATTATTACAAGACAAAAACAAAACAAAACAAGACAAATAAAACAGTAAACAAAGGTGGCATTTCCAGGGAGGACCTTGGGGACTCTCATGAGAAGAGGGTTCCTGAGGCCGGGGTTATCTATCCCGGAAAGGCCTGCCGGAAGAGATCCATCTTGACAGCCTTTTTAAAGCTGTCTAAAGATGTCAATTGACGGATCTCATCCGGCAGGTCGTTCCATAATCTGGGGGCAACAACAGAAAAAGCCCTCCGGGAGGTAGCCGAAAGCCTAGATCTTTGAGGCTGTAGCAAATTCCTCCCAGAGGACCGGAGTGTGCGGGGAGGATTATATGGGAGGAGGCGGTCCCTGAGATAGTTTGGACCCAAGCCATTTAGGGCTTTAAAGGTGATAACCAACACCTAATAAGGCATGTCTGAAACTAGATTGAAACTAACAAGGCATGTCTGAAACTAGATTGAAATGTGACTAGGTAACTCCTGGAGTTGGGAAACCTCTGGAGTTGGGAAGCCACCACACATTCTAGTACTTTGCCCAAAATGGGAGGTGGGACACAGGTTTATAATTATCCATTATAGTGGAATTCAAGGATAAATTTGTCAACAATGGCTTCACAACTGCCTCCTTTAATAAAGCTGAAACACTGTCTTATTGTAGGAAGGCACTGACTCCCCCCTTCACCCACTCAGCCATCCCCACTCTGGCCTGTTTGATAAGCCAAGAAGGACAAGAGTCTAACACACAAGTGGGGGCTCTTTCTTTTCCACATCATCAGGCTGTACAAACTGAAGAGTATCCATGAACGCTAGACAATCAGGTACCAAGATTACATCCACTGGCACTCTATCAACTACAGCATCCAAGTTGGAGTGGGTCTGAGCAACTTTATCTGCAACCTTTATCTGTACACATTCTTTGTAGTGTGTCGCTAAGTGTGGTCTGCATTTTCTACTTCAGTGTGTGTCTCACCTACATACAAACCTACCTACATACAAATATTTATATAAGCTAAATCAAACACTGAAGTAGAAGTTGCAACATAACTTTGTTCCACTCTCCTTTCATGTCCAGGCTTCTGTTCTACCCAAAAATTGGATCCAGAAAGTATGGAACCCCTCTGTTTCAATCCTTAGAAACATAAAGGGAGCTGTAGTGGAGACAAGCAAATAGATTACTGCCTTCCTGGTTCAGCTTGTATTCCACTATTTTGCCACCAGATGTCCACTTTTGGAGCCTAACCCTGTCCTATAATTTTAACTCTCATGTTTTCTCCCAGTTTTTAAAGAATATACAGGGTCAAAATGTCATCTCTAGCACATTTTTAGAAAAGATGCTTCTTCTAGTTGTAAAAAAAAAAATGTTTTCATACAACATAATTCTTCTCACTTATATATTTGGCATTTCGCATGTTTTATTTTGTCACTGAAATTTAAACACAAGTTAAATTTTGTAGCTCTGATTGTTGAAGCATGCAACAAAGAGAATTCCACTGTGCAAGGAAAGGCTGGTTAATTGTGAGCAATATGCATTCGCCTTAAGATCTACTTTGACCCATAGTACAGTAAAATGGTGGGTGTTTTCTTCTAAAGGGCCATAAATACATGCCACAAGGAATACATTCTTGATATTTGCTTTTAATTAATTAAAAAAATTTTGGTGGGGGATCTGTATGTTTGTGCATCTGTACTGCATTTGATAAGGTCTGAACAAATGAATGTTGCAACAGCAGAAAGATTACAAAGGTGTGACAGGCAAGCGAGCATTCCCAATCACATAGCACTTTTGAAAAGAATGATATTTTTTTCCGGACAAGAGGCTCATGCAGTAAACCACAATACATAATTTGCATTGGTAGCTTGCAATGTCTCCAAAGAAGAAGACATTAACCATAGGAGAGATATACACATTTTAAAATATGCATCAAAACTATGCACATTTAAAAAAATACAAATACACTTTAATCAATGGGTGCATGGATTCAAAATGAGTAAATGATGTGTGTGTGTGTGTGTGTGTGTGTGTGTGTGTGTGTAGAAATCTTTACACTAAGGGCTTAAACTAAAGGTTTGTAAAAAATCTGATGAAGTATTTCTGTACCACCAAATCTTAATACAAGGCAGGCTTCGCTTCAGGAACTTCCAAAAACAAAAGTATAATGGGAATTGAACCATAATGTTCCACTGTGGTGACACCCTGTGAAATTTCTAGTTAAGAGGGTAGGCAAACAGCTTTCCATAATTACTCGTGCTAATGACTATCAACATGCTCTTCCAGATTAAGAGCCTGCCTGTGTTAATTCTGATAATGAACAGGCTTGGTATGCTACCTTAGTCTCCCTCCCACTCTTTTTCTTTTTCTTATTGTCTACCTTTATTTTATGTATTTGAATAGTGTTATTCCAACTCCAGTGAAATGACAGACAGCCTGACCAGGTTCATGCAGCCTTTCAGTCTGCTTTGAATATGTGCCAAATTATAGACGAATGCTCTTTTCCCTCTGACTTTTAAGTATTTTATCATTTCACAGCATGCTTTTAATCTCTTTTCATCTGAAATAATGGTATCCTGACCCCCTGCAAAATGTATAGGTCTTTATTAGCTTATCTTCATAGGAAAGAAGACAAAAAAATCCTTTAACATATGTGCAGTGAAAGCCCATTAAATCTGCTGAAATGAAAGAAATAAACTTTACCATTTGTATTCTGAATGCATATAACACAGTGGCAACTTTTCTGAAGCTAAGCCTGGTCAGTGCCTGAGTGGAAGACTGTCTGGAAAAATTCTGTACACTGCATTGTTTTCTATGGTGGAAGAAAGACATACATATTTGTGAGTCAGACATAAATATTTATCAGTAACAAGTCTCTTGGAGTATTACATTCATAGAGCTACCATAAGTTGAAACTGATTGTTGTTATGGCACATAGCAACACAAACAACCATATGTATAGATAGGTGGGAAGAAAGAATGAGGATGAGACTTGGTCTTGCTTTTAGAAATTTGGGGTGGAGGGCATTTGGCTTGTCCTTCAGAAGTATTAGAAGCTTTATAATCTAACACAGCCCTCCAAAGGCGATTCCATTCTGTCTGCATTGCCAAAGGTCAGACAGGATTATGGATGTAAATCTTCAATTACTTCATTCTCATATGTGAGGATGAAAAGCTTCAAGATGTTTCACCCTGCATGATGAGAGTAATAGGATCATACTCTCATTTTTCTAATGATTTTTTTTTTGGCCACATTTTGGGATGCTTTGAGTGGGGTATGTGCAAAATATTGTATTTTGTGCAGTGTTTTGGTGCAAAAATCTATTTTGTCTGTCAATGTTGCTAGAGAAAATGCATTGTTCTTCTTGCTCTTGGGCAAGGGTGAATATTGACATTGATCTTTTATTTTCTTTTGATAGAGTTTCTTGACATGCCAAGCTTCTTGTTATCAATGAGGTTGAGAAAATGCATAAACAGTCATCATATTCCTAAATTTGATGATAGTTTGATGATAAATTGTACATTTTGTGGACTGGTGTTCCCCTGTGGGTGAAAAAAAAGGTTTGTCATTTGTTGGTATTAACTGCCTTCAAGTTGATTTCAACACATGGTGACCCTGTGAATCAGACATCCCCAGGATCCCCAGTTTGCTACCGCTTTATGTCAGCTCAGGTCCTGCATGCTTAGGTCCATGACTACCCTGACTGAGTCTAGCCATCTGGCATGTGGTTGTCCCTTACTTCTCTATGTTTCAAAACACACTGCAGAAAAAATGCAGTTTGAGAGAACTATAACTGCCCTGGAGCAGTGTTAAGGAATCCTGGGAATTGTAGCACCAGAGCTCTCTAACAGAGAAGGCTAAATGTCTCACAAAATTACAGTTCCCAGAATTCCCTAGCATGGAGCCAGGGCCTTATTCCCACTTACATTTAAACCAGTTTGCAATTTGCTTTCACTCAGGGTCGATGTGTCATTCCCCCTATGGAGGCAGGTCTTTTCTTTATTTACTTCTTTTGGGGTACGACTGACATTCCAACTAGTTTGTGCTGCTTCAAAATGGCTGTCAATCATCTACGTGTCATCTGTGAAGCAACTGGCATCACATTCAAGAAAGCACAGGAGCGAGTCATGCCGTGGCCAGAATTCTCCCCTAGGATGCATGGATCCATGAGTGTCAAGGAGGACTCTCCTCTGGATGCATGCTTCCATAGGTGTCACAGAGGACTTTTCTTTGGGATACATGCTTCCATGAGTGTCATGGAGGACTCTCCATGCCATCCTCTGAAGCTGGGAGAGTGTGACTAGCCCAAAGTCACCCACTAATTTATATGGCTGATCTGGGATTCAAACACAAGTTCTCAGAAGCCCGGAATCTACTCGAAAGTAAAGGCTGAGAAGCCAAGAAGGAGGTAAGAATTACTCCCTCTTTTCACGTCAGGAGCCTGGGCTCTACTTGAAAATAAAGGTTGAGAGCCAAGGAGGAGAGGGGGAAGAATTACTCCCTCTTTCTCCCCACTCCATCAGCCCCACAGCAGCCCTGAGTGTGTCAAGCACTCCATTTCCTCTGCCATAGTTTCTCCCCTCCAGAATGATGTGATTCAGTTCCCTCATTCCCACTTGTTGAACATGCTTTGGAATCGATGTTTTTCAAAAGAACCACTAGAAAACTAGTGTCTGAAAAAACTAGGATTTTTGCATTTGCCTCCCTTTATCATGACAGAAATTGATCAAAGTAGGATCGGCACCGGTTTCAAATGGGAACAACGATCATATAAACCAATCAGCGATTTGTTATAAATCATAGTGGGAACGAGCCCAGGACAGTTAAAGCAGTCTCAAATTGGATTATTTCTGCAGTGTGTTTTGGGCCTATGTTGCATTTAGTATGCTTTGTTTCATGACTACTTATCCAATGGTGAACAGAGACTTATTTTGTTAGTCCAATTTCTGAAGCATAAAATGTGTATGTAAAATCCCATTGTGGATGGAAAACAGGTTAATAACACGGAATTTGGATTCACATTAGTATTTAGTTTGACCCTAAGTAGTGGAGTGTATTGATGTAAAATTGACACTATTTTAAAATCCTTCTAACCTCGCTTAGTACTGCCCTAGTGTTCCTGTTCTTATAGATAAAGCAACAGATAATTCAGCATAAGATTATGAAAATGTATGAATGAAGCTGTGCACATAGTACAAAATGCCAAAAAAAGAATGAGGAATAAAAAAGGGAAGGAAGGAGATCAAGATGGTGTCTCGCTTAGGGCACCTGGGTATGCAACATCAACTAGTCCAGTGATGGCGAACCTATGGCACACGTGCCAGAGGTGGCACTCAGAGCCCTCTCTGTGGGCACATGTGCCGTCACCCCAGCAGAGTTTGCCAGAGTTTGTTACTAGAAAGGCCAGAGTGACATGGCACTTTGCAATAAATAAGTGAGTTTTCAGTTGCAGTTTGGGCACTCGGCCTCGAAAAGGTTCACCATCACTGAACTAGTCCCTTTGACATTCTACAAAACCAACAGAAAGAGAAGTTTCTAGGTACCCGAGAGAAACCACTTCTCTAGAGAGAAACTGTTCTCAAAGTACTTGAATTATTTATTACGTCAAATGCCTTTCAGAAATACAATTCCTCCTTCAGAGGTTTTTCTCTTTCCACAAATCTGCAATAATGAGCTCTTATAATCCTTCCTTAGCTGAGATAGACAGTATAATTCAGGCACTTTGAAAACAGGCATTTTGAGAACCCACTGACATTCACCACTCCACGCTGATATCAGAGAAGCTCTAATCACCAACAACCTCATAGTCTTTCTTCCATGCTTGTCCACTCCTTTTTATTGGCCAACTCTATCTCTAGCCTTCCAGCATTCAGTCTTTCTCATCTCTAATGCTATGCATTTCTCCTTGCTGTGACAGAAGCATGAAAACAAACTGTGTCTCAAAGCACCCAGTCATTTCTTCGCTCAGCAGAAGCAGTGGGCTCGCCAGCCAAATGCAATCCCCTTTACTAAAACTGAAAGTGAAAAAACCACTGAAATTTTATTTGCATCCAGAAGAGGAAATTACGCATTTCTGAGAAGTTTCTGGAGCATTCATAGGCTTCTGAATTCGGCATTTAAATGTAATTCCACTCCAAGCAAGCCTGTAAACTTTGAGGAGGGGATAGGTACTTTTAACAACAGCAGCAATACATTTTATTCCCCCCCCCCCCGGCCCTCCTCAAAGCTCGAGGTGGGGTACATGTTAAAATACAAAACACAATTAAAAAAGAAAACACATAAAACCAATAGTTAAAATACAATACTCTAAAACCATTAAAACACACTCACGTAATACATTCTTTACAATATCGCAATTAAAGAGTCATGGTTTAAAATTGATTGGGTAGGCCAGCCAGAAGAAATATGTCTTTAATGTTGTTTAACAATCAGTCAGCATTTTTAACTGCCATATCTCTTCCACAGTGGGGTCAGCAAACAAAAAGGTCCTCTGGGAAATGGTTGCCAGTCTCATCTGGTCAGCTGGAGCAAACATTTCCTAGAGGACCTGTGTATACAGGGCAGATTGTACAGAAGGTGCTCCTGTAGGTATTCTGGACCCAAACTATGTAGGGCTTTAAAGGTAATAACCAACACTTTGTACTGTACTGTATCCATAATCAATCTAGCTGACATATTTTGAACCAGTTGAAGTTTCCAGACTTGGTACAAAGGTAGCTCAATGTAGAGGGCATTACAGAAGTCCAACCTTGAGGTTACCAGCATGTGCACTACTATCTTTAGGTCCTCCAATTATAGGATGGGACACAGTTGGTGTATCAGCCACAGCTGATTTACAGGTACTCCTGATTGGCACATCTATCTGAGGTGACATTTGAAGAACAGATTCAGGAGCACTTCTAAACTGTGAACACAAACTTTCAGGGGGAATTCAGTCCCATCCAGAACTGGTGACGCATCTTCTGCTTCAGATTAGGAACCTTGATGGTAAACACCTTTGTCTTGTCTGGATTCAGATTCAATTTGTTTTTCTTCATTTAGCCCATTATCTCTTTCAAGCATTCATTCAGAGGAGTCACACTATCTTCAGTTGAAGCTGTTTTTCAAGGTATGGAGAAGTATATTTTGGTGTTATTAACATACAGATAACATCCTATCTCATGCTTATGTATGTTCTATCCAAGAGGTTTCATGTAGATGTTGAACTGAACTGGGAATGGATTGACACCTTGTGGTATGCCATATAACAGTTCATTTTTTTTGAGGAGCAACTATCCTCAAGCATCAACATCAGGAAACTGTCTGAGAGGTAGGACCCGAACTACTGCAACACAGTCCCTCTGAATCCCAATCTTCTCAGGTGTTCCAGGAGGCTGATGGTACTGAATGCTGTTGAGAGGTCCAAGAGAACCTGCAGGGACACAGTCCCCCTGTCAATGCTCAGGCAAAGACCATCCACTAAGGTGACCATGTTGTAAGATTTTTGCATTCTCTTTTCCCCTCCTTAGATAGACAGGGATTTTGTGCATGCACTCTCTCTCTCTCTCTCTCTCTCTCTCTCTCTCTCTCTCAGTAACCATGTGACTTACATGCAGGAATAGCTGTGTTGGCCATTTAGTAAATTCAAACAAAAATCAACCAAACAGTGATACTTTTATTGGCCAATCGAAATGCACAATATACTTGTTACAAGCTTTTGAAACTCCACTGGCTTCTTCATCAGGCAAGATGTTACATATCAAACAGGAGAAAAAATAGAGATGTTAATAAGATGCCTGCATTTTGTTGTTTCTGTCCTTAGTTAAGATGATATGGGAAGGGTATCTTTAGCAGGCTGGTCCCTTCTCCTCTGGCCATGTGGCAATTGAGCAAAGTCCAGGAAATCTAAAGTCCATTTGCATTTGACCTCACAGGAATGGAGACATATTGGATTGCAAAAGAGGAGTCCTCGTTGATATGCAAATAGACTTCCACTGTTGAACCACTCCTACTGTCAGGAAGTTCCTCCTAACATTGAAATGGAATCTCTTTTCCTATAGAGTACAGAGACAGCTCCCTTGGAGTCAGAATAATAAAAAATATTCTGGAGTCAAAATAAAAGCTAAATATGCTAATATAAATGTAAATTCGTGCTTCTTAGTCAAAATTGAGGACATTTAGAAATTCCTCCTAGGATTTTCAGAAGGATTAAATTTAGGACCTATCTTAGAAAAGAAGGACCTCTGGTCAACCTGGTGTGAGAGAAATAAAAAATCCCATCCCCTGGCCCTCAGAGGTTGTCTATTCTTGCTCTAAAGAGCATCCAACTATTGTCTCTTCTGGGTCACCTCATCACACATGTCATATTCATATCTGTTTTCTTTCTGAAAATGCCTAAATTCAGGAAGTAAAAAAACTAAACTAAACTAAAAACACAGAAACCTTTTGCTTCTTCCTCTGACAAATTCACTCTGCACCTTGGAAACTTCAAGGGACATACATAACAAAGAATGGGCTTCAGACACTCAACAAATTAGTTTCAGCTTCAATAAATCAGATAATCCCCATTTTCTTAGGCTGATTTTGTTTTCTTTTGCCAGATTATGATTCCCATAAACTGGGCAGCATGGATGCTAAGGTTGAGATAAACTTGTTTATGTTTATGATGGATTCCTTTGAGAAGGCTTGGGGTAGGATCTGGAGATGCCCAGAAGCATGCATAATGAATGCTGCCGTTGCTGACACCTCTAACAATTGCCATTTCTCCTGTTTAGTTGCTCAGAAAAATTCAAGATGTCTGTATGGATAATGCTAAGCTCCTTCTAATCCATCTGTAACTAAATCAGAAATTTAAAAAATGTCTTTGAATGTAATCTATAAAAACTGCATTGCTAACAGTTACTTTACTAAACACCGGCTATTGCTTTGTAAACAAAATAACTTTCACACCTCTGTGTTTGCAGTTTTATAATAAAGCTAGTCACATTTTTAATCATCCAAGGTGTTCTACATCCAAGATGTAAATATTTACTTTCCAAATATGTAATGCAAGCATCTTCCTCCCTCCCTTCCTTTCTCTCTCTCTCTTCCTTGACTTCAAATTAGCAAAACAATCATCCAGGATTTCTTTTTTCATTACAGCTTATTTACGAATGCATTCAGTACATACAATACATATCTTGCTCTGTTTCCCCTTTTCCATTGTTGCTTATGGGTGTGTGTGTGTGTGTGTGTGTGTGTGTGTGTGTATAGAAGCAAGTAAGTAATAAAGGGTAGTTAAACTTTTTTTCCTTTCTCCACTCTCTAGACTGTGAAGACTATATGATGGGAGGATGAGGCAGTAGACTCTTGAATTAGATGGATAAGGTGATTCTGTTTCTGAAGCCTTAAGATGGCAGGCAGTGTGATGCCATATTTTTGAATGCACTACCTACATTTAGTAACTTGGCATATTAGGGAAAATGCCAGCACACTTTTTTTTTCAGGAATCTAACATCTAATTTTAAATCATGGCCAATGTGAATTGACTGTTGAATTATGACACTGGATACCAGAGTTGGGTTCCCTGCTTGGCCATGAAATCTACCTACTTGGGTAAGTCACATACAGTATTCTCAGCCTCAGAAGAAGGCTATGGCAAACCTTATCTGAACAAATCTTGCTAAGAAAACCCTGTGATAGCATCAATCATCCCATTCTCTTGTAAGTATATGTGAGGATTTGCTATTGCATGCTCTCTCTCTCTCTCTCTCTCTCTCTCTGTGTGTGTGTGTGTGTGTGTGTGTGTGTGTGTGTGTGTGTGTGTGTAATAGACCACCATAATGTGGGGGCCATGGGCTGAGATGATAATGTAGAAGTACATTTTTTTTTATCCTGTGATTGCTACTAGGCTCTCTTTTCAACTAGTCTTCATTGGTTTAGTAAGGTTTTATTCTAATATGGAATAGAAGAGCGGAGGTTCCTTGGAAATTTATCAGGGGCTTCTCAGAGAGAAGGTCAGAAATAACAGACAACTTTCCTAAAAGACAATTTATCCGACTGCTTTTTCTTCTACAGTTTGAAACCACCAGTAAAAATCATATGTGTTGTAGGTTCCATATTCACTTCACTAGAAGCAATTACATTCCCAAAGGAATCAAGATATGGAGTTGCTTAAAAAGATCCTGAGTTGCTGTTGTTGTTATTGTTGATGGTGGTTTTGTTCTTGCTTTCAGAAGTGTCTGAAAACATTTGCTTAATATGGACTTCTGTTTTTGCTCCTTTCTTTCCCATATTAATTTTATGCTCTAAACAATTTTATAATGTTTCATTTTTTTTTGTCATTGTCATGATTCACACTGTGACTGAAGACCAGAGAAAATGATCTTCTGCATGATCTCCAGTTCCTATGAATTGTGATCATTGTCTGTGGTGGTGACAGAAAGATGATAGAAATCAAAGTCCAGCCACATACAGACATACTCCCCTTCTACTCTACTCTACTCTACTCTACCCTACCCTACTCTACTCTACTCTACCCTACTCTTCTACTCTAACTGCATCTGTAGAATTTACAATATTTATTCATTCATTCCATCTGATTGATGAGAAAGTTTAAATACATTATTTACTTATTCATTTATTTTATTAATTTATATCTCACTTTACTTTAACCAGTGTGGGGACTCAAGGTGGCTTACAGAATATTAAAACAAGAATAAATTAAAATGCATTTTTGCTAAAAATATATATAATTAATTTGATCTATAAAATTAAAACAATTAAAATTAATTTAAAGGAAGAATACCAAACACACACACACACACCACACAAACCCCAGCAAAACAACACAAGATAAAAGTCTATTGCAATCAATTCTTTAGTTTGCTGGAATAGGAAAGTTTTTACTTGCCAGCAGAAGGGGAGCAAAGAACGAGTTATCCTAGTCTCCCTAGAAAGGGAGTTCCATGTCTGGGAGCAGCCACCAAGAGGTTGCTCTCCCTTTTAGCCACCAAACGTGCCTGGGAAGGCAGTGGGACAGAGAGAAGGGCTTCATCTGAATATCTCAGAGCTCATATATGGACATGTTGTTGTTGTTACATTATTTCCTTCATGCAGGCCTTCAGTTATTCTGGTCCTGAGCTATATATGACTTTTTAGGTCAGAACCAGTACTTTAAATTCTGCATAAAAATGGATCAACAGCCAGTGGGGCTGTCACACCAAGGGAGTTGTGTATTCCCTGTAGCCGGACCCATTTGACAATCTGCATGAAATTCTTTGGCCAACTGAAGATGCCAAGCATTTTTCAATAACAGTTTCACATACAGTATGTTACAATAGTCCATACAGGATGTAACAAAGGCATCTGTCACCACAGCCAGACCCAGTGTCATTTTCATTGCACTAGTTATTCAGTGGGAAATTACTAAATAAAACTTGCCTTGTTCTTGTGCCCCCTCACTCCAGTCTTTGCAGGGCAACATACAGACCAAGCAAAAGGCACTTGAAGAATGTGAAGATAGGAAATCTTAAAAGGGAAATTTTATTCTAAACAGGGATCTACATAGCAACAGGGTATCTCATTAAATGAAGGACAGTTTTTCTTCAGACACACTTAAAAGTTTCAAGTTACAGAACAGTCTAGATAATATTAAGCCAAGATTACAAAAAAAAAAAAAATCCCTGAGGTGTCTAGCTGAAGACATTTTCCTATCCCACTCACAAACCTTGGATCTTGGATGTCACTGGGACAGTTTTCTGGATCCAAAATCATTGGATCTTGGATGTTCCTGGAAAAGTATGGAGTGCATTGTCCATCCTCAGCCAAAATGTCCACCCAGCTGTCTTGTCCCTCTTTGTTATTCTCTCACCTCATGGTCCTGAGGCTTTTGATACTTATAAAATCATAGAATCATGGAGTTGGGAGAGACTGCAAGGGCCATCCAGTTCAACTCCGTGCCATGCAAGAATCTACAATCAAAGTGTCTGTGACAGATGACCATCCAGCCTCTGCTTAAAAACCACCAAAGAATGAGGCTCTACCACACTCCAAGGGAGTGTTTTCCTCTGTCAAACAGCGCTTACTGTCAGTTTAAATTCATTGCTCTGGAGCTGCAGAAAACAAATTGCTCCCTCCTCAATATGACTTCCCTTTAAATATTTAAAGGGGGCTATCATATCCCCCCTTAACCTTCTCTTTTCCAGGCTAAACATACCCAGCTCTCTATGTCGCACCTCATAAGGCATGGTTTCCATACCTCTTACCATTTTGGTTGCCCTCTTCTATACACTCTCCAGCTTGTAAACATTCAGTTTGAATTGTGGTGCCCAGACATGGATGCAGTACTCCTTCTTATTTGGAAGGCTCTCAAAGCTTCTCAGGTTTCATTTCAACAGGTCAACTCTTGGGCTCTCTTTGTGACACTGACTCCTAATAAATCTTGAGGGGAGAGAAGCAGGCAAGAAACAACAGGCCTCTGCCTGCCAAGAAGAAGAGCCCTCCTCCCGACCACCATCTTGAGGGGAGAGAAGCAGAGTCATGATGTGTTATGTATTGTTAATCTGATATTGGAAACCGCTTTGATCGTCCACAGAAAAGCGGTATACAAATAAAGCTTATTATTATTATTATTATTATTATTATTAAATGCAAATTTAAATTTAAGTGTAAAAAGTGAAGGAAATTTGGCTGAAAGACAGAGGACATTATTGAACATGCCTTATCTCATCTTTTTCCCAATGGGATACATGCACATTTACTTCAAAGATGGGTCTTATCACATTTTCCTGTATGCAGCCTGTATTCAGCTTGTATGAAATAGGGGCTTCTCCCACAGCTTTTCGAAGATGGGATTTTCTTGTCCATGAAAAGCAGCGAGACAAGTCCGGGTTGTATACAGGTTGCATATGGGAAAATGTGATAATACCTGTTTTTGAAGTTAAACGTGTATGTCCCGTCAGGAAGAAGATGAGATAAGGCATATGCAATAATTTCCAGAGAGGGGTTCAAGGTCATCAAAGTAGCTTTTGGCCTCATGAGATCCCTCTACAAGGATCTGGACATTGCACAGGTTCTTGTAGTTCCTGTCTGCTTTCCAAACCCATTTTGTGAATTATTTAGAAACTAGGAATAAGTACCATGGCCGTTTTCCAACTTTCATAGATAATTCTTGGTTAAATTGATAGAATTGCTCCAACTAGCCATCCTTCAAATTATGTTGGGAGGTGTGAAAGCAACTTCATTAGCCCGTAACAGTACAGATAATGAACAAGATGCAGTGCTAAGGGTGGTGATTTTAATTCATGATGCCATTCATATTTAAAATGAAAAAGATGGGGCCAAAAAAGTAATGCTTTCTAGTCCCTTTCCAAAGCAAAAAGTAAACTTTTAATGCACCATTCAACCCTACACTTAATTTTAGCAATGGTTGTGTGGGTCTTTCTGTGTAAAACCATTGTGAAACAACCACCTAACACTGTGGTGGCGAACCTATGGCATGCATGCCCTCTCTGGCACACAAAGCCATTTCTGAGGGAAGAGAAGGGACAGTGAGGGGAAGAGTAGGAACAGGGGCATTCTTGTTCTCCTTTTCCCCACCTTTGTATTCCATTAGCCGAAGGCCCAGGAAGTTGGGGGGGGGGAGAAGAGGAACAGGCACACACCTTTTCCTCCTCTCCCCCTACCCTCCCAGGTTTTCAGCTGTTTCCAGGAAAGTCCTGCACCCAGAAAGTCCCACCCCTGGAAGGTTGAAGTCCCACTCCCAGAAGTCCTGTCCCCAGAAGTCCCCCCCCCCGGCACTGGGTAACACCCATTGCGGGAACACCTTGAGTTTGAGCACTCAATCTCTAAAAGGTTCGCCATCACTGATCTGACATTTATGTCCACAGCCTGTCACTTTTACGGAGGCACTTGCCTATGAATAGAATCAAAGACCCATTTTATGTATGTAAAATAATGAAATCAACTGCTGGTACTTAAGAAAAAGTATATTTAAATATCAAAGGATTAAGAACAAAGCCATTCTTAATAGCAGAACAGCCCTCTTTCAAACCTGTCTCCACCTACAATCATTTCTGCTTATCCCTCTGACTTTTCTTTCACCCAAATCAGTTTCTCTAACAAGTGTTTCTAAAATTATCTGATACTACCATAACAAGCAGGGCTGTCAACTTTTAAGATTATTTTAGTTTAAATGTAGACAAATTCTATGCAAGTTTATTCAGAACTAAATCTCACTAAATTCAGTGGGATTAAATTCAGCTAAGAGTATAGGAATGTACCCTAAATATCTGTCTTTTAGCCAAAACATTAAAAAAATATATATGAAGTTGGCTATTACCCAAGCTTCCAAATTGAAAACCTTGTTCCTTACCCATATATCCATTGTCATGTGCTATTTTTAAGTTTCCTAAACATTTTTCACATATAAAGTGAGCATCAGGTGTGCATTTCATGTACTTATATATTACCTTTCAGAATATGCCCTCCCCTAGCAGTTTATATGAACCAGCATGGTATAGTGGTTTAAGTGATGGACTATGACTCTTGAGTCCAGGGTTCAATTCCCAGCTTGGCCATGAAACCCTCTGGTGACCTGGGCAAGTCACATGTTCTCAGCCTCAGGGAAAGGCAATGGCAAAACTCCTATGATAATCTTGCCAAGAAAATCCCATGATAGGTTTGCCTTAGGGTTGTCATAAGTCCGAAATGACTTGAATGCACACAATACATTCACAGCAATTTACAAAAGATAATTAATTCATACAAACAGGAGTTTTATGTTATTATGCATTTCCAAATGTTTCCAGTTCAGCCCAGCCCCTACTGATCTCTCTTTTCTTACTATCCTCTTATTTGTTTTATTGTGACTATGCAGTAAAATTTGTTCACTGCTCTCAGGACTTACCATACTCTGCTTCTTACTCTCCTCTCAGATGACCCAGGGCTTGAGTTTGTAAAGAACTCTTGTAATGTTAAAAAAAAAGATGTTGGAATAGTGCTATAGTTTAAACCAGAGACTGGGAATTGCAGAGAATGAGGTGGAACCTATCTGAAGCCACCTCCCCACAAACCCTGGGGGAGCAACAATTACACATCCCCCCCCCCCAAATCCACATGTGATCCAAAAGACAACTACCAGATTTGTAGGAGAGGAATTTATTTGGGGCCTCAAACAAGTAGGAAGCTCCTGACAAGGCCTTAAAATGGAGAACTGTGCTTCCAAAGGCTTCAGGGGGTAGGCCTTGGTTTCTATTTGGGGACTACTTTTTTCATCAATGGGAATCTTGAACTTCCCAAGGGTGTGTGTTGGCAGGGCTCTCTCTGGTTGGAATGCCAAAGGTTGGCAATGTGGCAGGAGTGAAAGACAAAAATAAACATGTGTATCTCTAAGAGCATTTCTAACTCCAGAAGCTTCCAGAAAATACAATTGAGTTTGGAAATCATTTTAAGAAACTGCGTACACCTTTCTTTTCAACAAAAGTTGTCCCCATCCCCACTGCTGGTTTGTCAGAGCGTTTAAGCAGCAAATCAGCATCAGAGTGATGAGGTGGGAGGGTTCAGCCCCGGTGAGAAAAGGAGGATGAAAAATTTCCCCATACGACAGATGTTGCCCACACCTGTATTGAAATAATATTAGTCTCTAACTAATTTGTATAAAAGTTTCTTGGAAGAGAAGGGCAAAAAGATAAGCACTGAAAAGCTAATGTCGACATTTCACCAGATTACCTTTCACCTGTCACCATATTGCTGAACATCCATTAATCAAGTAATTTTGAACAACAAACTCGTTTTATTAACTTCTGTTATTCCTGCAGGATCTGGAACATTTTGTCAAAATTAAATTCTGACTTGATATTTTGAAGCAAAACTAATGAAGGGACGGACAGCTTATGGGAGAGAATGTGATAGAAACATAAGAGGAGGGGGGATGAGAATAGAGAAGTGTACAATCAGGAAGCCTGCAGGCAATTGTAAGTGATATCCTAGCATAATTGCCTTTGCATTGTTAAGATGCAGGTCTCTGCAGTGCTAGGCATCAAATACTTGCAACAAATTTGTCACCAGCAGTGGGACAAAAGCAACATGTGGCCAATAGATGCTGTTCAGTAATGGTGCTAATCATAGTTAATGGCAGTTCCCATGGCAGTGTGGGAATGCTTCTCTATGTAATTCTTCCCTGGGTTTTAAACTGTAAATTTATTTATTTATTTATTTATTTATTTATTTATTGTATATATATCCAATCTTTCTCCCAAAATAGGATTCAAGTCCCCTAAAAGACAAACAGCTGGGTCCTAAAACAAATCAAGCCTGAATTCTGTCTGGAAGCAATGATAACTAAACTGAAGCTGTTGTACTTTGGCCATAACTTGAGAACATGACTCATTAGAAAAGACAATAATGCTAGGAAAGGTAAAAGGCAGTAGAGAGGAAGGCTACATGCCAGATGGATAGACTCAATAAGGGAGACCATGGGACTGAACCTACAGGACCTGAGCAGAGAGAGTATAGGGGGACTTGGAGATGTCTCATTTATAGGGTCAACATGAGTTGAAGTGGCTAATAACAAACAACAAACTTACTTCAGGGATAAAGTTCAGTTTGAAGCTCGTGGTAATACCTGGATTTAGTGCTCTATTAACATAGGATCCACCAGCTGTCAGTAGTTCTAACCCATAATTTTCAATCCTAATATACTTCCAACTGCATCTTAGCACTGTGAATCACCAAAGCAATGAGTCAGCTGTGATTAGCAGGGAACCAGACACAGAAATCATAGAAACTGGCAGTTGCCCCCTCCCAGGTTTTAAAATAAAGATGGTGTCCTCAACCGACCCACAAAGAAAACTAATACAATACTCCCATCCACTTTGTAGCATATCACATACACTAAATTTGGCTTCAGGTTCCAGAAATATCTCTCAGTTCCTCTTTTCAGCTCCAGGCCTGTACACATTTGCTCAGAAGTAAGTCTAACTGACTTCTGTGGGATTTACACCAGAGTAGATATGCATACGACTATGCTGTAGATTCACCAGTGATTAACAGGAATTGCCCATGGAATGAGGAATATATTTCAGTTTAATGTGTAAACATTTAAATATATATGGTAATTAGCTCTTGCATTAATAAAATAGATTAATTTACCTATCCACCAAAGAAGTAAGGACACAGTGGGAAGGAAGTCAATAGGTTTGTCAATTACCATCATTTGTTATTATTATTATTATTAACCTTTATTTATGAAGCGCTGTAAATTTCTATACACCATCTAGAGAATACTGTTTCTTTAATCTAATCATGTTTCCCCCCAAAAAACATCAGGCCAGTGTACCTGGAGTAATAAATATACATCAGATTTTCATACTGAATACTTGAATTTGACTGCAGTCTCAGTAGTCTGTATGTGTCTATACAGGTTTTCATGCACCGTAGCCATATTTAAAATAACTTCATCTTAATTCATTTGGAACAGATACAGGGATGTCTTTGATCACTATGCTTGAGACATACAAGGTTATAGACCTTGGTTCTTTTTTTTACTTTAACAAAATATCCCCCCCCCCGCCTGACACACACACTTAAAAAGGGAGGGAAAAGAATGTACATTACATATGACAGGTGTATAGAAACTATCAGGCAGGTTTGTGCAGAGTGATAATTTTTTTTCTGATTTTGACAGCTTCAATGCAACTCCCATATGTAAATTCTCCCCAATGGTTTGTTAAAGTGATAGAAACCAAGGCCTTTTAGCCTGATGGGTTTCCAGCACAGTAACATTGTTAATCGAAAATGGTTTTTCTATCAGTTCCAAGTGAGAAATGAGGCAGCTATTTTAAATATGACTGTGATGTGTATGTGTGTGTGTGTGTGTTTCTCTGTGTGTGTGCCATTTTTTTTTAAAAGTACAGCAAGTGAGCAGGCAATAGATTTACTCAGATAGTGTCCATACTGGCACAGCCTGTTTATAAATTTACTTCACCCTGGCCAACTTCCAGCTGCCTCAGCATGCAGAAGTTATTATTGCTCCCCTTCCACTTACATTTTTATAGTTTATTTCTGCATGTGTTTTTCCCATTCGTATTTTTGGTTTGGGGAATGTTAAGAGCCACATCATTATAGAGAATGGCCAGAAGCTCATGGACAATGCAGCACTGTGGAGTAAGGATAAGAGCAGTAGCCTCATGACAGGTGACATGAAATGTGTGTAAGTCAAGTAAGTAACTCTCCACATATTGGTGAACCACAACTTCTGACAGCCCTAAGCCAGCAAAATCAGTGGTGAGGAATGCTGGTAGTTGTTGTTTAGGAAAATCTGGAGCGCTGCATGATTTCCACCACTGGTGTGAGCATTTAATGAACACTTTTGGAATCTTATAAATTTCAACTGTAGAGTGGCCTAAACAGAATCAGGAAACTATGAAAGGTAAAAACAGGGCAGACTCCCTATGATCTGGACTGGCTTCTATGTGATCTTCTGGAACTCCCTAGCCACCCAATTCCCCTATAACTGTGCTCCTCTTCTAAAAAATTTCTGAGAAAAACAAATGGAAAATCAACACTTATGAGGTCTTTAAGGGCTGTGATTTTCTATGCCAAAATAACAAGGCACCCAGTAGGTTTCATGGTGAAGCGGGGATCAAACCCTGGTCTCCAGTCATAGTCTAACACTCAAGCCACTATGCCATGCTGCTGTCTTTATCAAGGAAATGACAAAATACAGCTACTGTTGTTCCTACTGGACATAATAGCAGCATTGAGACAGACATGAGAGCAATGTGGTGTAGTGGTTTGAGCATCAGACTATGGCCCTGGAGATCAGTTTTTTTCCATAAAAATAAATGTTTAACTTTAATTCCCCAGAGTTATAGTGATATAACTATCAAGGAAATGACCAGATAGGGTCTTAGAGTCTCCCTTGGGTCTCCATAAGTCAGAAAGGACTTGAATGGACACAGCACCAACAACATAGAGGAAGACAAATAATTATCATTCCACTGTACAATAAAAGGAAGTAAAATGAAGCCATACTTTAAAACAGGAAAGGAAATAGCCAGAATCAGCTATAAAGCAGTACTTCTCAGTAGTGGCATTCCTACGTGTGGTGACCCCCTGGTGAGGGTGGTGGGGCTTCCAGGGGCGGAGCTTTTGGCCTAAACTTCCAAAAGGGTTTCTGGGCAGAAGGGCACCAAGGAAGCCATGTGCCAAGCCTAGCAGACCCCAAAAGCCCCCACACTGGGCCTAGCAGGCCCCCAAGACCTCCATGCCAGGCCCAAGAGGTCCCACCCTGGACCCAGGAGCACCCACACTAGGCCTAGCAGGCCCCAAAAATCTCCTCGCCAGGTCCATGAGTGGTCTGAACTAGCACCTGCGTGGGGATCATGCAGCCAACTTGGTGTCACCCCCCTTCTGGGGTGTCACCCAGAGCAGTCCACCCCCCCCCCCCTCGTGATGCTAACAGATGTAGAGGTAACACATTTCCCCCCTGTGTGCTAGGGATAGGTACAATATTTTTTTCCCCACTGGCTACAACTGTTTCTTTCTTTTCTGGAAACTTCCCAGAAAATTGCACCCAATGGCTCAGCGACTGGCTACTTTAAGTAGGACTGCTCTAGAGTGTATTTTGCAATCTAAAATGCATTCTGGAACTTCATTCTTGATTACTTGTATTAAAAAAAAAAAGTTGTCCACATAGAGAATGTTTGGTGACAATGGGAGGGGAACACCATTCACCCACATCTTATTTTACTGCTGCATGTGTCACAGCAAAAACATTTCAGTAGCCGTTAGCCACCATTTTGTTTACGTCATGTAACACAATTGTGGGGAGTGAAAACTGTGAATTGTTGCGAAGAACACTAATATCAACAAAGCTCCTACTTTTTTGCATCCCTGCAGCCAAGACAACCCCAGCCTAGAATACTGCAGATTCAAAAAGATCTAATGGTAAAAAAAGGAATGCATTTTTTCATGTTCTGCAGGACAGTTTAGCAGAGAAGAAATACTCTTATGTGAGTTCAAGCACGTATGCTTCAGAATGTCTAACTCATATCTATTGGGATTCTGTCACTTTAATTCCCAAATCTTCATCCCACTTAAGCCTTAAGTAATCAATATCAGGTCTGCTATAGACTCATACAGATGGAAGAAGTTGGTCACAGAAACCAATTTTAAGATGAAAGTAAATATATTGGGAGGATTTACCCTTGCTAAAGACCCACTTCCAACCTGACTGACCAGCTCCTGATGAGACCAAAGATAGTGGGCACAAAGTAACTCTGTGTTCAGGCTCTGCGGATGATTTAATGATTTCCTGTTTGAAATACTTCTGTCCCTTTCTCATACTGTTCTTTCTCCCAATCAGCATATGAGACAATGCCAAAGTAGAAATAAGAATTTGTAATTTGAAGATAATGAAGCTTCTCTGATTTTAAGACTATATTATTACAAAATATTCCAGAAATCAAACAACTATTCAGACTGACAGGGCAGATGAATAAAGACACTTAAATGGTTCATTTTCATTTTCTTTTTGCCTTTGTTCTTAAATATTCCATTATTTAACCTGACATTAATCATATTGTCAAGACCATTCCTTGTACGTGATTATGTGTAGTTACATGAATAGCAAGGTCAGCCTCTTATGTAAGGCTAAACCATCCCACACTCTTTGGCCGCAACATTTAGAAGTAGTGAAGTTCAGGGAATAATTATGATAATTTTTAGAACAGGAAAAAAAGAAAAAACACTATGCCAGTGTTGCTGATATTGCTGTGGTTCTTTGCTGTTCTTTCAGGTTATCGGCCAGATTCTTCCTACCATCCCGTGTGTGTGTGTGTGTGTGTGGCACCTGGATAAGAAACAAAGTGTGTTTGTTAGCTGAAATGGTTTCTGTCACTGCCCACCCCCCACCAATTTTTATTTTTTTAATTTTGTTTTTATTTGCTGGGTTTGTATCCTGTCTCTCTCCCAATATGGGACAATATGGGATGCTTAGTTTATCCAGGCCCTGCACTATTGCTGCCAAGGCTTGTGCAACAAGAAATCTCACAAGTCACAATGCTAGTGCTTCAGTTTCTGTCTTGTCCCAAATGACACAATGGAGCATGCTCCTGTCAACTATTTTCCCAGCATCTCTCACTTGTGATGTTTCAGTGCTACAATTTTACACAAGGGTAAAACACATGCAGTCCCCTTTCTGCTGAATCAGTGAGCCCTGACACCATGTATGTGTGAAGGTAACTTCTCAGATCTAAATACTACCACACATTGAACACACACACACACACACACACACTTCTCCTCCTACAACACCTATGACTATATTCTGAGATTTGTCTGAAGGGGAAAGACCATTCCATTCTCAGCAGTATAATGTAAACCAGACAGCACCCAGTCAGTGGCCAAAAAGACCGAGCTGCACCTGAGCACCTTGTGGCTCTCATTATGCAGCTGAGGGGAATACAGTGACCAAAGACTTTCTGCATGCTTTTTTATGAAACATGTTTACAGTACTTATTTGTTATGCCAGTATACCAATAACCAATAAGATTCCAGCTCTTATCTTTTAGAGTGAACATGTTCATAGGTTCACAGTGCTGGTACAGCATGATTTCACCTAGGAGTTTTTTGCACAGTCAAAAAACCCAGGCTTATCTTTTCGAGTCTGAATCCTCTTTCGGGATGCAGCTGGGTATTATCATTCACATTTTGCTGCCAATGCTACCTCCTGCCTAAAACCTGCCTAAATCCTAGCTCCCAGCCGTGCTCAGCCAGCCGATATGCAAAGCTGGGAAGCTCCTGACTTTGCAAATCAACCAGCAGAGTGTGGCTGGGAGCTGGGATTTAGGCAGGTTTTAGGCAGCAGGCGGCATTGGCAGCAAAATGCAAGTGATAATACCCGGCTGCATCCCGGAAGAGAATTCAAACTGGTAAAGGTAAGCCAAGTTTTGTAGCTGTGCAAAAAACTCCCTATTCTCACCTTGCTGGAGTTAAATCATCCCTGATGGCCCTTATACAATGCAGCCTTTTTAAAAAAGAAAGCCTCCAGCAACACACCTGATGATTTCCTTAGAAAATCTGTTTCTGTTGTTCCTAGAAAACATAAGGAACTGGCTTCCACTCGTACCATTGACTCCTGTGGCTGAGTACTGTCAACACTAACTTCTTGTGGCTGTCCTAGATTTCAGACAAGATTTTTTTCCATATCCATGTCCAAACACCAGGCACTGAAGCTGGTAATTGTTTGTATGTAATGCATATGCTTAGCTGGCCTTTCCTGCAGACTCTGTAAACCACCACGTATTGGGGGGGGGGGAATGAAATATAAATGAATTAGTTACATAAATTAGTAAATAAGTAAGTAAAATCATATAAATTATTATCAGCAACGAAGACCCTGCATGTAGAGAAATATGTCCTTCAGCTAATTTGTTTAGTGCAAGGTAAAACTTGTGCAATTGATGTCTGTCATAAAACCATCTGGAGCAGTAAAAACAAAACAACAAACAAGCAAACCTATGTCAAAGTCCATCGGGTATATCCAATATATACCAATATATAGTGTGCTCCATCCAGCAAACAAACAGTTAAGCATATGTTGCTTCTGTATGCACATCTCCTGTGGTAGATTAAGGGAATTAGCCTTTTCTGTATATCAAAGAGAGATCTACTTTTTTGTCTTTTTTAAAAATTAAGTCTGTCAATTATTTTTGAAATATATTAGTGTTAAGGATCAACTACTATGTTTGGATATGTAACATCTTTTAAGGTTTTTTTTTTAATGATGGTGATGAAGAATCTGATTTCTTTGTGTTTTTCTCTTAATTTGGCAAACTAACAATAGTTACAATGTTTTATCTGCTTCCTTCTATCTGAATTGCATTTTAGTGGAATATTTTAAAAGTGATATGCGGGTTATCAAAGAAAGTAGACAAACCATTGTTTTTCTCAGCAGATGATAATTTTCTGTGTGCTCTCTTACTGAAAAGCATTAGTAAATGCTCTGTGGCTGAATTGCGTGCAGAAATATGGTGATGTATAAATGGGATGTTGTAGTGGGATGTTTCAATAATATCAATATTTCTTAGCATATTTGCAAAATTTATTATTGATTTTTTTGACCACGGGAATAGAAGTCTCAATGTGTTAAAACCAGGGACAGAACATTGAATGGAGGCCTTGGCACTCAGACAGTAAGGTTTTTGTTTTTTTACACTCTGCATAAGTTTGACAGAAGAGAGATGCCCTGAATATAAATGGTGCCCATGAAGGTAACCAGAAAGAGATATACAGCTAGGAATGTTGCATTGCAACTGTGATGTGAATTAAGGAACCAGTTGAATTTCACCAGGCCCCATAAAGCATCATACTGTGTACCAGCTGCTCCATCTATGTACTTCTCTTTGGAGTGGGAGTTGAGCCAAGTGTGTCCCTTATACCTCATGCAGTTCCAAGGCCATTTTTGAGGTACTCAGTCCTTCTCATCCCTCCACCATTTTTTAAAACTAAAAATGCCATTGCTCCCCCCTAGGGCTGAGAGCACTTGACTCACCCACTGGGTTTCTAGGCTGAGCTAGAATTGAACCCTGGTCTCCAGAAGCTTCAAGTTGCTTGTTGATTTATGGCAACCCCATAAATTTCATTTTTATTTTCTTGAGCAAGGAACACTCAAAGGTGGTTTCCCCACTTCCTTACCCTGAAATATAGCCCATAGCACCTGGTATTTGTTGACAGTGTCCCTTCCAAGAACTAACCAGAGCTAAGCCTGCTTCACTTCCAAGATCAGACAGGATCTAATGCCTTTAGGGTATTTATTTATTTATTTGCACTTCCATTGTCTGATTTGCTTGTACGTTATGACAAATAGTTTTCTTTTTACCTTTCTTGGCTATTGCTGTACCTCCAAACTGCTGCCTGAGAGTGAGGGGTGAGTGAAAGAAAGGGATGTTGTGTTTTCAGCAACAAAGAAAGCCCACTTGAGGTATGGTGATATAGGTTTTCACTCTTTTAGTGTGATATACACAGCCAGCCCTCCATATTCACAGATTCATTATGCACAGATTCAACCATTCACATCTTGAAAATATTCCAAAAAGATATAAATTCCAAAAAGCAAACCTTGATTTTGTTATTTTATATAAGGGACACCATTTTACTACACCACTGAATTCAATAGACTTGAGCATCCATGGATTTTTGTTTTTAAATCCATGGAGGGTCCTGGAACCAACCATCAGTGAATTTCTCTGTAGGTTCTCTGCCGTTCTGTTCTCCAATTCAGAAGAAACAGAGCATCTGGTTATTTTTTTAAAAAAAATGTGATCTAGACAATGCAATCTCCTCCAAAACACCTTTCAGTCACATGCACAAACTGTAGCGAAAATTTAAGTAGGTGATATGAAGACACAAACTATATAACTTCAAAAACTTTGTGTGTGATGAAGTGAGAACAACTTTATATTCATGGACTTCATTGTTGCCTTTTATTTTTGTTCCATTTTTAATTTGTATGAGTATTGAATATAAGGCTTGTCAATTAGCTCAATGACATGACTGATTGATTACTCAGAACTTGATGAGTTTCTGGTGAATTCTATTTTTTTGGGGGGGGGGGAATCTGATAGATCGGATGTGGCATGAGGAGAGATGAATATTTCATTTGTGGTGTTTGAACCATGAGAGTTTATTCACACTTTGATGGCATAGTCATCAAGTGATTAATAGGTATGTGTCAACCAGTCTGCAAAGAGACTGCCAGATCTAGGTAGCCAAAATGGAATATTAGCATGGAATCCCTAGTATGTAGGTTCCTATTGCAGAAAGACACCTCTGTCAATCTGTTTGTCTGTCTGTCTATTTCTATATATTAGATGATCGCTCTGCTCTTTTTATTCTGTAGACATTAGATATTGTGCTTCTGTACAAGCAAATATTTTGGACACTCCTAAGTATTCAGTAGGAATAGGAATGAACACTGATGACATTCAAATAAGTACATTTTACTTAATATATGGGAACAGGCAGCCTTAATTAACCTGGAAATGCATGACAATTATTTTTTTCTACCTGAAACCCATTTAATGAACAGAATCCAGACATTTAACTTGGATAATATTATTTGCCCACTTTTTAAAAAGTTTGCAAAACTAAACAAACATTTACAGCATGCATAAGCACTGATGGAGCCGAGGCAATCCTCCGTGACATCATTCTGCTAGTGATTAGTGTTTCATTGCTGCTTGTCAATTTCTTAGTTCAGAGCACAGTGTCACAACTCAGTGGCAGATGGTAGCAAAAGCATGTCAAGAAGTATTAATAAAGTGGATGGAGGAAGTTTCTGTTTACTTAAATTCCATGGAAATTGCCTCCTAACTTTAAGGTCGCTGCAACTAAAAAAGAAAGTTATAAACTTAGTACAAGTTGTTGCAGTTGTGCTACTTCAACAGGAACTGATGCTGATCCAACAAGAAACTGAATGAATAACAATGCAGCTTCTTTCTTTCTTTTCATCTGAGGAAGATCCAACAGGGAAATACAGAAATGGCAAAAGAAAAGAAAAAAGGCAGGGGGAGCTGTGCAGCTTCTTAGAATATGACAGGATGCTAAATCTTCATGAAAGTGGGAATAGGAGAAAGATGGCTGAAGTAATTTGCATTTTAGTCACATCTCTTGAGCAACCCAAATGACTTAGCTCAGAAGAATGACTCAGAAAGGAATAACTAGGAGAAGTTCAGGATCCTACAAACCAAACTCATAAGACAAGATAGTCCTGGATGAGCTGCTTCTTGTTGTTGTTTCTGCTGCTAGTGCTGTGAATAAAGTTAGGGACTTTATTCCCTCATCATACCAGAAACCTCTGTTATTCTTAGACAAGTCCTTGCACAAAAACAGACTAACCCCAGCAGAATTGGTTGGAGTGGAATCTATCCTCACCTCTGTTGCAATACTTTTTTTTTCTGTAATGGAAAATTCCAAGAAAGAAGAAGCATTAATCTGAAACATGTTCTGCTTCCCCACCCCTGAACTGATGACTGTAGTGTTCTTAAAACATTGTCATTTGGATAGAAATGACTGTTATAATTCGTTTCTCTTTTTTTCATGTTGCAAAAATCCTCAAACTATGTTTTCAGTACTGTAACAGATTTCTGTTCTGTTTCTCTCACCATGCCTGAATTGTGTACTCATGTTTAAGCTTCTTGAAGACACATGAGATTAAGGTAACCTCAGTGGTGTGTGAGTTACTTCATCTTTCATGTATTGACACTTTTTTGCTTCAGTTTGCCTTAATTTCTCATTCTTGTTTCATAATATTTACACTCAATTTTAAGTGTCTCTTAGGAGCTGAACACAGTTAAACTGATTGCAAAGATGACTCATTGCCCATAGTTTGAGATATTATCTGGTATGAAAAAAAATGAACTGGGAAGCTTGTTATATGTCTGCATTTCATAAAAGAAAATTTATAGCTGTTTACATATAAATACAGTGGGACCTCCACATTCACTGGGGTTAGAGAAGCAAGAATACCCCCCCCCCCATGAAAGTGGAAAAGTGCAAATAAAAAGCACTGTTTTTTTTTTTACCTGAGGCAACACCTCTGTAGGAATCTCTAGGTCCTGCAGTGCAACTCTATGGTCAATGTCTGCCAGACATTGACCACAGAATCACATTGGAGGCCCTACATATGACTAGAGAAGTGTTCTCTCTGGGAATTTCTAGGTCCTTCAGCACAATTCTATGGACAACTTCCAATGGAAGTTGACCATAGAGTTCCACTGTAGGACCTAGAGTTTACTAGAGAAGAACGTATTGATCAAAGCCATGAATAATTAAATCCACAAAAGTCAAATCCACAAATGTGGAGGGCTGACTGCACACAATTTATACACGGATTTAATGTTATTACAAATGTGACATCACTGTCTTAGGTCAGAAATTAAGTTAGAAACCCAAGTACATATTTATTATGTGGTTACAGGTACATAAAATGAACAAAGTCCAGTGGAAATTATTCCCCTGCAAATGTGGACATTATCTTGCTTCAGCTATTGGTTCAATTAGCCAGGTCTCTTAAGTCACTATTTTTCCTAGGCAGAACTGTGTTCCCACCAAAACATCTAAATCCAACCATGCCAACCACCTAATATACCTGGTGTTATCCAGTCCAAACTTTCTCAAAATCAGGAAGCCTCAGGCTGAACTGACTATAAACTCACTAGTTCCCAATCACTAAAAATCTTTTCATCTTTGGTTCCATTCATTGCTCAGGCATTTTAAATGCAGCCCTCCTGCACCATACGCAGGCTTTCTATCCACGGACTTGAGCTCACATAGACAGCAAACCCAGGGGGACAAAATGGCACATGCCACCATTAGAATCAACCGGACTTGAGATCCCGTGTTTTTTCGCATACGTGGGGTGGTGGTGTCTGGAACAGATCCTCCACATATACAAAGGGACCACTGTACCATAGTTTGGAAACCCTAACTGCAATCTGTGGATATATTTGTACTACACTGTTAAAGTAGTTTGATGCCCATGACTCCATCCTATTTTGATGGCCATGACTCTATCCTATGGAATCATGGGATATATAATTTGATGAAGTGCACAGAATTCTCTGCAGGGAAAAAATGCACTGGGAAACTTGTATGCCTGCATTTCATAACAGAAAATTTATGGGTGCTTACATATAAATCAGCATTCTAGTCCAGTTTCCTGAACCCACTTGTTCATGTACTTGGAGTGTCTGTCTACAATACAGAATTAAACTGATTTAATTCTCAATCCCTCTCTTCTCAAGCTACTTTGGAAACTGTAGTTTAGTAGAATGGACAACATTTTGGGATTTTTTTAGCAGAGAATTCTCAGTACTTTACCAGTTTATGAATCCAATTGTACCTCAAATTTTCATTGCAAACCATAATATGTGTATTATGGGAATTAAGAAGTGGATTATAAGCAGAGTTAGCCACAAAGATATTTTAGTCTTACATTTACTAAAGAACATATAGTGAATGTAGGTGGGTTGGGAAACTGAAGATGATCACACTTCCACCTCATTCTAAATTAATTTACAGATTACAGGCTTCCTTTCAATATTGGGAAGCTGTGTGTGTGTGTTCGTGTGCATGTGCATGAATGCATGCAAAGTTAGGAAAGTTACTTCTTTGGACTACAGCTTCCACAATTCTGGGAATTCTATGAGTTATAGTTCAAAAATTATATTTAATGAGCCCTAGTTTTGCAAAGGGTTTCTGACTGTGTAGAAACATCAAACATAACATAAAGTGAACACACAGAGGGCTAGGATGGCCACAGTTGTTATAAGAGGGTTTCAATATAAAGGACCTAGAATCTTTTGGCTGCTGTGGCGCTAGTGATCAAAAAATGAATGGATCAGTACAGAAAGGGTCCAGAGCTCTCCAGCTGTTCCAGGAAGACTGTGTTCTGTTTCTCATCCTGACCTCAGATGTTCAACTTAATCCTTCAGAAGTGCTATTACTGCTCCTGCTGAAAGGTTACTGACAAGCTACTTTTCTCAATGAAAGCTGTAAGGAAAAGAAGAGGATTATTCACTGGGGTTGAAGAGGCTTCACACTGACAGACTGTGGAAATGATTTAGGCTGAGTACTAGCATTAAACTGTCATTTTTGGGGCAAGTTCTATTATCTCAGCAGGTAGCCAGTTGTTTGGGAGATGCAAAATATACAAAGGAGTTTGTTTTTGCCTCCTGGAATTTTTTAAAATATATATATATAATTTATTAAGACTGGCAGAAGAAAAAAAAACAAGCAAGCAAACCTTTCTAGAGATCACAACTTCTTTTTCCTTTGCTTTAATTAAAATATGAGTGTGATCCTTTGGATTTCAATGGGAAAATTATCGTTCTGTGTCACTGAAATAAAGCTTATTGCACAAGCCAATATGTTTACCTCAAAGTTAGTTCCACTGAGGTCCAATGGGACTTAACCAAAGTCAGTCCAAAACATTTTCCTATCTGGAGCGCCGATAACCATACGGTTAACCAGCAGAGGAATTCCTGGTGGTGCATTTAACCCTGGTGGTGCAGCAGTTAAATGCCAATACTTCAGCCATTCACAGAGTTCGATCCCAGGGATTCTAGGGTCCATTCAGCCTTGTATCCTTCCATAGGTTGCTAAAATGAGTATCCAGTCTGTTCGGGGCAATTAGCTTACAGATTCTAAACTACTTAAGGAGTGCTTAAGTGCACTGAAAAGTGGTATAGAAATGTACTTGCTATTGACCTTCTAATAACTTTAAAATGAAACTTTCTGAGGACAACTGAAGCAAATGGATTTACCGAAACACAATGGTAAGGCCAACCCTGACCTAATATGTGTTCACTGGTTTGTGTGTGCCATGTGTCCATTCTGTCAGGAATTCCCTGCAAAACCAGAACTCAGAAAAGTAACCACAGCTACTAGAATTCTCCAAGTCAGAATCCTTTTCAAAAGTCAGTTGAACACAAGAAATTGACTTATATTATCAGAACAATGTTTTTTCCAGCTCATGGTTTTCCTCAATTGGTAGCACCTCCTCAGAAAAAAATTGCACAATCAAAGTCTCAAATGAGTCCGTTATGTGTCTTCATAGTTTGTTACATTCTTTCATGTGAATCTGTCTAATCTTATAAAATTTACTGTTCTGGTTTTGCTTCATTCCAGTCTGGGATTTGTTAGGGCTAGCTGGCATTGTGTCTGCCTCAGGTACTGTTGGGTTAATCAATCAGTCGATTATATCAGATGAAAAGAAAAAGCAGAAGTTCCTGCCCTCAAAAGAAGAGTTTACCTCCAGAGCACTCCTCTGAGTTTCATCCGTTCCCATCAGGAGGATGGCCATATTGGGTGGGGATTATGTCTAAAATGTAACTTTCCCAAGATCTATGATCCCTGACAAATACAAACAATGCTGTATTCAGGGCAGGACTTTGGGGCAGAAGTCTAGACTATTACTTTGGGCTTGTCTACACCAGTGAAAAACAAAGAAGTCAGTGCTGGCAGCCCTGATGACATATAGCTATTTCTGGGGAGGATCCAGATTTTTGCCCTTAACCTGACTTGTATCTGAACTAAACAATGTTGGGGAAAATCCTGGTGTTTTCTAGAAACTCCAGAATGATCTTGGGTTATTTTGGAGTGTGGAGAGCTGGCACAGGTCTGATTCAGACCAATCCAGTTGTCCACATGCCAAGAGCCATGCCACCCCCCTCCCCACATTGAGCAACACAGGGGAAATGGATGAAATGTTTTTGAAGCTGCCACCACTGCTTCATTGTTTGCAAAGTGGGCAGGAATTCCAGGAGCTGCCTAGCATGCCACTACTTCTGCAGAGGAAAGAAATGGCAACCAAACTCCTTGTTGGTGCCCATTTCTGACCTCAGCAGAAGTAGTGGTGTGTTAGGCAGGCTTTACCCACAGCTCCTGCCCATGAGGAAGCAGTGCTAGCAGTTCCAAAAACAGGGATCAGACCACTGAAGCTGGTGGGGTTTTGACCCAGCTGACCTGTATGCACAAGAATGCACTGTCATATTGGATTCTGCCCAGTATGTCTCATCACCATTGTGGTCAGTTTGGGCCCAGTCTGGGGCATAATGCTCTGTTCTGTCCTCAGACTGAGTGGCTGGTGTAGAAAGAAATTTCCCCCTATATGCAACCCCATTTTGAATGTGCACTTTTGTTCAATGAGGACATAAGATCAATAAAACCACAGTCTCAAATTACCTAATGACATTACCACATTTAGAACCATGCCTGTGGGTGCCTTATCCGTACGCACTCCAGAAGCAAAACTCAGTTTTGTTTATTTTAATACAAGACCTCAACTATCAGACCTCTGATGAATGCTGCTTTACTTGTCATATTTTTAACTGTCTATGTGGGGCAGTGGGGGATAAAATTCTAACATGATGAAAAGAAGCTTGTTAATCATTACTCAATGGCTGACATCAATGCTCTGTTTTCAAATCTAGTTCTTAATTCAAGTTTCATCTAGGGAGCAAAGAAGAGAAACACAGAGACAGAAATCCACACACACAGCCCATTTAATTTTGGTAACATAGCTTATCTTTGTACTATTGTTGCCAGCAGGTCTCCAGATACACTAGGCCTCCTTGAAGAAAACATACATATTTAAAGCCCCAAGCATGGCCATTTTTCTTCAGCTAGCACAACACTGATTAATCATTGCACACTTTCTTTCTCTCAGGGCACTCATGAACATTTCCAAAGATCTTTTCAATAGTGAATCTCTTATAGATCCAGAAGATAAATAAAATTGGAAGAATCCCCTCCCCAAACATGGAGTCCTTGTTACAATATTAAACAAGTACCCTTGCCAGACAAATGGCGGCAAAGCTGGTTAATCTTTGAAGAGTTTCATTTCCCACTGTGGCACAGTATAAAAACTGTGAGCTTTTCTACTGAATTCTTGTGATCCTTCAGACAAGGGATAAGAATTGAAGATTGTTGGGCATAAGGAATTGGTTGCTTTATTTTGGAATACGAATGTAATTATTCACTAAAATGGGCTGGAATCCTCAGTGGTAGTTATGAATACACAACCTGAGCTGATACCACACTACAGAATTAATGCAGTTTGACACCACTTTAACTGTCATAAGCTCAGTGCTATGGAATTCTGGCATTTGTAGTTTTGTGTGTCATGTAAGCTTTCTTTGTCAGAGAGTAATGCTGCCACAGCAAACTAGAAATTCCAGGATTTTATAGGATGGAACCATGACAGTTAAAATAGTCTCGGACAGAGGAGTTTACCGCACTGTTCCTGCGCGGTATGTCCTCAGAACAGAATGGAAGGATCAGAAACAAGTGCGGAACGAGTGGGGGACGGATTTTACTGCACACTCCAGTCCCTCACTCATTCCATCCCCCCTCTCTTCCATTCTTAATCTGCTCCAGAGGGGGCAATTTTTGAGAAGTGTTCAAAACAGTTCTCAAAAACCGTTCCCTTCTGGAATGGAATGGGCACAGAAGAGAAGGGGAATGGAATGAGTGAGGGACTGGGGTGTGCGGTAAAATCCGTCTCCCATTCATTCCGTTCCTTGCCAGGCCGTTCTGAGAACGTCCCTGAAGACCAGTGCAGTGAACTCCTATATTAATTCTGCAGTGCAGTAGCAACCCTGAAGTTATGCACTTCTTACCATTGTATATTCATAGTTCCTATGTAGACCCTATTAAGTCCCCTTATGTGAGCAACTTGTGGAATGAGGAAAAATTGAGCCAAGGATCATGCTTCTGTCACCCAGATATTGCTCATTGGAGGGAATGGAAATGGCAGCTACCTCCTGATTAGCAGTGGAACAGACCCCTGCCAATCACAATGGCTGCTTCTTGGTTAATTGGGAATTGGTGAGATGGGCAAGATTCACTAGGTAGCACTGTAATTATGATGCTTATGCATACATAAATCCTGTACAGGATCCCCGTCACTGTATTCAGAGGAAACAATTAGTAATTCTACCAATTTTCTTCTCACTGTGGTTTTTGAAGGCCATTCCCAGTTCAGGACTTATTCTATCCAAAAACTGCACATCATATATCTGCCTAAAAGACAGCATTCTTTTGTGCACAGAAAATAAGTTGTGAATTTTGTTTCAAACAAGTCCAAAACTAACAAGGTTTTCATCAGTCCAGATTTTTACTTGTCAGTGTTTCCCAACATTCATGATAACCCACCAGAGGATATTTTTCCATTTTTGAACATTTTTGAATTTTTTAAAAAATAATATTTTCTACCCCTGTTTGTAATGGAATTAGTTTAAACTTGAATGACTAATTCATTAAGTTGTTCATCCTTTTAAACTACAGTTTCCAGACTAGAACCCTATTGGTGGCAAAAGTTGCTGGGTTTTTTGAAATGGTGTGGAAGGAGGTATAACCCTCTCCCACTGGCTACGCAGCTTCAAAGCATGAAAATCACTGAAGTAATTTCATCCAAATCTGGAAGGAACATCAGGTTTCCCCCCCTACTGTAGAGCTATATCAAGTTACCTCCTTCCATCTGGTCAATAAATGGATAACTGCATGGGTGGAATGTTACACTTTACCCTCACAATAAAGGATTGCACATCCAGAATCCCTCGGCCAACATGGATGTTGGCTATGCTGTGAGAGATCTGAGGAGTTGCAGTACAGAAAAGAGGTTTTTGTTTCAAGCTCTGTTTAAAAAAAAATACAGTCATTACAAGAAATTGAGTAATGAGACAGGTCAGATAGTGGACCAATAAAAACACTTTCTGATCATGTTGCTATACAAGATTACAGCTTTTTCACAGCTAATCCAGTATTGTCCATGCCAGCATCAACTCTTCAAGACCTCAGGCAAAAATATTTCTCACAACCTTTTTAATTTTTTTAAAAATATAGAGATGTTGGGGTCTTCAGCATCAAAAGTGTATGTTTTACTACTTACCTGCAATTCTTCCCTACAGTATAGGCAACAAGTGTTAAGGGGCAAAACAGACAGCCCTGAAGGATCGGCATCATGCCACCCCTTTGATCTCTGGATCAGGGCTGCGACAGCCTCACGCTGTGGCCCTGATCCGGCATTTTCCCAGCTCAAAAAAAAAAAAAAAGTGGCAGAAAACCACTCCTTTTTGAGCTGGGAAAAAGCTAGCTTTGCTGTGGCAGTGGCTTTTCAGCTTTTCTGTGACACAGCATGTGTAAATGCCACACCAAACATTTATTGCACAGGCTCCTGGCACGGTCAGAGAACAGTCCAAAAGGGGCCAGGAAAGGAACAGAACGATTGGGAGATGTATTTTACTACATATAAGGAAGTTCCTCACTCGTTCTGTTTCCTGCCCTTCAATTCCCAGTCTGTCCCAGAGGAGGAGATTTTTGAGAACTGTTTTGAACAGTTCTCACAAATCTCCTCCTCTGGGACGGATGGGGAATGGAACGGAACTAGTGAGGGACATCTGTGTGCAGCTCCACTTGTTCAACACTTGTTCCTGGCTCCTTCCATTCCGTTCTCCAACCGTTCCCTGAACTCCTGTGTGATAAACTTCCATGTAAATGCCATGAAGCTGCCACATGTGCATCCAGACGTGCAGCTTCATGGCAGCCTGGAGGAGTGCACTGTCTGAATGCCATGCCCACACACCACTAGGAAGCTGGTGTGTTTTTCTCTTACTGCTGGTCTGTTTTTCTCATAAGTTCTGAAAATATAATAACCAGGGAGGGGAATCCGGAGGCTCTTCAGATGTTGTTGAATTGCAGTTTTCATCACACCTAACTAACATAACTTCAAGGCTGGCAATCATAGTTCAGGGGGGAATTACAGGGGATCCAAAAAAATGTAAAAAAGCACAATTGTGTTTCTAAAGAAATTCAGACACAGAGAGAAGGATTAACAGCTGTGAGTTGACAAGTGGATGAATCAGTTGGAACAGTCAATGGGGAGGGAATGAGTACTGAGTGTTTGAACTGATAGAAAGGCAAAGGTCTACCATAGGTTGAGTATTGTTATAGGTTGGAACTAAGACTGGAACTTGTCAAATCATTTACTTTTCTACAGGATATAACAAAACACATTAATTCTCTTGTTCTTTTGTCAACTCTGAGTCAGACTGTCTTCTTTAACCCCTGGCCCTGCTTACCATAAAGAACATAACACACACACGTCCACAGTGAGATCAACTGGAGACCCATTTACTCCAAATCAAAGGGACGAGTCTGAAGGGGTACCTTGGGCAAAGGTGAAAGTGACAGGCATCCAAGGTTAGAAACAGTGGGACTAGTTTTGGTAAGGCCAAAACCCCATCTTCACTCTTAGGAGACTGCCTGTCAAGTTAGGAAGACCTTTAAAATACAGAGAGATAATATCTCACTCTTTGACATGCTCTCTCTTGCTCTCCACCTCAACCTTCTCCAGTCTCTAATTATCTTTTTTCATATTGAAGGGTGAGAGAATCCATATGTGTTTTAGCCTGTAGTACCTTAAGCTTAGCTCCTTTAGATTGGTTAGGAGAAGTGTTTTGGCTTCCATACTGTCCCCTATTACTTTGAGAAACAGCTTGTATCATGTATAGAATGTTGTGTTGCTTTCTGCTGCTATCTTTTTCTGTCTTGTAAATAAAAAATAATTGTTTTGCAGCAAAATCAGCTTGTCTTTCTATCTCAGTTTTACTCAAAGTCACTTTAATTGTTCATTTGTAAAGCCTTTAGCCTACAAGGTCTTGCAGAGAGATAGTGCTTGGGAAAGCTTTCTGTCCCAGGTCAGTGCACTTCTCTTAACAACTTAGCTTAGTGGGCAGCTGGCCTGTTCTGAATTCAAAATCTTGCCTTCAAAAAAAGCCTGTATGACTTGTCACACACAAGGATGAGTACAGACTACCAGTCAAATATTGTGACATACTCAAGTCCCGGCAGTTGCTTGTTTTTATGGTCCCCGCCTGGTAGCAACAACACAGTCTTCTTTTTTCCTAGGTGCAATATTACCACAGGACACACTTGGTCTGCTACTGGGGTCTTGGCTCTCTCTCTCTCTCTCTCTCTCTCTTAAAAATATGATAGCTGAAACATCAGTACTGGGTATTACCCCCGATTTAGTGTAATTATTAGGAGTTGTGGGGAAAAAGAAATTGTGACTACTAGGCATTTATTTGGAGGTCTGCAAAAACTGCCTTCCATTGCAGCTGCCACAAGTGTTCACTGAGGTAGAAATAATCCACCAGAGGGCATTTTGCCAAAGACTTGGTCAAATCTAGATGCAGTCCTGCAGCCCACTCAAGCACTAAACCCAAATGATAATTGCTTTGCTATCCTGCAGTCCACTATGAATGGCCAGTGGGGCTTCTTTCCACAACATGGTGTGAAGACCTGCTTCAAAGGGCTACTGCAGCTCAAAAACAGAAGCGGAGAATTGTTGCTTTGTGAATATGCCACTATTCGTCTATAAGCACAGCAGGGAAGGATGGCTGCTGTGGTTGCTATTATATTTTTCTTTTTCCCCTTGTCCCCAGGGAGCCAATACACCAAAGTCAGCTTTTCTAAAGCAAGCATGTCTGGAAGATGAACCGATTGCTTATTATAACTCACACCAATTCATTTAATGACTTCAAGCTTTTATACATTTAAAACAACTTTCAAATTATCTATATTGCACAGGGGAATGTGAATGAAATGCAAATTGACAAGGAGGACAAAGCAATGGATGATGTAGGCAGTTCTTCTTCCCCTCTTTTCCCCAGCACCCCTCTTTTTAAGCTTCCAGCTAGATCTCTTGCTTTAAAGCCCTTCTGTGTTCCCTAGGTTTTCATCACTGAGAAACCTATATATATAATTTATGGAGTTATCCTATGATCACATTAAACTAAGATTGGACATCTGCTACAGTTATGGCCGGTAAACAGGTTATATATTCATTGTGTGCATACTCTACTAACAGTAGGAAAAGGACTAAGGTATTTTAGCCCAGCAACTTATCAAAATTTAGTTCAAAATTTAGAAAATCTAAAGGATCTCACTTCTCCCGGTATGTATGGGCACAGTTGGCGCCCATGTTTTCAGCTGTGCAAAGGCACTCCTGGTCACTGCCAATACCTGGGCTTCCAGCACAGCAAATATGTATGTCCTGGAAATAGATAGCTCTTAATAGAAGTTCAGAGCTCTGCATCCTAAATAATGGAATTCTTCTCTCTTCTTGGGCTGGACATCAAGGCTGCATCCACACTGCAGAAATAATTAATTTTAACACCACTTTAACTGTCATGGCTCAGTGCTATAGAATTCTGTGAACTGTAGACTGTTGTGGCACCAGAACTCTCTGATAGAGAAGATTAAATGTCTCACAAAAGTAAAATTCCCAGAATTCCATAGCTCTGATCCATGTAAATCTAGTGGCGTCAAACTGGATTTATTTCTGCAGTTTGGATTTATATTTGCTGATGCACTTTATGAGCTGGTTAAAATTTTTCTCTCATAAGATTTATGTTAAGGAAAACGATGAGTGTTACAAGATAATTACCTTCTCATTTCTTCAATAAGGTTCTTAATGGATATTTTAATATAGCTGAGGCAGGTGTTTCCATCTGGAAGATGTATTCAGTCCCTATGTTGGCAAAACACTTGACCAGTTTGTTAATCAAGAGATTAACACCCCACTGGTTTCTTGTCATGGTTCTCAACAAATCACAAAGATTGTCTTGCCTCCTACAAAACTGGCTCACATGTAGAAGCCAATAAAATTTGGACTCTGTCCAGTCCTTGAAGGTTAGACGTTTGGCAAGCAATATTTTATCATTATTGGCAAAAGTGTTTATTCCTCCATTGTATTGAATAGATTGGATACAAGCCATATTTTTTTAAAAAAACAACCAATATATCTTTCGATTTGTGTGCTTTTCTACTATGTACACATAGAAATTGCAGGCAGCATATGCCTCAGTAGCCCTGTTCAGGTGTTCAGTCTTCTCATTTGAGATGAAAGTGCAGAAGGGCATTGGGCATTCATTCAAATTCCATTTCCAAATTTCAGACTGACATTTTGCTAACAGATGGGGTCTTATACCATTTACAGTGCCTTGCAGAAGTTCACCCCGACCTTGACTTTACACATTTTATTGTGTTACAACCAGGAATTGCAACAGATTTGATTGGCATTGTTACCACTTGATATACTCAAGACACTCAGCACTGTGAAAGTGTAAAATATTTGTACGGTGGCACAGACATTATGTAAACAAATCCAATCTGACATTTGCTGGTTGCATCTTCCTACAAGAGACTGTATACCCTTTAAACCAGTGATAAACAGTGACTGTGGGTCAGGGACCACAGTATTAACTTCTCCATTAGAGTACCCACAGATACATATGAGTTTATCAAACAGTAGGAATTTCTCTTAAATTCGAATGAAAAGAAAGTGGGGCCAGAACGCATTCACATAAAGTCGCTAATTTAGCGCAATTACGTGAATGTGCATTGCGTTCGAACTAGCTTCCCAATGCCCGAAAATAGCATGCCATTGCCCGAATTTGCGTGTGGCAGTCTATCACGCAATAACGTGAAACCACATGATTGTGTTCGGACTGACTTCCCATTGCCCAAATTTGCGTGTAGTGGGTTATCATGCAATAACGTTAAACCCCATGATTGCGTTCAGATTGCCATTGGATTATACTTCCAATTTCCCTTGTCTGATAAACTCCATAGCTACTTCTACCTTGTGTAAACTCAACAGACAGACAGTTAAAGAATAGCCACTCATTATTTTAACTTTAGGAAACCTACTTCCCACTCAGACAAGGAGTGTGCGGATCACATACTTTGTGGGAGGGCTAAACTAGTATTTTTTCAGGAAAACAAAATGTTGTCTCCCTACGTATTTTGTTTGAATGTTCAAGTGGCTTTTCTATAAACAGGCCTTTCCTTGAAAGGCTTTAGTGCCACCAGTTTTTGGGCAGCATGTATGCAGCAGCCATGGTATTGCTTGGGAACACCTGTGAGTGGATATCGGGGGAGCATGAGTCCCATGTATTATCTATCCCTGTTTTCAGCATAGTTCATGTTACTACCTATTTTCTACCAATTTATCTCTATCTGTCTGTCTGTCTGCCTTTGGGGTAATAAAACTATTATTGTTGTTGTTGTTGTTGTTGTTGTTGTTGTTATTTAAAAATATATAAACCTGACATTGAACTGTGAGAATTTAAAAAAAAAAAAAGACAGAGAAAGAAGATTTTCACACTGGATTTATTATGGGTTAAGCACTCATAAAGTGCTGGTAAAACATCCCTGAAGTGTGAGGGTATGAACACCAGTCATGCTTCTGAAACATCAGTGAAGTGTCCCTTCACCTCTACCATCCTTGAATTGTTCATGGAACAGCCATTTACTATTAACGAGAAGTTTGCATTAATAGGAAATGGTTGCTCCATGAACGATTCAAGGATGGTAGAAGCAAGGGGATGCTTCACTGACATTTCAGAAGCGCAACCGTCATTCACACCCTTGTGCTTCAGGGATGTTTTACCAGTGTAAAAATCTTCAAATATCAGCTCTCTGCAAGATTAGTCACCTCATGTGCTATCTACTAACCGCTAAGCTCATAACTTACCAGCCTGGGTTCAGGAAATTGTAGATTTAGCATTCATATGTTTCCAACTGTATGATTCTATGAAATTGCATATTGTAATGCTGGGATTAGTAATTCCATTTTGGCTCAGAATTTTAATATTTATCCTTCTGTGATCTCTTCACATCCCAAACTCATTATTCTGCTAGGAAATGAACACTAATGAACATTCTTTCTGTATAACTATTCTTTCCACGGTACACTATAGAAATAATACAGTTTGGTACCATTTTCTGCCATTGGCTTAACTCTATAGAATCCTGGGAACTGTAGTTTTGTGAAGCACCAGCATTCTTTCATAGAGGAGACCAAAGACCTTTTAAAAGTACACATTTCAGGATTCAACAGGGTGGAGCAACATCACCTAAAGTGATATCAAACTGCATTATTTTTCCCATGTAGATGCATCCTGAGTCATAGGAGATTATCACACTAGGGCCAATTCAGCAATAATCATTTCACCATATACTATCCTGTCCTATACTATACTATACTATACTATACTATACTATACTATACTATCTGCCAGTCCTATATCCGTGCGACTGGATCTTTGACATCTATCCTACCCTATCCTATTCTGTCCTATCCTATCTGCCAGACACGTGCATAAATCCTAAATCCATGCAACTGCCAGTTCTAGATCCATGTGTATGGATCTTTGACATCTATCCTATCTTGTCCCATCCCATTCTCTCCTCTCCTCTCCTCTCCTGTGCTGTCCTATCCTATCCTGTCCTGTCCTGTTCTATCCTATCTTATCCTGTCCTGTCCTATCTGCCAGTCCTCAGTCCTAGATTTATGTTACCAGATCTTTGACATCTCTCTATCTTGTCCTGCCCTGTCCTATCCTGTCCTATACTATTCTGTCCTATACTATACTATCTGACAGTCATAGATTCATGTGGATCTTTGATATCTGTCCTGTCCTATACTATACTATCCGCCAGACATGTGCATAAATCCTAGATCCGTGTGAATGGACATCAATCCTGTCCTGTCCTGTCCTATACTATACTATACTATTTGCCAGACACATGCATAAATCCTAGATCCGTGCAACTGGATCTTTGACATCTATCATATCCTGTCCTGTCCTATTCTGTCCTATACCATACTATCCGCCAGTCCTAGATCCATGCGACCAGATCTTTGACATCTGTCGTGTCCTGTCCTGTCCTATCCTTTTCACATCACTGCACTATGTCTTTCCCTCTGCTGTGAAGCTGAGAGCATGTGAATTGTCCAAGGTCACCCAGTGAATTTCTATCGTGAAATGGGAGGCTAGAGTTCTAATCTAGTCACCTTCCCCCATTAACAGAACATCACTGGAGAGCAGAGTCTGAGCAGCTGAAGTATTCCCTGCTAAATTCTTCTTCTCATTTGTTTTTCAAAGCAAAGGTGTGAAGTGAGCAATCATGGGGGAGGGTGACTTTTCTTCTTTCATCCTGCTGCTTTCTCATTATCATGAATGGTGATGGTTCTATCCTTCGGAAAGGGGAAAATGCTTGGTTTTGTTTCATTTAAACATTTAAATGATAAAGTTACAATTTATTTATTTATTTATTTATTTATTTATTCTATGATTGGTTTGCTTTTGGGCAAGGAGAGTTCAGATTGTCCCTGAAGCTGAGACAGTGTAGAATCATAGAATCACAGAATCATAGAATTGTAGAGTTGGAAGAGACCACAAGGGCCATCCAGTCCACTCCCTGCCATGCAGGAAATCTCAATCAAAGCATCCTGTCCTTGATGGCCATCAAGCCTCTGTTTAAAGACCTTCAGGGAAGGAGACTCCACTATACTCTGAGGGAATGTGTTCCACTGTTGAACATCCCTTACTGTCAGGAAGTTCCTCCTAATGTTGAGGTGGAATCTCTTTTCCTGTAGCTTGCTTCCATTGTTCTAGGTCCTCTTCTCTGGAGCAACAGAAAACAAGCGTGCTCCTTTATTTTCCCTTGTATGACTTACCCAATGTCAGCCTGTGGATTTACATGGCTGAGCTGGGATTAGAACACCATAGAAATTCACTGGGTGACCCCAGGGAATCCCTTCCAATGCTAGAATTCCTGCCATTGCACCCCACCCCTCCTCTTCTTCTCTTTTGTGAGGGTCATACTCTATCAGCCTCAGAGGCAAGGCATGGCCAACTCTCTCTCTGCACCTCTCTCATGGTAATGCTAAGGCAAACCTATCATGCATTTTTATTATTTTATTTGTTTGGCAAGGAGAGTTCAGAATATCCATGAGTGATGCTAAAGCAAAGCTATCATGCATTTTAATTTTTATTTATTTATTTAAATTTTTGGCAGGGGGAGTTCAGAATATCCATGAATGAGAGAGAGTGATGTATCCAAAAAGGGGGTTGGACGAGATGACCCTTGGGAATCTCTTCCAATGCTAGGATTTCAGCCCCAGCCCCTTCTTCTCTTCTGTGAGAATTTGAATGGGAGAGCATGACGTAAGGGGAGAAGATCTGAAAGTATCCACCACCACTTACACACAAAGTGCTCTCTCCTTTTGTTCTCTTTTGTTTTTCAAAGCAAAGCTATGGGCAAAGATGGGGGGAACAACATCCTAACAAAGGAAATAGCCTCTGGTAAAACCCAGTATGAATGGTAGCTTTGCTTACGCAAAATACGCAAACCCTGGCCATCAAATTGTCAGCTGAAAGGTCCCGTCCCTTCACTTCATTTGGAAATGATTAAAAACCAAAATTCTTACTCATTGATCAAGAAATGCTAATAATTTCTTCTCTTTAAAAAGTTTACAAAATCTTCGAATAACAGATATTTTGTATGTTTATCGAATTTTGACAAATACTCTTTACAGCACTACTTTCTGCCCTTCAACTTCTCTCCAACACCAACACCCCTCACTTCAGAGCATCTCTCAGCTCCTGCTTCCTTCTCTGGCAGTCCAAAGGCTTCTCGCCTATGGAGGGATCTTTCATTTTCCTCCTCCTCCTCCACACCACACATACACCACATACACTCCCTGCACAGTCCTCCCCACATGAGAAAAGGGCTCCTTGTCCTTGCCTGAGGTGAGCCAGAGGGGGACTGGTATGGAAGTGCCTCTTTAAATTTGAAAGATTGTGGAGGGCTGGTTCTCCAATAGCATGATGGAAGTGCAATTAGCTTTCACATCATCACAATCATGCTTCAGTCACATTATTGGATTCTCCCACAAATGACTCATTGCTAGATCATTGCCGGTTCTTCCCAGGATGAGTGCCGGTTCAGCGCAATCGGCACTCTTTCGTGCGATCGCACGTTTCCCCCTGATTTTCCTCTGTTTGATAATCTCTATGCATTTCTTCTCCATGTGGCTATACTGTGGCATGCTTTATTTGGAGTATTTTAACATTTGTCAATTGACATCCTCTTTTCCAAATTTCACTGGTCAAAGCAGGTACTTTTTTGTGTAGGTCATCATTCACATTCAGATTGCCACCAAACAGTTACTCAATAGAAACTCCTAGCCTATCTCTGCTTTCTATAAATTAGAATATTCTTATGAACCATCCATTTTCAAATGTTGGTTTATTTTTTGTGAACTTTATAATTTTATAATTTTAAATAAAACTAAATGCATGTTTTTAAAAAGACACATGTAAACTCTTTGAGTTACTTTCTTAAATTATAAAAAGTCAGGGCTCAGTCCATGAGACTGAAAGTGTGTGGTTACAGTAGATGAGTTAGAATTAAACTTTTCATTTTAAGTTACTCATTTGTGGAGGAATTAATATTAATATGAACTATTTACATTTAGTGGAATGAAATAATCCTCTTTCTTCTACTTAAACAGCAGTGTGACATACTCTATATCAGTAAATCTTGATCTTGTCATTTAATTTACTTAAATGGTAATCTTTTATTTCCCTCCTAAATAACAAGGTTTTATCTTAACAGGGCATGGAGCCTCACTAATATACTTTGTGCCTAATTTGTATGCACATAGGATCAGAGTCTTTCTTTCAGAAAAGTCTGGAGAGAGAGGAATGCTGCAATGCTATCTGATCAGTAAGAATTCATTGCTTTGATAAAATAATGCCATTTTCCTCTGCCTTTTAAATGAAATCACACAAAGGATGACCAGCAAATTAGCAAAGTGCCAGTTCTGTTTATGCACTTAAAGAGACATTTCACTTCTAATGGCCTAGCAGTGCCTTTAAGATGTCTTCTCATTCTGAGCTTCCAGGACAAGGATGGGAGAGTATGTGGCTTCCCATCATCCCCATCAGTGGGTATACTTCCTAGGGCTGATGGTAGCTGCAGTCCAGCAGCATCTGGAGGGCCACACACTCCCCATACTTGTTCTCAGGCAGCTACTGCAGATGACTTATTATAGCAGATTGTTTGGAACAGCCACAGGAAGACAACAGCTTAAATAATTTCAGACTTGCTCACTTGGGACTCAAAGCTACATGTATCCAACATGCAGGTTGGTATAATAGTTGAGCTACAAAACACCACATAAGTAGTTCTGCATAGCTGAAGGAGCTTAGAGCCTCTGTTTCTAGAACAACACTCATTTCATATTTCCTGGCAATTTTTTTTAAACCAGACTCATTTTTTCATGAGTGAGGTACATCTCTGTATGGTCATTGCTCTGTTGATTGCTCATCTAAGCCAGGACTTTATCTCCTCAATCCCAGTGGTTTGTTCATCTGCCTCAATGCTTTGTCTTTGGTGGAACTCCCCTATACTTTTCTAACTTCACAAAAGGTTTATGGATGAAAAGAAATAATTCCCCTGAGATTTTAATCAGACCTGCACAATCTATGACCCACCAATCTGAGCAAACACTATTAATTATGTACATTAATATGATGAAAACAATTAAAATGGAAAGTCTTACTCTTAGTTTATGAATTCCCTATTCTTGAGCTGGACTCATGAGCCCTGAAATCTCCATCATTTGGAAGTGGGAGACTCACATAGGAAATTGATGATCTTTTGTCCTTCACATGCCTGTCTTTTTCTTTAGGTTTAACATATAGATAAGAAGGGGAGTTCCTGTTTGATTTATGTTTTAATTAACAAGTTCCTTGCTTAAGTGACATCCAAACTTCCTATTGACTGAATTTCACATACTACTTATATTGATGAACAGGTTAGGACAAACACAGCCATCTCTGTGACAGCCCAAAGGTGTTGATGGATGGTAGACAGAGAAAATGATTTGTTGCTGGTTATTCCCTGGTTATTCCTGGGATAAGTCCTCTCTAATCGTGATGTGTGTGAAAATCTTCACCGTGATAGTGCAATTTTCCTGGGAAAATAACTGTTTAAATCCCTTGTTTTCCCCACGTGTGATAAACTTCATTGGTGTTCATGCTGCATGTTGTAAAAGAGTCTAAAAGATGGGCTCTGAGAAGCATTCAGTATATCCCTTTGGACTTTCCAAATGGACCTATTTCTGTAGAAATAAACTTTTTTCTATACCTTGCTTGTATTCCTTCTGCTAATTCAGACCCTCTCTGCTGGAAAACGAAACTGAATCTTGTGACACTACTTTCCCCAGGGCCAAGTAACCATTATGTTTGTTAATGTTGAAGATGCGGTCATTGTCTGCCCCTCTGCAAAAACAAAGTAATTATTAGGAGCCAGCAGAATGTACCCAAGGCAATTGAATAGGCTAAAATGAGGTACAGTGTAAGGGTGTAAGAAGTCCCTTGTAATATTTTAGATTATAATATCTAGCAGGTGCTTCCTTGATTCCAAGGAAATTTCTGACCAGATCAATTCAGTGTTCCTCAATACAGAAGAATTCAGCATTTAATAAAGGATTCTGAGACATTCAGAAATTCTCTGAGAAAGCAAGCAAGCAAGCAAGCCTAGGCAGCAATATGCCTGGGGAATGGAAAAACGCAGCAGCTGCAAAGAGAACTGGGGAGCTCAGAACTTTTCATCTGCCTGGCAGACAAAAGAAGATTAAAGCAGCTTTGTTTAAAAAGTGGAGACATAGATTCAGAAACAGAAGCAAGACTTTTGATCAGTGTTCCTAGTTCATGCCTGCCCCACATCTGACTCACCAAACCAAATGTAGCTCACCAGGAGGCCCACTAGGGCCTCAATAAATCTCCCATTTTTTTGCTTCCTGACTAAAATGACAAGAATTTGGCCAGTGGGGTGGGGTGGGGCAGGGAATCAGAATTCTCTCCTCATTCATGTTTAGTGGGATTTATTTGGCTTGGTAGTTTTAAATTTTACAGACTTGTACTAAATATGCACACCTCACACAGGCACACACACACACACTAATCTCCAAGGCCAAGACAAAAGTTATGTCTAGCACAACAATCTATATCTAGTCTGATATCTGGATTTGCATATATCTAGCTGGGCATGCTGCGCCTAGAGTAGACAAATGCTGAGTACAAAAGAATTCAGACAGTTCCATTTTGCCCCAGAAAAAGAGACTAACTTTTTGGCAGAGTTCCCCCATCCTCACCCAGAAAAAGCACAAAGTGACCTGCCTAAAGCAATAACAAATAATCATTTCATAGACAGGTTTGCATTACAAGATAGCAATGCTGTCCTTGCAGAATTTGCACATGCCACAATATCCTTGAGCCATGCTTGGGGGGAGCAGAGAATGATTAAATTTGCTTTGCTGCATAAAAACGATTAAATACATTCTGAATAATATTATCTAGCATAAAAGTTAAAGTGGAACGTAATCAGCCTAACTATCCACAAAAATGAACTAGTCCAGCTAAGGATATACATACGTACATATGACTGGTAGTGTAAAGAACCAAGCCTGGATAACTTGTTGGGGCTGCAAGCACATAATTCCAGCCAGAGATCATCCTTAATCATCAGTATGGTAAAAAGGAGCTGATTTTGGTTCCCTTACAAATATTTCCACAACCAGTATTATTTTTGTTGTGTGTCTTCAACTTTTGTCCAGTGTTCACCCTAAGGTGAACCTGGAGAGCCAGCATTGCATAGTGCTTTCAGCATTGGCCTACAGCTCTGGAGACCAGGGTTCAATTCCCAGCTTGGCCACAAAACCCATTAGATGACCTGGGGCAAATCACATGCTCTCAGCCTCAGGCAATGGGAAACCTCCTTTGAATAAATCTTGCCAAGAGAACACTGCGATAGGCTCACCTTAGGATTGCTATGTTCCAAACGACTTGAAGGCACACAACAACAACAACAAAGGTGAACCTGTCACAGGGGTTTGTTGGCAAGATTCTTTTTAGAGGGGCTTTGAGTTTGCCTTCCTCAAGCTGAGATAGTGTGACTTGCCCAAGGTCATCCAGTGGGTTTCTATGGCCAAATGGGGACTCAAACCCTGTTCTATGGAGTTGAGTCCAATGCTCAAACAGGTACATCAGGCTTACTCTCACTAACTTATATGTCTGCAAATGGGTAAAGTTCTAAATCAGGAGATAATGAAACCTACCTTTGAAACTTGATAGTGTATACACAGCCACACGATGCCCGTAAATTCCTATATACAATGCAAATCTTTGTCATGGAGTATAGAAACGCTAAAGGGAGAGTGTGGCTGTGACACAAGTACTCAGAGCCTGGAAGTATCTAGTTTTTTTTTAAATGTTCTTTTTGTCAAATATCAAAGGTTGAAATACATTGCAATACAACTGAGCAGTGTTTTGACGCCGCATTCTCGGATGACATCTTGAAGCTGCCCAGAATTCAGCCACCCAGAGATGGACAGCTTCATGATGCTCCAGTAGCTTTGCATTTACACACCACATTCCTCTGGGGCATCATCAAAGTGCCATGGAGCAGCAGCGGGGCTGGCAGAGCCAGCTTTTCACCAGCCAAAAAAGGATGTTTTTCAGCCAGGTTAAAGGTGGATTGGGGCTGCAGCATGTGTTTGCCACTGCCCCAATCCATCTTTGGAAAGGGTGACTTCAAGCTGCTCCTTCATGCCAGTCTATTTCCCCCCATAGAGTCATTAAATTATAGAGTTGAAAGGGACCTCTTCCATGCAGGAATACAGAATCAAAGCACCCCCAATAAATGGCCATCCAGTCTCTATTTAAAAACCTCCAAAGAAGGAGTTTTTCCAAGGCAGTGTGTTCCACTGTCAAACAGCTTTTACTGTCAGGAAGTTCTTCCTAATGTTGAGCTGGAATTGTTTTTCCTGTAGTTTGAATCCATTGTTCCAGGTCCTGTTGTTGTTGTTGTTGTTGTTCTCGGTTAAAATGATATGGAGGGATATCCACCCAGGCAGTCCATTCCTCCTTGTGGCCATGCAGACTCATGTTGTTCCTTCTGGTGCTTTCCTGTGATGTGTTACTGGTTTTGAAGCAATGATGGGAGGACAGTACGCTTTCTACCACAGACCAGAAGTTTGTATCTGTCAGATTTTAAAATAAAAATTAACACCTTAAGCTCATTTTAAGAACTGCAAAAGTGACTAATTAATTTGTTAAAACTGGATGGGAAACAGGAACTGACTGCTTTTAGGGAGCTTTGGATCTAGATAGATAGAAAGATGATATAAAGATGAGAGTAACTCTTCAAACTACTGCATTCATAAGTATGATTTCTTATGTCTTACTTCTCTGAAGGAAAATGTCTCTCTTCCAAAAGTTGCCTGCTGTATTTCATTCCAACCTTGCAACTCCATGTTGCTGAAAGGAGAAAATAAAGTCATGCACAGCAGATTCCATGTCATCAGAAAGCTCAAGCTGGGAAGAGAATTGATCTTTCACAGTAGGGAGTGCATCAACAGAGCAGAGACAAGAGATGGTGTCCTCTGCTTATTGTACCAGGGAGAGGCAAGGTGCAAGGAACAAAGAAGAGAGTGGATGGATTCCGTGAGCCCAAGGGGAAAAGGGGGAATCCTTCTAGGCTCAGTTCTCGCTACATTTATACAACACCTTTCTGCAAATGCACTCAAAGTGGTTTACAATTTTAAATATAAAACAAAAGATGTTAAAAACAATGAAAAATCTGAACCAGGCTTTGACAATTTGGGGCTCTACAATATGTAGATGACAACTCTTGGCTATCCCTTGGATATCCATAAGAATATCCACAGCATTGGCTATCCATTGAAATGGATAGAAAATGCAACAACATCTACAAGGGCAACAATTGTTCACTATTGTTCTAGGTTATTTGGGTTCTGTGGGAATCCACAGCAATGTTCCTGATTGTGTTTTTGATCTTCTCCCTTTCTTTGAGGGCATGAAGGTTTTTAATATTCTTTGAATGGTGGATTCACAGTTGTTCTGTTCACAGGCTGTTGGAAATTTCTTCAGGAATTTATTGCATGAACTACTTGGCCTGGATAAACATGGACTAGAGAGCAATGCCATGACCTAGCTCTGTATCTTCAACAAACTGGAGTCCATGGGGTGACAGTTTAAACTACTGATTATTTTCTAGCTGGGTGTTATGACAACATCAGTGTTAGAATGTCTGTTGCAAAGTTAGTGGGGATCAAGTCTGCTTTATTTATATCCTGTCTTTCTCCCAGGATGAGGCTCGTGTTGGTGTTACAGAGCTGAGGAGGGATGTACAGAGCCTTTTCTCATTTTATTTTAAAATCCTTCCTTCAGAATGGCTACATCCGTACAATGGTTCACATCTCTGAAGACTTCCTTGCTAACATTTTCTAATTTTTCTCCTTCCCTATATTATTATATGTGACTCATTCACTTCTATAAAGACAAAGAACATATTGAAAGCTAGACAATCATTTTCAGCCAGGAAATGGACATGAAGGAACCTCATGTAAAGGAGTCTATCCCACCACCCAAACTCTATTTACTCTGTTGGGCCTGTTACAGACTGCCAAAATAAAGCTGCGTCTCTTTGGAGGTTGCTGTTTAAATGATGCATGCATCCTAAGAATCCGGAAGCTGCACCAAAGCTGCACTCCAGTGCTTAGGAATGGAGTGTAGCTTTGGTGCAACCTCCGGACTCTTAGGACCCATGCATCATTTAAACAGCATACCTCCAAAGAGACCCGAAGCAGCTTTATTTTGGCAGTCTGTAACAGGCCTTGCTGTCTAAAATACTGTGGTGGTTTGAAAAAGATAAAGGGAAAAAAAAGTCAGGTATTTATTTCAAGCTGGTTGATGGTTACCACAGTAAAAGTTGTCATAATCAAAAATTAGCATCACAAAGGAAGCATTTCTTGCCATTGAGGAGTCCAGAGGCTCAATATGCAAGATCAAAAGCTTGTAGCTATATCTCAACTGCTCAGTAGAGACATGTAAAATTTTGTTTCCATGGTAACTATATAAAAGTGTTGCACTTAAATGTATGGGCCCCTTGTTTGTTTGTTTGTTTGTTTAAAAAAATGGATACAAACATTAAGAGTATCACAGCTAGCTGAAAAGTCAGTCATTATGGCTAGAAGAAAGTTGCCCATAACAACAGCTATAATAGAAACTGTTTGAAAGCAGCCCTCAAAGTTTGTTTCTTCATTTTTTAAAAACATGGACCAACATCCATTTAGTAACTTATGAAGCTGGGTTCATGCCTACATGACTCACTTTTTGGACACTCTAGAGATCAGATTTTTGTATTGACCTCACAACAATCAAAGTGAACTCACAAACATCTCCTTTTTGCTGCCACCTCTTTCAATAGCACTATTTACTTTATTTATTTATTTATTTCATTAATAGCAATATAGTGTCTAGATCAGGGGTAGGCAACCTTTTTGAGCCGGGGGCCGGGTTGCTGTCCCTCAGACAACTGGGGGGCCGAAGCCAAAACATAAATAATTATTTTTTTTAAATTAAATATATAAATAAACCAGGACAAATGTAGGAAAATTTTTTCAAATGGAAGACACTTTTTTAAAAAGAATGGAGGACACGCAAAAAAAAATTGCTGATTTTTTAAAAAATGTTAGTACAGTATAAATGCATGTTTCTGAGGCTTCTATAGACAATTGCCCCCCAAAGGCTCCGGCGGCAATCGGCGGCAGGACTGGGCTGGAGCCGGTCCCAAGGCCTTGCCGGGCCGCATCCGGCCCATGGGCCGCAGGTTGCCTACCCCTGGTCTAGATCAAAGGAAGTAAAGGTGCCACTTAATTCTATTGGTCACACCTGATCTGGATATCCAGTTCTGGGCACTACAAATCAAGAGAGATATTGGCAAGTTGGAACATGTCCAGAGGGGGGTGACCAAAATGGTATAAGGTCTGGAAGCCATGCCCTATGAGAAACAGTTGGGGAGCTGGGTATGTTTAGCCTAGGAGAAGAAAAGGTTAAAAGATGTCATGACAACCATTTTTAAATATTTGAAGAGATGTCATATTGAGGATGGAAGAAGCTTATTTACTGCTATTCCAGAAACTAAGACATAGAGCAATGGATTCAAACTACAAGAAAAGAGATTCCACCTGAACATTAGGAAGACGTTCCTGATGGTAAGAGCTGTTTGACAGTGGAATATATTCTCTTGGAGTATGGTAGAGTCTCCTTCTTCAGAAGTTTTTAAACAGAGCCTGGGTGGACATATGTTGGTGCTTTGGATGTCTGTTCTTGTATGGCAGGCAGTAGGACTCTGTGGCCCTTGTGGTGTCTTCCAACTCTATGATTCTATGACCAGTGGAGAGTGGTGCAGGTGAAGGAGCACTGTTTGGATGGATGCAACTTTTTAATAGCAAGGTGGTTATTTTGATTATTGGGTTTTATTGTGTTTTAAATAATACCCAAATTGGAAAAAAATATATATTATGGGGTTACCATAAGTTGTCAGACAATATAGACAGACATACTAAATGACCTCCAAAAAGGAATGCTTGAGGAGTATAAAGTAGATTCTACTGAGAGTGACAAAAATAATATACCAGTTATTATGTGAAGGTGTTGTTGTTTTAAATAAGAGAATTATGACTTTGTCATTAAGAGATATAACCATCATTAGGAAAGTCAGAAGTCATTGCAATATGCTTTGTTTCTCTTGTACACTTGTTTTGATTTTTTTTTGTTTGATTGTCCCTTTTTCTTGTTTTCTTTGTGTTTGTATATCTCTCTGTCTTTTATTTTATTAGAAAAGTTTATATTTCTCTCTCTTTCTGTCTCTCTCTCTCTCTCTCTCTCTCTCTCTCTCAAGAGAGAGAGTTTACCTGTCTTAAATCTCAAGTCCATGGAGATTATAACACGGAGAGGCTTCCATCCTCCTCCCGTGATTAATTTGAATTTAAAGCATCCAAATAGCATGATCAGGATTCACACACCCCTGCTTTTCTCCCATCCTTTTCCTATCAGCAAATCACAATTGCCAGCCTCCCCATGTGAAAATCTCCTCACCATTGGACTTGTCCCATCAATAAAGTATCATGGAGCCACCATTTGTCAATATTGGGATCTTCAGTTATTGTCAAATGGTGGCTCCATGATGCTTTACTGACGGGACAATTGTGCTAGTTGCGATTTACTGATGGGAGAAGGATGGGAGAAAAGTGCAGGGGCATGAATCCTGATCATGCTATTTGGATGCTTTAAATTGAATTAATCATGACAGAGGACAGAAGCCTCCTCATGCGGTAAAGTCCTATATCTATAATCCATGTCTAGTGCTATACTTCAGTTGAAATTCACATATGAGAGTGCCTTAACACTTCTATACCTTTTTATCCAAACTTGTTATATTTCCAGGTAATTTTTTTCAATTTCTTTTCTGCTTGCAATGATAAAGATTTATCTCCTTTTAATCTCTGTATAGACAATGAAAATGCCAAGCATCCAAACAACTATCTTTATAGGCTTGAATTATACACTTGAATGATCATCATCCATAAATCCTGGTCTACATAATAAATATTTCTCTCACTTAAGCACTACTTATTGCTGACCAGAACAAGGACAGCTAATCTCTATAACCAAAGCAGTAGGCAGTCTTTGTGTAAATAAATCTCTATTATATAATTGCTCATCAGAAGTGAAGTGTCCAACTTAACAAAGCTAGCACTGAAAGGCACAGTTTAAATGCTTTTCAGCAGTGAAGGACAATTGGTGCTTGTTGGCAAAAACAAAAATAAGGATCTTAGAAGGGAAAGTGTGTTCTTGGGAAATATAGTTCATTGATAATTCACTGAGTGGTGGCAGCGTGACTATAGGACCTCCAGGGGTCTCATTCTGCTCAACAGGGAGCGAGAGTGGAAACCTAGGAGATCTTAGAAGAGAAAGTTCTTTTTTTAAAAGGGATCCCCTGAGAATAATAGCCACACACAGGGTTTTGTTCTCAAGGAATCATCATAAAGGTATTGCCTGACTTTGCATTTGCCAACGCACATAGATTAATGGGTGTTCATTTCTTTCCTTAAATTCTGTAACTCAGTGTTAGGTCACACACTTCACATTAAAAAAGTCTCATATTCATATGAAGGACCCTTAAGTGAGTGTGGAGGAACTCTGCCAGTCATTGTAAACAATATTCATTTAACGTACCCAATGCTCAGACTCAGGAAAAGATGTGTGAGGAAAAGGCATGTGAGAAAATGGGGCCACATGTACTTGGGTTTTATTTCATTTGAATGCTTTAACTAAGACCTCAAGGGTTCATGGGGCATGTGAGTTTTGAGGTGGAGTTTCAAAGGAGAGAGAAAGTAGGGCTACACAGATATCTCAGGAGACAGTTTCAAATAGCAGTAGTAGCATGTGAAAGTGGGGACCATCAGGATATGTTCAGGTAGCTAGGGGTAATCAAGGTATTGATTGATTATTTTAATTTATGTCTCACCCTTAGCAAAAGCCCAGGGAGTAAACAAATTTCATTAGTATCATGATTTTCATAATATTTCTGTGCTGGACTTTCCACTATTAAAATCATGATTATATAAAAAAGAGATAGATGGAATGATTATTAAACAATTTATCTGTGTTACACATTGGCATCATTTTGGTAACACTGCAGTTGCCATGGTTCCATCCTACAGAATCCTGTGATTCATAGTTTGGTGAAGTACATAGAAATATTTGCCAGGGAGCTCCACTGCACACCCTTAATATGAGCAGCAGAGCTTCGGAGAATTCAAAGTACTGCACCAAACTACAAACACCAGAATTGCTTAGAATGAATCCATGACAATTACAGTGATAAAAACCTGATATAAATGTGTACTACAGACCACACCCAAAATGTAAATAGAGACAGAAGCAAAGGTAGAAATAATAAGATAAACAAAATTTAGCAACACCAGGCTTCTTTAGGCGGAATATTTTTTTCCCCTCCAAGCACTACATTCTTGTCTTTCCCTCAAATAGTAAAATGAATTAGGTTGGCCCCGATTGTGTCTTTTATTTAAAGTATATAACCAGTGCAGAACTATAGATACTTCTCTGGTAAGAATTTGACTGGCTGAAATAAATGCAATATGTCAGATGACCTTGTATAATTTTTTTGTGTTGCTGTCTTCACATTTGAAACTGGCTTTTCCTTCATGTCTTTGTTACTCACAACTCATTTCCCCCTTTATTCTGTGCATCTAAAGACATGAAAATGAAAAATCCTTTGTGTTGGGAGCTGACTGTTCTCTGTCTGTTGACAGCTGACATTAATACCAACACCATATCACTCTGGACATCACAGCTCTGAGGATAAAAGCATATTAAAAGTTGCTGCCAGAGGCCTTTTACATTTCTAGAATATGGAGAGAATATTTTGGATTTCTCTTCCTTTTTTTTTTTTTGGTTAAAAAAAGTTTCTTCTGAACATTTCAATATAATGTTGTTATTCCCACAACAGAAAAGATTAGTTTAAATGAGTGCCTTGTGTACTTTCACAGTAATTTATAGTTGTTAATACAGGCTTCTATCAAAGGACTGGTTTTTTAAAAAAAATTGGCAGGCACCTCACAATGAAGCTAGGCAACAAAATACTTAAAAAAACCAATTGCCCAGTAACTTCCACTAATTTCTGCTGGAGAAAATTACAAATCAATTAACTTCAGCTTAATTTAGCTCTGGTTTTGGCTCTTGATCCCGTTCGAATACCAGCCTAGGGTCCCACAATATTAAAATTGCCCATTGTTTTGAATTTATAGTTACCCTTTCACTTTCACAGGCATTCACTTCTGGCGACATACCAAAATAAATGATCTAGTCAAAGTACATTGTAAGACATGACTGAAAGAATGGATTGCTATTACACTTACACACACACACACACACACACCACTGGTCATATATGCAATGATTTGTCTGAGGCATCTTTTTTTCCCTTCTCAATGTACCTCACATGGTGACATCTGAGTGGGGTGGATTTTTTTAAAAGATTAAATGGTGAGAATGCTTTTATTATCATCTTCACCATCATTATCACCAACTCTGTCATCTTCCCTTTTCTGCTCCTTGATTTCTTCAAATTGGTTTGCATCCAATCACTTAAATAAATAAATAAATAACATAACATAAATAAGATTTTCATCAATAATTACAATAAGCAGAGTCACATAAAAGACTTAAAAGCCAGGCAGAGTGGGAAAGACATTGAAAATGATGTAAAAAGAATGCTGCCCTAACCTTCATTAGTTTTGAACTTACTGGTAGGAAGTTTAACAGATTTAGACCAAAGTTAGCCAGACGATAAAGGCTACTGGCTGGGTCTTAAGAAGTGAGTGGGCTGGGCTAGGGAAAGATGACAGCTCAATTGCACTGAAGGACTTTATGAGGAATTTGCACAGTTGTGAGTTTTGTTTATCTAATCCACACTTCCTAGAATGAGAATAACTTGCATCCAAAAATCTGTACATTTATGGTCCTGTGATGCATTCTATTGAACGAAAAAACCCATATGCTCCCCAGTTTAGCTGCACTTCTAAAATGCACATAGGTATGCTTTAATCCAAGGATGGACAGGCACAGAGGGTGTAAGTAGTAACTTTTTCCCATCCTGCTCCCTGAATTGCCTGAAAATTGGTTGCCAAGCAGCTGAAAATGGAACCAGAAATGACTTCAGGTTTCTATTTTTAACTGTTGTGGATTATTTTGCAGGAATATCTGCAAGGGATTTATTACATTTCACCATACAGGGAGTTTCCTGGGATGGGTCTGAATTGCTGAGAGGTTATAGAGGGCTGCCACCAAGTCCCTAGGGCAGCCCATGTAGCTTGAAGGCCACAAATTTCTCAACCCAGATTTAATTGGTAGCAATTTCCATTGAAAAAATGCACATGAAATGTACAGGTGTATAAAATGCACATTAAAAATATAGTCCAGTTGGATCTTCTGAAATAATGAAAGAGAAAATTGCATGGATCCAGTCAGAACACCTTGTGATAGAAATGAATTACGAAATAGACAAAGCCATGTAATATTTAGGATGGACTGCTCCTATTTTAATTGTAGAGTTCTTTTGCAGGAGTGCTTTGTAAAAGCAATATTGGCTCAGAAAAACTTGGACCTGTCAGACAAAAATGGGAAGTGCTGTTCCCATCAAAGAGAGGCAGACAAAGAAGATCTCAAGCCTAGCTCCAGCTGAACTCCATTTATTCCAGTCACAAGCGCTTCTGCCATCATGTTCTCCATGGAAAGTATCTTAGGAGGTAAGTGCAATAAGAAGGTTAAAAAAAAAAGAACTCTAGATGGATTTTGCCCTGCCCTCATTCCTTCAATTAAATTTATTTGGTTTATCTGTAACCCAGTTTTCCTTCCAAAAGAAAGCTCAGTTAATGCTCCGGGGCATTGGGAGGCTGCAGGAGGAAATTCTTAACTATGCTTTTTTACAACTTAGAAATAAATACATTCTTTTGAAGAAGGTATTTTTCACAGACAGGAGGAGGTTTTGTGGTGAGTAGAAGGGGTCCTTCCCTGAGCAGAATTCACATACCATTACAAAGCAAAAATTTAGGAATTCAGTCATCAAGGGTCATTTATATGTTGCGGGGGTTAGAAAGCCTAGGTTTAGAAGCAATAACATAGCTCCTCATCATATATCTATTGCATGTTTGTTTAGGGATCAGCATCTCATACTCCATATTGGTACCATCACTCAGTGTATTGGTTCTATGCAGTTTTTGTTCTAGTATGGCTCTTCCTTATTTCTCCCCATTGGTTTACTTTTACAAACTATATTCATTTTAGCTCTCTCTCCTTTTTTTGTCTTTAAATATTTGCAGTCTCTTGCCTGGGTTATTTTCTATCTCTTGTGCTTTAAAACATACATTCATCTCCTTCATTTTGCTCCATTACCACTTCTCTCTTTCTGCTTCTTTTTTAATATTATTATTTCTTCTTCTCAGCCAGATGGTCCTGTTACTTTGTGTACTTGAAAAAGTATATGTCTCCACCACAGATGGAGGATTACATTGTCTCAGGCTATCAGATGTTGCAAGACAGTTGATTCCACAGTCAATGGAATGTGGAGCAATGGATGCAGAAGTAGAGAATCTAAATATCTTTTACCTGCGAAAGTAGAGAATCTGAATATCTTTAGTTGTTCAGTCTTCCATTTCTCCCCTTTTTGGTCTTTAATTTGAGAATTCTTAAGGTTAGATCTTGATGTTGTTCTACAAGTACCAATTCATAAAGGTGCCATCATTGTAAGAATGGAAACTATCAGAGATTCAGGTAAACCCCAGGCCTTGAAAAAAAATGCTATGAAGCAGGGCTATTTAAAGAGTAGAGAGGAAGCTAACAACAACCCATGGAAGACTGAGCATGCCCAGTGTTTTCCAAATGTTGACTGTAGGGGCAGTATGGAAAACTAGTGAGAATGGAGAAAAGGATGGAACAGCCTACAAAAGGGAATGGCTGGGTGGAGAGAAACCAGAATAGGACTATTTTATGTTACAGTATTCTGCTGCAGTTCTCACCAGCTTGGAACACTAACTCTACTAGTTCCAGTGGAACCACTACTATATCAAATATAACTGTTTACACATAATGCATAAAGATAGTGGCTCTCAACTGTTGCCCTATCTGATATTTTATGGAGACTTCAGTGACAATTGTAGGCCTATCACCACAACAAACCTATTCTCCATGCCGATTTCCATATCTATATCTCTATCTATGCCCAAAGCTCACATGTCAGAGCCCTTACATGTTTCTTCAGAGCTTCTTAGGCCATGCTGTTGTAATCTTAGGCAGAGATCCAATTGTTAATCCAGCTAAAGCAGAGGCACTGATTTAATGGGAATGTGGTGAATCAACACTTAGCATGAGTTCCATTGAGCCATTGATTCAAGTAGGTGAGACTAATAGATGCATTTAGGTCTTAATATCCTGTGTTCCAGAGTGATCAGCATATAACATTAATTAAGAGAATCACATGTTAAATAAATGGATCACATTCTGCTTTCTGTTCTTGCCTTTTATTTACTTGGTTGTGTTTGAACATTTAGAAGAGACAGAAGATTATTTTTAGGGCTATTTGCTCTTTCAGAAATTGCTATTATAAAAAAGATTTACTGTATCACAGAATCACTCGTACAGATCAAGTTTCCAGTAAATAACATTTTAAAGCCAGTAGTTACACTTGACTTTCACTGAAAGAAATACTGTGTTAACTATTTGAATGAATTAATGGTCCTGTTTCACTGAATGATACAGAAAGCATATAATCCTTCTCTGCTTAAAATGGTCTAAGAAACATCTAATTACACAAGTAATGCCTTTTATACCTTCACTTGTCTTCAGTCTTGTCCTTATTTACTTTGCAGATTTGCATTAAGTTTGCTACTGTGGCATTCAATTGGATGCTAAAAGCTGTTATGAAACCATTTCCTAAAGTATTACAGAAGACCTGTCTGTTTTGCAGGCCTGTGCCATATGGAGGCTGCCACATGCAAAAATGTTGCAGGATGGAGACTCTCATTTGCCCCACAGTGTTTGTTCTGTTGCTTTTCTTTGTTCTAATAAATAGCAAAATCAGCACACATCACATTAGGGCACAAACCCAGAGCATACTTGCCTGGTCATTAGTTCCACTGAATACATTGGGAGTAATATAACTATAACGCAGCCTGATCAGCTTTAACATTAGGTAGTGTGTTTCTTTAGGTGGCTAATTTTTACTTATGTAATTTGTTGTTATTAATTTTTTAAAAAAATACAACAAGAGATTTTCTGCTTCCTGAGCTGTCTTTGGCTATTCTGCACTTTATCATAGTCCTCCACCTCAGGCAGCAAAATGTTTTGGGCCTACAGCTGCTACTTTAGAAATTTCCAAGCACTGGAGAGGTGCATAAAAGCTAACTTTGAAAGACTGGTTTTAAACAGGATCTGGATACTGGCTTGCCCAAGGTCACCCAGTGGATTTCATGGCTGAGCTGGGAATCAAAGCCTGGTCTTCAAAGTCATAGCCCAACACTTAAACTACTATGCCATACAGGACACTAGCATTGATGGATAATGTGATGTACTGACTCAGACCTACATCTGAAAGTAACTGCTAAGACCAATTAATTGATATGTTGGTACCCTTTTACTGTGTTTTCGGGAACAGAATTATGTCTGCATGACCATTCATTAAAGTGTCTGAAGCTCCAGAAAAAAACCATTTTAAGTTTGTTTAACAATAGCCTTAATAATTCTTTATTCACAACAGGAAAATTGGAATATGGTGTTTAAAATACCCCTGTACTAGCTTGATGTGATACATTTTATTTGTACTTTTATGCTGTATATTTATCTTGATGTTTGACTTTTTTTTTAAAAAAAATGCCTAACTACATCCTTTGAAATTCCACCTTCTTCTCAACTATTAAGGTTCAGCAACCCTGTCCTCATTTCAGTCTGATTATCCTACTTGAAACAGAATCAAATGGTAACATCAAATCGAAGCCCCATATTTAAACTTTCCTGCATCCTTCAGAAAACATATTCTTCCTTCCCCAAGTCTCGCACTGTCACAAGGTCTGGGCAGTATTGATGTATGTCCTTGCTCATCTGTTTGCAAATTCATTCATTTTCAAACCAGTTACCTATGCTCCTTAGTCAGTCTGCAGGATATAGGTTTTATTAATCTGAAAAGAAAGCAAATTGGTTGCTAGGCAACCTTTTGAATTGCCACCATAGTGTGCAAATTATCGTTAGCATTTTAGAGCAAAGATGGAGAACATGTTGGACTGCTGCTCCTATGAACCCTCATCACTGTCATTCCTGAATGGATGGGAGTTGCAGTCCAATAATACTTAGAAAGCTACAGATTTCCCCTTCCAGATTTAGAGTGAGGGTTTTCTGAAGCATGCAAAAAAGCATGATTGTGAGATCGTCCTAAAGATTCTGTCTTCTGCATATGCTGCTGGCCTTGTTTCACGTTTCTCCCTAAACAGTATTTCCTAGGAGGAAGAAAAAAAACTCTCTTATTTTTGAAAAAGTTTGCAGATTCACCTTACAAAGCCTCTCAACAACCATTGACCAAAATGTGTATCTCCTCAATTGGAAGGGCATCTTGACTCATAGAAGGACTATTTGTACACTTGAGGGTTGTATGATCATATAAACATTTTATTATTTGGTTGCCAAGTTGTATTATTTTTTTTAAAAAAAATCTTTGTAAACAGGTAATTTTCTTTAATGACATTCTGGAAATATCCTAAATTTGTAACCAGTCACTTTTCTCCCATGTATGCCAATATGTGTGCAACCTCTTGAACAAATGGAACAATGTGGGCTGCTCTTATAAGATGAGATAAACACTTATGCAGCCTTTCTGTGCACATATTTAAAAATCATTGACAATTCCACTCGCATTTCTTTGAGAACCCATTATGACAGGTTTGCAAACATGTGAGACCCATTCACACCACAAACTTATGGTGCTCTTATTGCACATTAAGCAACGGTCGCCCACCTCGCCGGGCAGACCGTTTTGCCGCTAGACGTGGCTGGACTACAAGCCCCAAAGTGCTCTGGGGCTTGCCCGGCTCCCTATTGGTGCGTGGGAGCGGAAGGGGCGGCCCTTCCGCTCTGCGACACTCTGGGAGCCGGTCTCGTTGGTGCGGGGCTTCCGGTCCTCCAAGGCTTACCATTGGTAGGCTGGGCCTATATAAGGCCGTGTTGGTGGCCCCTTCCCTCAGTCAGTTGCTTGGCTTCGAGCAGAGCGGAGCCAAGCTGTGGAAGGGAGCAAGTCTTGGTGCTTCTCCCGCCTGCCCACCGCTGTTGTTAGGTGGTTTTTAGTCACAATTTGGCGGCAGCATAGGCCAGGATCTGCACGTTGTGGTACCAGGGCTATGGAGCTCTGGTTTGGGAGGCAAAAGGTACCCGGGGGCGAATAGGGCAGGCGTTTGGCCATTGCAGGGGCCAGAACGCAGGAGCGCCTCCTGGTGACTAGGGGCTTTGTGAATTGGTGAACGCAAGACAAGGTTTCCGGTCAAGTTGTGTTCCTTAGCCCCTAGGTCATCCCAAGCACCGGGTGGGTGCCTGGTTTGGATAATCAGACTACATCGGGTGTTTTGATTGCACAGATCCTGACCTTATGCTTTGTGCCAACCCTACCAATTGTTTGCAAATAAAGTTGTGGCCATACTTCCAACATGTTGTACTGTGGTTATTTGACAGCAACATCTGAGGCAACTGTCATGATTCCATCTTATGGAATCCTGGCACTGGATTTTAAGGAGGGACATGTATTATTCTCAGCTGGAACACTCCATTGGCTCACTAAACTAAAAACCACAAGATGGAACCATGGCAGTTAAAGTGGAATAACAGCATTATAATTTGAATGTTTGCAAAGGCCACAGATATTGTTGGTTTCCAAGTCCCAGCAGCCCCAAACCATCATTGCTAATCGAGAGGAATGCTGGGAGTTGAAGTCCTACAATAGCTGGAAGGCCACATTATCCCTGTTCCTGCGTTATGTGTATATAAAGATGGTTTATCAGCAACTGGTAAAGGGATAATAAGAAAAGCTATGTTAATCAGAGGCATGTCCAGCCAGCTATTCATGGAAAGCTCATCTGCAAGACATGGGACTTCTTGCTTAGCAACTGATATGCAGAGGTGCATGTCCTCTTATACTAATGGTAATACCTATCTATAATGACTATTAGCTATTAGCAACCATACATTTAATGAAATTGTCTGGTCCTCTTCTAAAGCTTATCCCAAGCAAGTTTGGTGGTCTTCCTCACAACATCTTGTAGTAGTAGTAGTAGTAGAAGTGCTTTCTTTTCTCTGTCCTGCTCCTACCCTTCAGCTTCAATGGATGAACCCAGGTTCTAAGGACATTATAAGAAAGAGTGAAAAAGAGTGACATGGATTTTTCCACAGCACTTCCTCAATTCATCAACTTAAAAAAAATAAAACAATCTCATATGTTCGTGATCCAGCCATTTGATCATTTTGGTTGCTCTCTTCTACACTTTTTTCAGTACCAAAATATTATTTTGCCGATTTCATGATTCTGTGATAATCCAGGCCGAGTCCTAGGCCTTTCATTTCTCAGAAGAGAGATATGTCATACTTCAGGTTTTTCTCTCACTCACTTTATCACAGTCACATGAAAACCACTATTTCCTGTGAAATATCTTTCACCTATGAAACCATTAAAAGATGGGAGCCCCATTGTCTATTGAATATGTCCACCCGTAACAGGTAATTCACGCAACATATGTAGTTAAATGCCAAAAGCAATCATTTACACAAATTACACAGAAATGAAAGGTCTTCTCAGGAACTGGCAATTCACACAATGTTCACAGAATTTCTCAGAAAGTGTGACAGCTATAATGACTTTGTTACAAAAAAATAAAATAAAAATGCAGCTCTCCTTTTTACAAAAATCATATAAAAGCATCCGAGTATGAGTAATCAGCCCAAATTTCTTTTGCTACTCATTTTTCAGTACAATAATACTGGGATGTGAGGGGAACACAAGGATGATAATTTCCAAGACATCTAGTTTATAGATACTTGGATTTTTAAAAAGGGTAGACAGGCTTATTTAGTTGTCAAAATAATTGGATTTTTCAAAATACTCTGTATTATGAAATTGTCAATAATATATGTATATTTGTGTGTCTGTCTGTGTGTTGTGTGAGTACACTCATGTGCGCACTCTAAAAACAAGAAAGGTGCCAAATTAATTGAGCCTCTTGTGTCTAGCTTGTGAACTAATTAATATCCTAATTGCCTCATAAAAATAAATAGCTTCCCTGAAAACGAGTGTCATTTGTAATGGCAATGTTGGCAGCATTTGAAAGCATAGGAATGACTGCCTTTCTTTCATTTTGGGGCATGGAAGCGGGAAGGAATTTACACCGCATATTGGTTCATGTGGGTTTTGTTCTTTCTAGTAACACAATTGTTTCTTATTGGGCATATGCCATTTAATACCATAAAGTATTCTTTATATTTAATACATCATTCAAATTCCTTGGTTTAGCATCAAGCTCTTTAGTGTTTTAAATTGGATACGGCTGTAGGGACAGTATAAGCTTTAGAAATTACTTAAATTATTTGCAGAAACAGGGAAGGCTAGCAGATATTCCAAACAAATATTCCACCCCTTGTAAACATACGTATGTTTTCCTTCAACTTGCTGTCTTGCTCAGTGGATTCACTCTGATAAGTGTGTCCAGACTCTTCATCAAAACTTAACAGGAACAGCCAGACACCATTGTAAAAAAGAATAAACAAAGTAGAAGTTTATTAATATACAGAGACCACACATTAAGCCCTGAAGTGTTTTATCATTCACAGTTTCCCAGTACCTATTTCGTACACAGCATAACAGCAACAATGAAGTGCTAGCCTCCATCTCATGCATTCTCTCACTTAATTGTGTAAGTAAAAACATACTTTAAAGTATGTTATCTGTGACAGAGCATCAGAAGTCCCTTCTAGTTACTATGATCCTATATAGAGGGAAAGCGAGGAAAGGAGTGAACGTGGGAGGAAGAAATACCAACTATCTAAGATATATGGAGAAGCCACCATATTAGTAGCAGAAAACATCATAGATTTGGAACAATCACTAAGGAAGGTCAAAGAAGAAAGTGCAAAAGCAAGATTGCTGATGAACATAAAGAAAGCAAAAATAATGACCACGGAGGATCTGCATAAATTCAATCTAGACAATGAAGAAAACAAAATAATTAAAATTCCCTGTACCTTGGATCAAACATTGATGAGAACAGAGACTGCAGTCAAGTCATAAGAAGACAAGGAATGAGAAGAGCAGTGATAAAAGATCTTGACCAAATCTTAAAAAGAAAGATATACAACAGAGCATTAAAAGTTAGAATAATCAAATTCATTGCAGTCCCCATCACTATGTGTGGATGTAAGAGCTGGACAATGAAGAAAGCAGATGAAAAGGAAATCAACTCATTTGAGATGTGGTGCTGGAGAAGAGTGCTGAAGATACCATGGGCAGCCTAAAAGAAAAACAGATCAAGCTTGAACTCTCCCTGGAATCCAATATGATCAAATTCGGGTGGCCATATTTTGGCCACATGAGAAGGCACAACTCATTAGAAAAGACAATAATGCTAGGAAAAGTAGAAAGTAGCAAAAAGATAGGAAGATTGCACACCAGATAGCAAGACTCAATCAGAGAGATAACAGGCCTGAATCTACAAGATCTAAACAGAGCAGTGAAGGACTGGAGATGTCTCATTCACAGGGTAGCCATGTGTCATGGTGGACTTCAGGGCAGTTAACAACAACAACATACAAAGAGTGCTGGTAGCCACTTAAGTATTTGTAATAATAGTTTCAGCTGAGTGATAGCATCTATTGCATAGACTCCATGTATCTTACCCAGTGAGCAGACAAAAGTGGAACTTCATTCTGCCATTGAAAGCCATACAAATGCTTTGCAATAGTAATGAATTTATTGGAACAAAGCACAGCACAGGATACCATACCATGGGTTTGAGATAACAGAACTATTAAAGGTATGGTAGGCCCATTACAGACGGGCCTAAAAGTACGCGCTCTGCGCATGCTAGGTTAGAAAGGAGCGTCCTTTCTGGATGCTCCCAACCCTAGCATGCACAGAGCACACACAGAATGGCAGTGGCCATTCCACACGGCTGCCGCCATTATGACGTCACGACCGCACCGCCTCCAAACGAGGTGGCGCGGACATGACATCCTTGCGCCGCGCAAGGGCGCTTAGAGCGCCCTTTACGCAGCGTAAGAAGGAGTTCCGAAACGGAGCTCCTTCTGGAGTTTGCGTTGCTGGTGTAGCCTTCAGATGGCTGCGCCACTGGCGCAGAGGAGAAAGGGGCCTTTTGCCACTTCCCCGCGGCCTGGAAAGCGGCGGATCGGGGCCTCAGAGGCTGCCGGTCTGGCAGCTGAGGCCCCAATACAGCGGGGAAAGGGGTGTGTGCAGGCCGCCTCAAACGGGTGGTCTGTAACCCGCCGTACTTAACCATTTTTTAACTCAGGTGAACATGGTAGACATGGTAAACTGAAGAGGATATTATTCAATTGTTCAGCTGTTATAGTGCCCCTCCATAACCTCCTGACTTTTTATGCTAGTACCAAATATAAAAAAAGAGCTACTGCTCCCTCTACACAAGTCTCAATATTAAATGCAAATTAAGAATGTTTCTCTCTCTCACACACACACAAAGCGGTATTAGGAAAAAATTTTCATTTCTGCCGATAACATGTTCTTGAGAAAATGGCTCATTTATATAACATTTGAATGGAAAAAAATAATAATTCCTCCGTCAAAAACCCATCTCTCCCTCCCAGCCCCAATATGTGCAGAGTGGCAATAGAACCAATTCAGAGAAAGATTAGAAGCAAGGGGGAGATCCTATATAAAGACAGACATTGAAAAGACTGAGATACTTTAATTTGGAAAAAGAGACAAATGAGAAGAGAAATGACAAGGTGTATGGAACAGTGGAAGACATAAAGAAGATATATCAGGTTTTCAGTGCTCTCAGTACTTTCAGACTAGGCTGGGGAAAGCAGACACTGCATGAAAGAAAGTCAGCAAAATAATATCTGATACAATTAACTGTTTCTTTCCTCGGAATGAACCAGCAGCTTCTTCCAGCTCTTCAGAAAAGAGGCTATAATGACTGGGCCATCAGTCATTTGAGGACTCCTCCCAAACCACAAAGGGTTAAGCTGGGGGAGGTACATGCTAATGAGAGCTTACATCACCTGTTAATGAGAAGTTACATCATAGCTGACCTAAGGCCCAACTTGCCAACCAGAGAGTAAGACCGGGAATTTTGAGAATCTTCCTCCAGAGGGCTTTAAAAGCCCCCTGGTACCATGTGTCTCTCTTTCTTGTTCTGGGAGCTGTTGAGCTTGTGCCAAAAGGCAGGCTTAAGGGATGCAAGTTGAGAGCCAGCTCCTTGCATCCAAAAATCCAACAAGGACTACAAATCCCATCTTTGTGTGAGTAGCTTAGGAAATGTGATAGCTAGTGTGTCTAGGCTTTTGTTATGTTTATCTAATAGCTTGCCTGAAATGAACGTCTTGTAACTATGTATTTTGTACCTGCAAGGCTAGGAGGCCTTGCATGAATGATATCTTATTGCTCTATTCTGTCTATTTAGAATAAATACCTTTCTTTAAAAGTATCTGCTGTCTCTGCTCCTGTACATGTGCCTTAGCTCGGTTACTGCTTGTTCAGGTTAGAAAGGGAAGGAACTTAAGTCCTTAGCAAGTCACAGTGTGTGCTAATGGGAATTCATTGGAGAGTCACTGGGTGGTGGCAGCTTGACTAGAGGATCTCAAGGGGTCTCATTCAGCTTAGCAGGGAGCGGGAACCGAGACCCAGGAGACTCTAGGGGAATTTAAAGGGATGCCCTGGGCTAAGGGCCAAGAACAGGGTGGCTGGGTGGCAGCTTAGACCCCAGGGATCATCACAGAGGCTTTGCCAGCTAAGACATCTAGATATGCATTTCATTAGTGAAACTAAGTCCAGGTAAACATCATCTCTGTTTGTCAAACCGAAGAGGGGACTTCCGTGAGAGAGCCAGACACAGGTCTGATTTCTGGTTAGGACCATGAGTAATAATAAATAATAATAATAGATTTTATTTTTATCCCACTTTTCCACGATGATCAAAGCGGCTTCCTCACAGGCCTCCTCACAGATGACTAAGTAGCAACTTCGCAATAAATTGAAATTTATTTATATATGATTGCTGCAGATATCCCAATATAAGAAAGGTTGTCAACTTGATATGAGAAGGCTGGGGAAAATATCGCTCTTCAGTTTGTTGACTGGAACTGTAGCCATAATCCTTCCGAAATCTACTGTGCTATTTATTGATTCAGAACTTGGCTTCTATTCAGTTCAGTGGGACCCAGAAAAGTGAGTATAAGGGTTGAAACAGATGACCCTAAAGGAGTGGCTTAACACCGCCCATTTGATTGCCAGATTGGGGCCACAGCAACCACATGCTGTGGCCACAATCCAACTTTTTTTTCTGGTGAAAAAAGGAGCAAGAAAATTCCACTCCTTTTTTCACTAGAAAAATGCTACTTTTTCTGCTGTTGTTGTGGCTTTTTTGCACTCCTGCGGCATGTGGCACCTAAACATCATGCTGCCAGAACACCAAAAAGCTATCCTCATGTAGTCAGCATAGTGGCATAATACTGGCTTTGGGGTGATGTAGGAACATGCATTGTGCATGCGCCATGTCACCAGGAAGCTGGCATATTGTGCTGGTCTGCATCAGCCCTAGATTTCTATGGTGCGGTACAGACCGCCCCTTTGGGGCAGCCTACACCCGCCCCTTTCCTGGCTGGATTGAGGGCAGGGCAGACTCACTGGCAGCCCTGCGCCAGCAATCCGGAGTTTTTCCAGACCACAGAGAAGCGGCAAAATGCCTCGGGAGCCACAGCCATGGAAGAAAGGGACCACCCCACCCATTTCTCCTTGGCATCATTCCCGCAGCTGCGAGAATGATGTGCACAGCAAAAAGGAGCTCTGTTTCAGAACTCTTTCCCATGCTGCAGCCAGGCCACTGTAAGCAGCCTGGGGCAGTGCGGAGATGTCACACATGCACCACGCTGTTTGGACACGGCACATGCGTGATGTCATTGTCATGCACTTCATGTGGACGGTGCCATGTAACGATGGTGCCGTCCACACAAACTAGAGTTAGGGAGCGTGTGGTTGGTGTGCGCTCCTTAACCCTAGAATTCATGCAAGTATGCTACTTATTGGTGGTATATAACACGCCTTAGTTTATTTAGCATATCTCTTTAGTGTAAGGTTAAGAACTGTGTGATCCATGTACCACATGCAGTCTTAGCTGGGAACATAATCATAGGTGAAATTCCTTTGTCCAGTGCCAAGAAAATAAAACAATGATATAATTTAAGTACGAAAAAAAGGATACATGAGAAGAATGTTGGAAACCATATAATTCTCTATGAGTCTCTGAAATACACATGTACACAGAGGAAGCATCCCTTCAACTTTAAACGCAGACACAGCTATTCACCTAAATGTCATGCTGCAACCAAACCCCTTTTTGGTTTGCCAAATACTTTGTTTGCAGAATTGTTTCCTTTCTGTCATCTAAGCTTTGCATGCCCATCCAGCCAAGGATTAATTAAATTAACAAAAAGCTTTTCAGTTTAACATGTTGTGTTAACATTTTTCATATGAATTATAGCTCCAAAATGCTGAGAAATTACATCCTTAACAGATGTATTAATTAGGTAATACAGAGATGGACCAAATCCAATGTCATGTAAATGAACATCCAGAAACATAATGTAATTTCCCCTTCTTCACATTGCCCTTTCACTCTCTTCTATCTCCTAAATCTGTTTCTGATGGTTCCAAATCTTCTAGTCTCTAGAGAAGGAGCAAGAGCTGCAATATGAGGAGGAAATTTTTATCCCATTGTTCTGTTGATTGGATGCTGCCATGTATCTTAGACTGGATTGTTCCCTAAAAGCTTTCCTGAATGCTGTGTAACAATCATGATCATATGATTTGGATGTCTTTTTATGATTTAGTGTTAGATGGACTATGTAGTACTGCCTGGTTGTTCCCTATCAACACCCTGTAATGCTAATACAGACACAGCTGATGTACATAATTAGCTGTACACCATAGAGTTGGATTGTGGTCTTACTGGACATATGATACAAGAAACGGGTTGCTTTAAAGGAATTGTCAGCTGAAGATTTTATGACTTCAGGAACTGTTATTAAAACATTTTCCTCTGTTCTCCCCCCCCCCCAAATGAGGGGGTGTCTTGGCATTTTAAAAAAATATTTAAAACTTAATTTCTTGGATCAATAAGCTAATTTCCTGTTTACTCAGCTTATTAGGTAGGCATTGCCTCTTTCTACTCCCTTATGTTTCAAGTACTTCTGTTTTTAATTGCCTGCTGCTTATTTAAGCCTTAGGTTACATTAGTCACATAATGTGGCAAAGCAAGTTATAAAACATTAAGCAGGAGAGAAGGCTATCGGAACCACAGGTGTGAGTCTCAAAGTTACTTCTATCACACTGCCTCTCATGTTCTCATAAAACAGAAGCTGGGGAGCTTGCAACTAATACTTTGATTTGTTTCTGTTTACACTGTGCTTTTTCTTTTTAGCACTAAATTTAGTAACATACCCAGTGTTACACAGATTGCTTCTTCAGCATGGCTGGAACTCACTTTTCATATAATAGCTGTAATTGCAGAAACAGCAATAATTGCAGTAACTCTGTAAAATAAGCCAGAATTATTATCATCTATATTGTAGATGAGACTCTGTGCACTAAGATCCAGTAAGAATACCCCACATTTAAATAAACGGGGCTACCTCTGAATAGACATGGACCAGTTCTTTCCCCTCTAAAATCATTCATCTATCACAGTTTCTTTCATTCATGGCATGTGCCAACAGCACTTTTCAGAACACATCAAGAGTAGATGTTATCCAATTCGTGATAATGAAGATTTAATCATCTTGCACTAAGATAAAGACACCTGTTGTACAAATTGTTGCATACTTTCTGATACTAAAATGTTAATGGGTATACAATGCAGCCTTTACTTACATGGGGGAATCTGTTCTGCCTGCCCCCCACATAAGGCAAATACTGTGTATGTTCGAACCCCATTGAAAACAATGGGGTTCATGCACATGGTGCAGTGTGTGCGCCATCACTCTTCTGTCATGTGGGTTTCAGCATAAGCTGAAAGTCGCATATAGCGCACCCACATATGAGACAAGTACACTGTAAAAATGTTCTGTATTGGAGGAGTGTTCATGTGTGCTAGAGAAAGAAAACATATTTATTCTTGTTTCTTTACTGTCTGAAAAAAATGTTTTTTTTAACAGTTGGGAATAATATCATAGAGGCAAGAATTTTTACAATGTTTTCAGTTAGTATTTGCACATCCCAAAATGTTTTACACAGAAATATTGTTTAAAAAGTTTTTTTTTGTGGGGAAAACACATTTTTGTGGGGAAATGTGCAAAATCTCACAACACCAATGGTAAAACTAAAGTTACTTTGTATAGATCAGTGAAAACAAACCATCAAACAGTCTGATGAAAGAAGAGATAAGGCATGCTAATACCCAAAGTGAATAGAATTTCAAACTACAGTGGTATCCACTATGGTTTTATTCCAGGATCATCTATGGAAACCACAATCTGTGGATGCTCAAGATCAATTAAATATAATTACATAGTAACACAGTGTCCCTAATATAAAATGGAAGAATCAAGGTTTGCTTTTTGTAATTTATATTTTTAAAGAACATTTTCAAGCTGTGGATGATTGAATCCATGTATAAAGAATGGCCGCGAGACTCGTTTTTGCGAGAGGCTGGAAGTCTGATAAAGCAACAGAAATTGAAGAATGGAGAATGAATTTTATCGCCTGTAATTTTAATGGATAGAATTGTTTAATCCTTTTTAAGGGGGGAAATTGTATATAGTGTATTTTTAAAGGTTGTACGCTGCTTTGACTGTGGTAACAAAAAGCAGGATATAAATTAAAGTTTTATTTTATTTATTATTATTATCAAATCATAGTGCTAAAATTGTGTAATATGAAAAGGTTCTAGGTTCTTTTATTAGCACCTTGAAGAGTAACTCTTTATTTGCTTTGTTTGTTGTTTGTTACTTCTTAAAGACATTTGGATGTAATTCTGTAAAGGCATGCATACGAATCATGTGACTTTCCAGATGTTGTTGAATTGTAAATCCCAGCAACCCTAGCCTGCATAGTAAATAGTGATAAATATGGGGAAAGGAGGTCCCACAATAATGGGAGGGCCACATGATTTCCACCATTTGTTAAGACACTGTCTTCATACAGTTTGAGATGAAGTGAATAGTGAGCAAAAATATTTAGACAAGGGAAGTATGTTATCAGAAGAAAGGAAATTGGTCTTTATTGCCTTTCATAAATTTACACTTGAAAGTCTTCAGTGTTTTATCCCCTTTGTACACTACCTGAATGTTATACTGCAGTGCAAAAAGCTTTCATTTTCCCATAGCTTGAACCATGGAAACAATGTCTAATCTTTTTTCAGTCTTTGAACTTTCTTCAAAGTCACTTTCCATTGTCATTAACTTTCCATGACACCAGTGCTATGTAGTATTAAAAATGAAGAAGAATATTCCCTCAGATGTTGTCATTGGGGGGGGACTACATTAAACTGGAAAAGGAACAAACTACCTTTGTTTTGGGGTCAGTGAGAACCTTAACTTAAAACATTCCAATATAAAATGGATTCCAGTATTTCATTTGGAGAAGTTATGGCTAATGATGAGCAAATTACCACTGCTAGATGATCCAGAATGGGCCCTGTCAAATATGATTGGCAGTATTTATGCTGCAGTATTTAATGTATAAATAGAGATGAAAGAGACCACGAGGGCTATCCCTTCCAACCGCCTATCATGCAAAATACTCCTGACAGATGGTCATCCAGCATCTGTTTATAAACCTCCAAAGAAGGAACCCTGAGGATTCTAGGGGCTCCAGACAGTGCCATGAATGTTTGCAGCAACATCTAGGGTCAAAAATCTCAAAATTTACATTTTTTGAAGGTAAAAAAGATGCCTGAACCACTTCCAGCTGTCATTTTTAACACTGGCAGATATAAAAAATATGGGGCACAGCAGAATTCCATGGTGATAATGTGTCAGGATTTTTCCAGACTCCAGAAAAAATTGGTTCCACTTCTGAGACTGTGAGATCTTTCAGTCATTTCTGAGCACCCATCCCTCCTGTAGCAGGGTTCACACAGATGTTCTGGTCTTTTTAAAGTCCAAGATGCCTGGAGTAAGTGCTGTAAGGCAACTCGTTGCCTCACAATACCTCAGGGCCTCCGATACAACTGCGGAGGGAAAGAGGCCAGCAGAATCTAAAAGCCTTAGGGACTACTGAATTGAGGAAGGGGGCTTCAAAAGAACCAGAGGGAGCTGCAAGCCTCCACAATGAAGTAATAAGCTTTTTCTAAGGCAGCTGGAGTCTTTCCAGGCAGAGGATTGGAAAGCCATCTGCCAGGACAAGGCCAGGGAGATCCCACCAACACTTCTCTCTATAATCAAGATTTTGTTTGACAGAAATATGATGGTGATGAGAGGATCAGAGCCAGATTGGTCAGGCAAGACCTGGGCAAACAAACCTCCTTGTCATCAAGGGGCCGGGGCAAGAAAACAGGAGGTGTATTGACAGGAGAGCAGGACAGCTGTTCCCAGTACTATATCCCTGCCTGGGGCAAACAGGATTGCTTCTCAAGGGCTACCTCCCAAGCAAGACTCAGCCCTTTTGAGTTCTGCTGTCTGGGCCTCATACTTAACCAAAGAAGCTGGTTTTGCTATAATCATCTATAGATTTCTATACTGCAACCACAGACCTATCTGGGGGACATATACCAGGGACAAATTGCTGGAACCAGAAGCAGTACCGATAAGTACCAAAAGTGGGGTCAGGAGGCTATAATGACTTACTGTATCTAGGAGCAGTGCTAGAAATATCTTACCAGCAAGAAGTAACCTCCCTTCACCCAAGTGCAAAATCTTGCATCGCTTTACCATTCCCTAGTGCCACAGACCGAGCAGCAACATAAGTCATGATGAGAGTATTTGCTGGGAGGTGGGAGCCCTAGCTCTGATGACTGAGAGTGTTTGTTTAGTTGTTTGTTAAATTTATAACCCACCTTTCTCCTAAAATGGAATTCAAGGCAGCTAGTGTTGGAGTAAAAGAGGATAAGCCCAATTACTCCTGGTTTTTCTGGCAAAACTCAATAAAGATGTTGGTACTGTACTGATTTATGTTGAAGGCAAATGCACTGGGAAGGGGATGGCCCTGTTGATGACTCTGTTTTGTATTCTAACTCTTTTACTGTTTAAGAGAGATATGTCCTGGAAGCTGGTTTATTTGTATTAGGACCAGGAGTACAGCTGGAAATGGGTTCTGCGAAATACCTAATCAGGGATCTAATATCTTTCACACCATTTCATTTCATGTCAATATCCTCATGGCTGATATACAGAGCACCCCATGTTAGCAATACTGTTCTCCAAGATAAATTTAAATGCCCCCTAAGCCTTGTTATATGCTGGAAAGTACAGCAATAACTCATTCAACAGGGATATGCTCATTGGGATGTTTTCTTATTTCCATTGTATTATTAATATATTTACCATGAACTCTACAGTGGACAAAATGCAATGCCCAGATGATTGGAAATAAATAAATGAAATGAAATTTAAAAATGGACACTAGCATTTCTATACAGCAAATATATTTGGGCCAATCATAAAAACATATTTTAAAAAGTGCCCTTTAACAAGATGTTTCTCAGCAGTATGATTGAAAGAAGTGGATTGTAATCCTCATTTTTTTTAAAAAACGAGCAAACAAAACATCTCTTAGTCTCCAAAGTACTAGGAGACTGTTTCTTCCCACCTCTCTTTCATGATGAAACAGACTAAGATTATTATGTTTTAAATAATGAAAACATTCTATGTTAGCTGATTGGATAACAATGAATAAATATTTAAAATATTAAATAGACAAATGCAAACAATTTAAAATGCACACTACTACAATTCCTTTAAATGGTTTAAAAACCAGACAGATTAAGGTAAGCAGGGCAACAGTCCCTGGTTTTCAGGAGCAAAGGCCATGTGAATAACAATCTCGTAGCTGCTTGTTAAAAATTCAAAAGGGATGGAACCAGATTTCCCTTGAGTAGTCTACAGAAAAATGTACCCACAAACCCAGGTTTATGGGATGACTGGACATACAAAAAGATAAATTTCAGGGTAGTTTATATGGGACGAGGAGGTCCTTCAGCTTTTTGGGACTTTGTAAGTCAAAACCAAACACTGAATTAATCTCAGAAGTAAATTAGTGTATTACTTTTGAGAAAACTTGATATTTACACTTAGCTGGACATTTCCATGCAAGTTTCAAATGTTATCAGTGAACCAGTTTTTTGTTTGTTTTGGGAAGGCTGTTGTTTTGGGTCCATTTTGCCTAGAACTTGTAAAATTGATGTTAAGGATTGTAGATGGTATCCGTCAAATGTCTTTCAATCAAATCATGAATGAAATCATAAATATCAACCCAGAGAGTGGTAATTTTTTTTAGTGATTTATATTAGAAACCATGAACTAAGTAATGAGAACAAAACTGTTGTTGTTCTTGGGGTGGGGAATGTGTGGCCCTTCATATGTAGTTGCCCTGTCCAGCATAGCCAATGGTGACAACCCGTAGGAGTTGCTACACAGGGACATGTGGAAGGAAATATGTTTTCCTCCCTGCTATATAATGAAAACTAATGGCAAAGGTGTTATGACATATCTTCCAAGATATTTTTTTTTAGAATTCCAGAATGATATATGTTCAGATCCCTTCCTCGCCATGGAGCTCACATTGTGACCTGGGGCCAAGCACCATTGCTTGACCAAATAAACAGTACAATAGAGACAATATATATTAGTCTTCTTTTATTCTTTGGAAGAAGAAAGGGATGAAAATGAAATAAGGAAAGGCCTAGAGTTGTTCAGTGTTAACTGTGCTGTGTCCCCTTGAAAGGTATCTCTCATCAATCAGAGAAATATAAGTTCTGTTCAGTCAGTGGAGCAAATCAGTGAGAGATTAAACTGTAGAAGGGATAAGAGATGTGCATCCAAGCCCCATCTTGCTATACACTGGCACAGATTCAGGCTTTCAGGCTTAAAGCATGAAACTCTGCACTGGAATCTTTTCAAGTGCAGGAAGCTGTGGAGATAAGCTTCCCCTTTCTAGGGAGGCTTCTAAGGCCATTCAACAGAACTTGCTTAGCATCTCTCTTTTCACCTTTTGGAATAAAATCTGGAGGACTGAAGTATGGATAAATAAATCTTCACTTTCACTTACTTTTAGATTTTTAAAATCGCAGGTTTTTTTGGGCTGGGAAATTAAAATAACTGTGAATTTTGGTAAATTCTTTTTAATGCCCCCCCATCGAACTGAAAAAAATATATATTTTCTACCCTTTTTGCACCAGCCACCATATGCAATTATTTCCATATTGTAACAAGTAACAGGTACAACTATTCTTGTGTTATAACCATAAAAGTGTTAAAGAGGTCCGGAAACCAATTTGGCACTAAGATAGTTGAACACATCAAACCCAGATTTTTTTTCAAGGATTAAGCATCCAAAGGCCTTGGTCTGTATTGCCAAGTTTAGGTTTTCCCATCCATCTTATTTAAAGATCAGAGTATTTCTATCTTGATTATGTGAATTTTCATGAATTCTTATAAAAAGGAAACTGAAAACAAAAATTCTGTTCTGAAACTTCATTGCATGAGTCCTGGCTTTTGAAGGAGGGGAAGATGGAGGAAGGGTGGGAAGAGAAGGTGGAAATAAAGAACAAAATGATGACAGCAGTAAACATGACACACATACATGTTGATCACTGCCATGTTTTAAAGCCTGAATCAATGTACAATAATATCTTGGTATCTGCAGGGGATCTGTATCAGACCCCCCGAGGACATCAAAATCCACAGTACCTCAAGTCCTGCTGTCCCCAATCGTGGCATGTGCATGTGGCCACGGCACCATTAGGGACAGCCCCTGTTGTCCCCATGGTGATGCATGCATGTGGCCATGCCGCCATTAGGGATAATGGGGACTGTCCCTAATGGCAGCACGACCATGTGCCTGCACCACCATTGGGGACAACTGGGGGCTTGCCATCCACAGATGCAGGTCCCACTGTAGTTTATGAAGTATCTGCCTTTTAAACAATAGTGCCTAGGAACTCATTCAAGGAGAGTAGAGCTAGCATAGGAAAAGGAAGAGACAGACAGCAGTAGGCAAAGCCAGGACCTTGAAACCTTGCAGGACAGCCAGAGGGTACTTAGGAGTATGTTGGCAGAAGAAATCCCCATGAATCTCTAGGCTGACTGGCCCAGAAAGGAAAGGGCTGTAGCAATTTACAACATTTGTTTTGTTTTACCATGGAGTTCAAGGGCTTAGATTGGGATGTGGAAAACTTTCTGTCTCAATTTCATTGCATTTTACTGATCTTCCCATTTATTTCCTTCCAATGCTTTTGTCTGCATCAGCTTGAAGGACTTTGTTCTTGCATGGACTTTCATATGCTTTTTTCATGGCATACTCATCTATTTATATACTTTTCTCAATAAAAATATTTATCTATACATTTTCTCAGCTGAATAAAATGTGCTTATGTGCAGTTTCCAGTTTGTGCTCATTTTTTTATTTGCATTTTTGAAAAATGTATGAAAGGTTCCAAGTGCATGAAAGAAAAACCAAGCTAGCAAATGTGTATAGTTCTGAAGCAAGATACACTTTATTTCTCAGCCCAAATATATTTGCTGTATAGAAATGCTAGTGTCCATTTTTTTTATTTCAGCTGGATACACACACACACAAACACATATTTATAGAATCCCAAACAACTGAGTTGGAGCCATGCTCTTCATACTGTCTTTTCTCTTCTTTTTTCTCCACCCCCATTTTTAAAGGGACATGGGTTTGAGAAAAGAAGGAATATGTGGAGTATCACATATAGATGATTTGCTTAGGTGACCCTTCAAGAGAATTTCATTCTTTCACAGCCAGGGCAGTCATGAATTGTATGTAAAGGTAAAGCTTTTCCACTGACAAGATTGTCTAGTTGTGTCCAACTGTAGGGGATGGTACTCATCTCCATTACTTAGCTCAGGGAGCCAGCTTTGTCAAAGACAACTTTCATGGTCATGTGGCCAGCATGGCTGTATGGGAAGCTGTTACTTTCCCACCAAGGTGGTACCTACTTATCTATTTGCACTTTTACATGCTTTGAAACGTCTAGGTTGGCAGAAGCTGGGACTAGTGATTGGAACTCACTTTGTCATGCAGCATCTGAGCCTCGAACTGGTGACCTCCTGATTTTGTCAGAGTCGGTGTCTTAACTGCTAAGCTACCTGTCTCATTAGTACAAATGTATAATATAGGCGCGTTACAGACCGCCCCTTTGGGGCGGCCTGTAGACGCACCTTTCCCCGCTGGATCGGGGCCTCAGCGGCCAGAGCGGCAGCTGCTGAAGCCCTGATCCGCCGCTTTCCGGGCTGCGGGGAAGCGGCAAAAGGCCCCTTCCCTGCAGCCTGGAAAGGGGTGTCCTTGGGGCTTCAAGCCCCAAGGACACCCCGCGGCGGCGGGGAGAAGGAGAAAGGGACCAAACCAGGAACGAGCTCCGAAATGGAGCTCCTTCTGGGGTCGTGGAAAGGGGTTCCCTAGGCGCCCTGCCACGACCCCAATATGTCACAACCACGCCGCCTCGTTTGGAGGTGACGTGGTCATCATGTATTGATGGCGGCGGCTGTGTGGAACAGCCACCACCATTTTGTGCGTGCACAGCACGCACTAGGGTTAGGGCGGTGTGGAAGCACCGCCCCATCTTAACCCTAGTACGCGCTCTGCACATACTTTTTAACCCATCTGTAACGGGCCATAATCACTTAAAGTTTCCATTCCTATCAGTTCTTTTCCTTACTACCTGTTTTATAACGTTCCATTTGTCCTTCCCCTAAATATATGCTGTACATTTTCCCTAAACTTAGAACAAAAATAATTCATTCATGTTCAGACCACACTTTTTGTTGTTGTGTTACTCCATGTCATTTCTGACTTATGGTGACCCTAAAGTGAAACTATCATGGGATTTGCTTGCCAAGATTTGTTCAGATTGTACCCTATTAAAAAAACAACAACAGACAATAAAGACGTATTTAGACACTGCTATTTAATATTGCATTTACTAAAAGGTGTGGTTTCCACATGTAAAAAAGGGGAGCTAATATTCCCTGTAATTTCTCTTTTAAGAACTTCACTTCTCTCTGATAAATCATCTATAAAAGTGCTATAATTCAATGTTTATTTTCTTAGAGCAATTTTTAGATCAAAGTGAGTAATTTTTACAAGTATACAATGTCTCTTGTCTAACTACCATTTCAACAGGCTCTGGGGTATCTTTTAATTTCTAAGCATAAATTTCTACCAAGTGATCTCAAAAGCATAGTTAAAAAAACAAAAAACTTCAGACATCTGCCACATCTTCTGTGTGTCAACATAGTTTACTCTTTCCAAAGCAACTCTGATCTTCTCTTCTGAACTGAACAAGCCACACTAGGGATGCAAATCTTTACTTGACTTATTCTCATACATGATAATAAGAAACCTCAAAGATTTTGACCTCACCTGCAAGAGAACAAGGGGGGGGGGGGATTGGTGCCTTCTGAGGCAGAATATTTGCACCTGAAGAAAAGTGTGTGTGTGTGTCTGTGTGTGTTCTAATATATGTGTGGGTGTGGGTGTGCAAATGTCACACACAACATTTGCACAAACTGCTGCTGCCTTGTCATAGGGCCTTTTTTTTAAAAAAAAGAAAAGAAATAAAAGGATTGAATAGGCTGTTTGCCTTTCCTACCAGTAAACCTATGGTAGTATGTTTGCTTTATGTGTGCAAGCAAGAGAAAGAAAAGAGACAACTTTTGCACACAGTCATCTTAAATAAATTATAGGGACACTGATAAAAGAAAATGAAGGGCTCATTGTCTCATTTGGGTGCATGAAGAGAGGAATCCCAGAGGATTCCTTGATTTCATGGCTGCAATGTGTTCTTCACACCTCCAAATTATTTTCTTAGCTTAATATATTGTGATGCAATGCTGTCATCTCCGAGGAATACCTATCATACCCATCCCTGTCTGTCTTCATTGACAGGACACAGTTTTCTCAATTCCTCTGTTCCTGTGGGTGTTATATGGACCTCTAGGATTTCCACCCCCTCCCAAAAGCTTTCCTATATTCTGCTATTTACTTATTTATTCAAATATTTATATTATGCCAGATATCATGAAATATCAGGAGGAGGTCTAAAAACAAGTTGTGCCAGTTTACAACCACCCAAAATAGTTCAAGACATGTTAAAAACATGGACATGGGAAAATTTGGATCAAATCATTTAGACCCCAAAGGCCCATATTTACTTGGTAATTGAAAAAAATTAATAATTTGGCACATCTGAGATTGCATTTTTAATTTCAGCTTTTTCTTTGGAAAGCCTCTCCAACATGCTTCTAAAAGGTGCATGTAGGACACATGAAGCCCTATTTGCTTTTATCAATCAGATCTGGACTTCTGTGGTATTCTTCCTTTATATTTGCCAATATACCATTAAAGAGGAGGAAGGGCAGGAAGAGAAAGGCTTTAAAAACCTGCTCTCCTCTGGTTATTTTGTTGCTCAAAATCTAGAGTTAGGAAGAAGATGAGCCAGACGTGTGGGTCATCCAGAAGTACCATGATTCCAAGTATTTGCATCACCATGGGCAAAGTCTGTAGAGGGTGCTTCAAAGATCACACCAGGTCCAGAAATGGAGGGTGGAAAAGATTCCAGTCATACATTTTTTCATGCAAAATTGTCCACAAAACATAAATACAGACATACACTTATCCATGGTTCTCTAGGTTTTGTAGTGAAATCCACCATGTCATCTGGGTGATTTTCCAGAAAAATTTGTATCAGTGTTCAGTATTCTCATCTTCTCAACCATCTGCTTCCTACTAAATGTGAGGACACTGAAAGGAGGTAAGACCCAACACAGCTGCCAGTAAGGTGACAGAACTTGGAGATAACATGTCTGAAAATGTATAGTGACCTGTTTTGTTCTGTTTACATGACATTATAGCAGCACTGAATTTGAAAAGTACTGCAATGAGTGGGCAGAAATTTCATAGAATCATATAATAATAATAATAATAATAATAATAATAATAATAATAGGATTTATTTATATGCCACCCAATCACTGGGAATCTGGGTGGCTTACAACAGAGGGGATAATAGATGGTTCCCTGCCCTCAGGCTTACAATCTAAAATAACACGATACAAAAGAAGGGAATGGTGAGGGGGGGATCAGGTCCAGCATTCTTTGCTCCCTCTGAGGCCTGGACCAAGGCAGATGGACTGGAGGGAGGGGTCTTCTTCTTCCAGGCTAGCCCTGGTGGAATTGGGCCTGCCTGGTCAACTCCCTCATAGGCCGGAAGATGACAGTTATGGAGGGAGGAGTCTCTTCTTCCAGGCTAGCCCTGGTAGAGCTGGGCCTGCCTGGTCAACTCCCTCATAGGCTGGAAGATGACAGTTATGGAGGGAGGAATCATAGTATTGGAAGAGACCACAAGGGCTATCCAGTCCAACCCCTTGCCATGCAGGAACTCTCAATCAAAGCATCCCCAACAGATGGCCATCCAGCCTCTGTTTAAAGACCTCTAAGGAAGGAGACTCCACCACTCTCTGAGGGAGTGTGTTCCACTGTCAAACAGACCTTACTGTCAGGATGTTCCTCCTAATGCTGAGATGGAATCTCTTTTCCTGTAGCTTGCATCCGCTTGCATCCATTGTTCTGGGTCCTGTTCTCTGGAGTAGCAGAAAACAAGCTTCCTCCCTCTTCCATATGACATCCCTTCAAATATATAAATAGGACTATCATATCACCTCTTAACCTTCTCTTCTCCAGGCTAAACATCCCCAGCTCCCTAAGGCATTCCTCATAGGACATGGTTTCCAGACCCTTCACCATTTTAGGCGCCCTCCTTTGGATACGCTCCAGTTTCTCCATAACCTTTTTGAATTGTGGTGTCCAGAACTGGAGACAATATTCCAGGTGGGGCCTGACCAAAGCAGAATAGAGTGGCACTATTACTTCCCTTGATCTAGACACTATTACTTCTATTGATGCAGCCTACTTGGACTCCCAGATCCCTTTCACACGTAGTCTCATTCAGCCAGGTGTCACCCATCCTATATCTATGTATTTCTTTTTTCCACCCTGAGTGCGGTACTTTACATTTCTCCATGTTGAATTCATTTTGTTAGCTTTGGCCCAGCTTTCTAGTCTATTCAGGTCATCTTGAATTATGATCCTGCCCTCTGGGGTATTTGCTACTCCTCCTAATTTGGTGTCATCTGCAAATTTAATAATAATAATAATAATAATAATAATAATAATAATAATAATACCATTTATTTGTATCCCGCTTTTCCTTTTCAGATCAAAGTGGGTTACAGCAGCACAGCAGGGCACAAAACATCCCAAACATCATATACATATAAAAGACGCAAGCGGTGCAATCAAACAGATTAAAAACAGATAAAAAAAACTACCAATTAAAACCATAACAATAGCTAGCGAAATTGCAGGTGCATCAATACATCGGGGGGAGAGAGGATGTTACATTGTCTGGGGAAAAGCCTGTTTGAAGAGGAAGGTTTTTAACCTCTTCCTGAATATGTCGAGGGAGGTAGCCGAGCGGAGCTCATCAGGAAGAGAGTTCCAGAGCTGCGGGGCCGAGCTGGAAAATGCCCTTTGTGCAGACACAGAATGTTTCATATTTGGAACTCTTAACAGTTGCTTCCCGGCCGACCTGAGAGTGCGGGGCGGATTATATGGGGAGAGGTGGTCCTCCAAGTACCCTTGGCCCAAGCCATTTAGGGCTTTATAGGTAATAACCAACACTTTGTATTGCGCCCGGAAGCGAATGGGCAGCCAATGTAGATCTTGTAAAACAGGTGTTATATGGCTGGTCCTGGGGCATCCAGTGATCAGCCTGGCTGCCATGTTCTGCACCAGTTGAAGCTTCCGGGTTTGGTACAAGGGTTGTCCCATGTAGAGCGTGTTAAAGAAATCCAACTGAGAGGTTACCAGAGCATGTACCACCGTTTCAAGGTCCCCCCAGCCCAGGTAGGGTTGCAGCTGGCGTATCAGCCGAAGCTGATAACAAGTGCTCCTGACTGTCACATCCACCTGAGATGTAAGGTGGAGCAACGAGTCCAGGAGCACCCCCAGACTGCGAACAGAGTCCTTCAGGGGGAGCATGACCCCATTCAGGACAGGTGGACATATTTCCATCCCCGGGCCTGGGGAACCTATCACGAGTACTTCCGTTTTCTCAGGATTCAAACTTGAGTCTATTTTCCCTCATCCAGCCCATTACTGACTCCAGACAGGCATCTAGAGGAGAGATGCCATCCCTGGTCACTGCAGCAGTCGGAGACACAGAGAAGCATATTTGGGTGTCATCAGCGTACTGATAACACCGCGCCCCATGTCTCCGGATGATCTCTCTCAGCGGTTTCATGTAAATGTTAAATAGCATGGGGGGGGGGCAGAATGGCTCCCTGAGGGACGGTATGCCCCCAATTCTGTCATCCAAGTCATTGATAAAGATGTTGAATAGCACTAGGCCCAGGACAGAACCCTGTGAGGCTCCACCGGTCACTCCTACAAAATTTAAATTTTGTATTTTTGGAGTAACACTTTCAAATACCTTTTAAGGTTTCTTTTCAAGGGGCATTTTAGGCAATTTCAGATCGATTTTGACAGGGCTGTTTGAAGGTCTATGCCATTCCCTTATTAGTTATATGCTTTTCCTCATTGAAAGATGGTAACCAAGTAGCAGCCAACAAATAAACAATGAAATGAACTATTTATCAATTGACTTTTCAAATAAATTAGTTAATTTCAAGGAGTAAATGGGTGTGTTTTTTTTTTTAAATAACTTTCCAAGTTCTGGTAGATGCAATCCCCTGGGGCTGTGGGTCCCTGTCAGCTTTCTCAGAGTGCACATTGTTACTGTGTGACATAATAGTGGATATTTGAAAATCAAGGGTGTGTAAGAGAAGAAGAGCACAATACTAAAATTTAGCCTGCAAGTAACAACATTGTGAAACAGCAAGAAGTCTCTTAAATGAAGTCATTATTATTTTTTGTCCAGTCTCTGATCCGTCTTTTACAAGAGCTTTTCAAGTGCTATATAATCATATTTCCTGATGAATTTTTCCTCTCACAAATTGTTGAGAGTTTTTGTTCAGCCAGTTGGCACACTACAACAGATGTACAATACTGATTAAACCAGAGATAGTGGGCCAAACAAGTGTGAAAGAGGATAAAACACCTCATGCAGAGGCTTAAATACAAGACACTAGGAATGTAATTCTTCATTAAGTTTGTTTCTGGAAAATAATTCTCATCCAATGAATAATTTTAACAATATTCTTCCCTTTGTAAGAAAGTCTTCAAAATCACACTGTTTTTAAAATCCTATTCACAATTCAGGACTTATTCTTCACAAAATTTGCATGTTCTTGTTTTATGCAGAAAACATCATTTTCTGTGCAGGCAACTGAAAATTATATTTCTATGCAGAAATAATTTACAGCATCTTATGTGTTACTATTTACAAATGAGTTTGACTGCATTTAATAGAACTCACTCCTAGATAGGTGTATATCAGACTAAAGGTATTTATAAAAAATGATCAGATATGAGTGTAAAGGACATGTACCTCCTCCAGTTCTCATTATAAGACAGGGACAAGAAGAACATTGGTCTTCCAGATGCTTAGAATTTCAGCTTCCAGATGCTTCTTACAGCATGCCAAGTGTAAAGGTTTTGGGGATATATGTCCAAAGCATCTGGATATCCCCACTATAAGTGCACTTAATAACTGTGCTTTGTAGAAGTGTGGGAGTATGGTACTGGAGATTCTTTTCCTATTATATATCTTTATTTACTAATTGCTGCTATGTTTTGTCAAGCTGTAGAAGCCTTAAGCTAACTTATTAGTATGCAATAAACAGAAAGCAGCCACAGATATATCATGGCCAACACATAGCCTAATAATCACCACTCTAAATCAAAACTGACAAGAGGAGGAAGATACAACTGATGGCTTTTCTGTGGCCAGAAGCTCAGTGCTTTATGACATCCTTTGGTCTCACATGATACTCTTTGGCTCACTGTTGTGCCCAATTCTGTCCCAATGCAATTAGATTTGCTAATAAGAGAACACTACTGGCTCAGGATTGTTATCTCAAAACAAAGCCTAAAATCCTGTTCATAATTGACAAAACAGGACACAAGCTGCCAAGTTCATTTCCAGTGTGGCACAAAACTGTCTTATGTTGGAAGTCATCATGGAAACTGGTGATTATCAGCATAGACTGTATCTGCAGTAATTTTAAACTGTCATAGGTTTCACAACAAAACTAATACTGCTTAATATAAATGCACATAGTATATTTTGAGATGGAAATATAAGCATACACAATGGGAGCCACCTAAAGGTAATGTTAGTGGTTAGAACCTTTAAGAATGTTCCTGAGTCCTGTGTCAGCATGGTTTGCAAATTTTTAAAAGTCCTGTCCGAAGAAAACATGACCCTCCAGAAACCAATTTTCCAGGCAGTAGCTCCTTTTGTATTATACCTATCTATTATAGCTCAGCATTTGAATTTCAGTTGAAATTTCAGGTCAAATGCATCTACCTACTCTGGTTATGATACATTGGATTCGGCAATGTTCCTTTCTTTTTACAAAGAGCCCCGATGCCTGTTCTCCTTTCTTTTGGGGCACTGATAATTGTGTCTAGTGTTTAATATATTTGTCCACAAGTGGTAGCTAGATTTTGCGACCAACTATCACCCATTTCTAATGGTAAGCCTACGGGAAGGTGATCAAGAAACACAGAATGTGGCATGATAGTCAATATACTGTACAATAAAATAAAAGGAAATAAATGGGGAAATGAGAGAAAAGTGGAATTCCTTGCCTAGTGGTAGTGGCTGGCTAGATCTTTGAAGGTATCATTCTTTTTAGGACACAAACACATTTTTCTCCAGCTATGACTGTGTTTTAGGGCTCTCTAGAGGATTTGCTTGCTCCATGTTTCATACAAAGCAAACCAAGAGGATCTCCAACTTCAGAACCATACTGGAAACACTCCACAGCATCTAGGATAAAATTCTCATGATAAGGATTGATTGTATTTGAGTTTTTCTCCTCAAAGAATCAAGACATATCTTCTTTGAACATAGTAATTTTTAAAGATGCCTTTAAATATTTTGCAGTTCATGTGTCTATGCATTTTGTGTGCAGACATTATCTTTTCCTCTCAAAATTGCTATATCCTAGGGCAAGAAGTAGCCTGATTCTTGTTTGAAAGACATAACTGCTGCCTTTTATTTGGCTCCATTTAAATAACAACAACAACAACAACAACAACAACAACAATAATAGGAATGCCTGTGGTAGTGCTTGTATAGGTTTTCTCTCCTTGTTACTAGAGATGGATTTATGGCCTCCACTGGAGACCTGGTGACTATATTTGTCAGTCCCTGGTGTTATGACTGTACTGTATTGATTATTTCAGTGTATTATTGTGTTTTTATGATGTTTTGCCATTTTTATTGTTTTATTGTCTGTTTGTTGCTTGGGGTGCCATTTGGCAGAGAAATATGACCCATAACTTTAATAAGTAAAGCATGGTGAGTGGACATGAGGTGACTGGGTAGACTTGCCTCACAATATTATTTTCTTCTAGGAAGAATCTTTACAGTGAGTTTCAGTCACCTAATAAAATTGCATGGACATTCAGAGACATCAGTGGGCACATAATTTTATTAGTGGTGAATGCACTTCATTAGTACTGATATAGGGCCTTTTCTAAGGCCTTAGAATGCTTTGCATAAACTAACTCAGGCTGCATCTGCACTGCAGAAATAATGCAGTATGGCACCACTATAACTGCCATGGCTCAATGCTATGGAATTCTGGGATTTGCAGTTTTGTGAGATATTTAGCCTTCTTTGTTAAAGTACTCTGGTACCACAACAAACTGAATATCTCAGGATTCTATAACACTGAGCCACAGAAGTTAAGGCTATATCAAATTACATTAATTCTGAAGCACAGATGCAGCCTCAGTCATCCTCACAACATTCTGTAAGGAAAGCCATTTTTATTCTTCTTATAGTACAGATAGGCGGAGGAGTTTTTAAAAAATAACAACCCAACAACCCTCAAATAAATCAACAGACCCTATGCAATACAGAAAAAAAATATATTTTAAACATTGCTAAACACAAACTGTTTTAAATTGAAGGAAAATAAAAGAAAACTGGCAATCACTAATTTCATCAAACATTTTTCTTTTTCCATTCCCCTCTTAAGGTGACTGCTTTAACTTCAAGAAGAACATCTTTTGCCATCACTACTTAGTTAGAACCTTAAAGAAGGAAGTTCCGGTTGCCCTCAACCCCCAATTTCCCATATGTTTTAACAAAAAGGAAATAAATAATAATCTCTGGCGGGTTACAAACTGCCATAAAATACGTATTGACTACGTATTAGGGTTAGGAAGGGGAGGTGCTTCTGCACCCCCCTAACCCTAGTACGTAGTCAATACGTATAATATGGCGGCGGCCGTTCCACATGGCCGCCGCCATATTGATGTAGCAGACGCTGTGCGTCCGCACGTCGCGCGGCACTTATGAGGAAGAAGCTCCCTCGCGGAGCAAACAGCAGCGCCGGCAGACCGCCGCAAAGCGGTGGTCTGTAACGCTCCATCGTGACTGGAATATAACTGACAGTACAGTAAGTAGTGGTCCAGGTCTTTCATTTCATTTGCACCACATATACAAAGTTTATCTGGTAGTGGAATGCCCTGTATTGCATCATTTTGGTCATCTGTTCAAATCAAATATGAGTAAAGGCCATAGACTGTTCGTATTTCATTGGGAAAAATGAATATTTTTCTTCTTGAAATTTATTTATTTATTTATTGCTTTTGCTTTTGTGAAGCATCACCATGCATTGGCAGGCAAGGCTGAAGACTTTATTAAACTACAAATCCAAAGATTCTGTAGGATGAAGTTACAACACTTAAAGTGGTGTCAAACTACAGTGTAGATGTACCCATAGATATTGCATTTGACAAGAGTGAGGTCTAATCTGCACTGCAGAAATAATGTAGTTTGATACCAGTTTAACTGCCATGACTCAAGGCTATCGAATTTTGGGGTGTAAAATTTTGTGATATATGTAGTCTTCTCTGTCAGAGAGCTCAAGTTCATAACACACTACAATTCTTAAACTACAGATTGCCACAGCAAACTCCATATCCATAGGATGGAGTCAAGACAGTTAAAGCACTTTCAATCTCCATTATTTCTGCAGAGTTCAGATGTTTTTGTTATTGTTGTTGTTGTTAACCACCTTCAAGTCAATCTTGACTCATGGCAACCATCTATCTGAAACAAGACTCCCTATGCTCTACTGTTCTGCTTAGTTCCTCTAAATTCATACTCATGACCTCATTAATGGAGTCCATCCAGCTAGAATCCAGCTTTCCTCTCTTTCTGCTTCCTTCCGCCTTTTCTAGTATTATTGGGGGGTTTTCCAGTGAGTCATGCCTTCTCATGATTTGTCTGACGTATGACAGCCTCAGTTTTGTCATCTTGGCTTCCAGGGAGATTTCTGGCTTGATCTGCTCTAGGACCTATTTGTTTGTCTTTCTGACTGTCTATGGGATCCACAACACTCTTCTCCAGCACCACATATCAAATGCATGTATTTTCTTCCTATCTTTTTTCTTAACTGTCCAGTTCTTGCATTCAAAGAGGGCATCTATAAGATGTCTATGTGTTCTATAGTATCTATTATTATTATTATTATTATTATTATTATTATTATTATTTCTTTATAATTAGACATAGAAATGCCTAAGGTATCAGACAGGAGGAGGGGAAAGAGAGAGAATAGTTTGCAGTGTGATAATGGCTAGTGTGAGACTCAAACCAGGACGTGTGATTCAAGATAGGGACATCTGAGCTTTCAGCTCATTCTCCAGTCATACACTACACTTTCAGAGTGAAGCGGTCACTTCAGGTGGCAGATGTTATGAAGTGACAGCAAGGCCCCAGAGGAGACAGTGTCACACATTGTACTTCCTAAGCTAGCCAGCTGTTCTTACCTGCAGTGAAAGATGTTCCACTGTCAAGTGTTGAAGAAAATTCAACCAACAAGTCTAGTCAGCTTGTTTACATTAGGGATGGAAATAATATTTATTCTTGTCCAGAAAAAAATGAATTTCCAACAGTAGGGAAACCAAACTGGGATACTGTAAGATCCAGCAACCTCCACCAGAAATCCACAACAGCAACTTGCTTAAAAGCAGTGAAGTTTTATTGAAATACAAGCAGATGTGACTGAACAAACTTTTTAGCAAAATCTAACAGCCAAGCCTCAAGCACTAAGTTAAAAGCACACAGCCCCCACCCTTTTTTTCCTTTAGCCCGTCCTATTCCTCCCCCTTTGCTTCCCAGGCCAGGTAGGCCTGAGAAACCAGCCTGACCTTGCAGAAGCTTCACAGATGTCTCCAGCTAATTAAACAGTGCATTCCAAACCTTGGCTACAAGCATTCCCAAGCACCAGCTAGCTAGCACCCCCTCCACCTAGTTAAGCAGGCAGGACTACAGCTAAAGCAATTACACAACAATATGAGCAGTAACTAAAGTGGATGTGAATATTGATTAGTGATTGCTTTGGAGTTCTGACAGATACATAATAGGTGAACAACAATCCTGGAAATTTTTACCCCAGCATTCAAATATCCTGAAGTGCTGCAGAGGAATTATTTTGCATAGAAAAACACAGGTCTTTGCAGAAAAAAGCATATTTTCTGTACAGAAAACATATTTTTCTGGGCAAAAATATTGTTTTCTGTTCAGAAATAATTGTTTCCTATAAGTGATTTTGTGTCTTTGTGTGTGCAGGGGGGAAAAAGTCTTTTATAACACGTCTGTTTCTCTGTAGAATATTGCAGAGAATCTCCCCCGCACACACACACACACACACACACACACACACACACACACGGCTGGGAGAAATCAACTGTAATTATTCAACCTCACATGCGATGATAAAATATTTCCCCAGTGTACATAGAATGGAAGGGGCTCCATTTTATTCTTTGTCAAAGGCACTGTACATACCGGCCTGAAAGGCTGGCATGGGGCTAGCGTCGGGGCGTCCTCATGACGCACACCTGACTCTGCCCCTGAGAGTGCCCTGATGCTGCGAGCCGTTCCACACGGTGCATGATGTCATGGCGCGCCTCCAGCACTATATCCATATGATAAACACTGAAGGAGCCCCATATAGCTGCACCACTGCAGCTATGGCACCCTTTTGATGTGCCTTCCTTTTTGTGCCTTGAAAGGTCAGATCTGGGTTGCGGCATGAGGTTGCCATGGCCCCAATATGGTTGGGAAAGGGGTGGAGGGACAGTCTTTCGAGCCCCAGTCAGCAAAATGTTTTGAGTTAGGCCTTACAGAAAATTATCACACACATCTTTTAAAACAGATTTAGAATGGTAAAATAGCATTTTTGGCGATACGTATCACATGACATTACCTCCAACTCATAACTGCTGTGTCTGTGACATATGGTTAGGGTACCTCTTTTTATCAATGGGGGAAACCTGTCAATAGCTCCCAATCCCATGACAATCCCAATACTTATCAAGTGTGAAATATCATGCTGTGGCAGTTGCAGTGTTCACAGTCACATAGTGCTACCTTGTGTCCTCCACTTCCCCTGTTCCACTTCCCCCTGCTATTCCCAAGCAATTTGATTTTGTTAAATAGTGCAATTTCAGTGAGAATAGGGCATGTGTGATAATGTCCACAAATATCTTATAAGCATGCTGCATAAAGGCAACTACAGACCCAAGGTATATACTGCATCCCAGTGGTTTCTTCACTAGTGGGTTGAAGAAATGTCATCATTTTGTATTTTAAAATAAAAACAAATATCTTTCGCTCCCAAGGCTCATTATCACTCTTAAATTTATCAGGATGCTGGATGGATTAAACTTGCTCAAGGAAAAGCAGTTGAAACAGGCTCCAGAAACTTCAGCTGTCTATTCTCCCATTGTTTTGGAGTATTTAAAGCTGCATTTTCAGTCTTTTTGCCCAGAATCCTCTCAGTGCTCACATCTGCACTTTTTCCAAGGCTACATAGTAGTAGTGAAGGAAGATGCATAAAACCTGCCAGCTGCAAGTGTACTTTTTCTCCTTTCATTCTTCATGGCCCCATTTTCCCTCCTTATGCCACTGCTCATGCTAGTGTAGTTACATTGGTGTAGCCCACTAAGAGGCTTCCAACCTGAGTTACAACATGTTTTTTATATGATCAATGTTTTAGTGTTGCTTCATGAGTCTGTTTTAATTTTTCTAAGATCATTTGTATTAAAGTAGATTACCAAAAGGGGAAAAAAAAGGGACTCAAAAAAATCAATTGACTGTGCATGGAAAAGATTCCACTTGAATGCCTTTGCCATAAAACTGCTATAGCTCTTGAAGGATAGTCCTTTTTAACATCGTATTTATGCATTCATGGTTTATTAATGGCATGGAATCACTGAAGGGTAAAGATATACAAAAAGGAAATGAAAACTGAGTGGATGAAATATATTTACAAAGTACATCGTTCTCAGAAATAACCTTAAACAACCTTTGGGGTTTATGTTGCGTTATTACTGCACAGGCCTTCTGCTGTCTTTTAACACAGAGGATTTAAGATTACATTGTTACCTAGAAATATATGGCCAGCAGTTAGTACATACATCATCGTGGTTTGTATTCAACACTGCCACAGGTCATTGGTATGAGGAGACAGTGAAATTCATCACAAAAGTTCTGCCTGAAGAATCTGGTAAGAAGAGCAAACAGAACTGTTTGCTACACACTTCACTGACCTGAAAGGCACAGTTTATTCCTATTTTCCCAATAAATGCCCTACCACTCTGTAATTTGGGAATAAGGTTGTGTTTTTTTTACAGATCATGGAATTATCCAGCTTGTTTTTGACATCCAAGCTAACTGAACCCACAATTAGCAGATACTTTGACATGGAAAATTTGGGGGGAGAAAAGAAATGTGACTTGTTGACAGATTTTTATTTTTTTATTTTTAATTAGCAGATTTCCTTGTTGATGTTAAGCACAGCAATATTTTTTTATTTCATGTACTGGATTAAGCTGTGTATTCACACAAAATGTTGGAATCTTACTGGTAAAAGGAATAAAATACATCCCCCATTGCTCCCATTACTAAGCAGCCTGCTCTTGAGCATGCATGTTTTTCAGCTTACTCAAGGGGGGGGGGAGGGTCCGGAATGGATCCCCCACATAAGCCAAGGGACCACTGTACAACAACACAACTTTCCAAAAGCACTACTGGAGCAGTTCATGAATGTGCATATTTGTATAGCTAAACTACGGATCTTATCGCTCACCTTTTTAAATCAGCTCCAGGCTCCTGGTCTGGAGCTGGGACATGGAATGAAGGCGGGGATTAGTATTCACTAAATTGGCATTCAACTGCCAGCTACCATCAGCAAAGGTCCAATATGGGTCCCAGTCACACTCCGCCAGCACTTTTTAGAAGTTGGAAAGCTTCTGACTTTTAAAAAGTGCTGGTGGAGCATGGCTGGGACTTGGCTTGGTGGTGGCCAGTGGTTCGGCGGCAATTTAATGAGCAATAATCCCCGCCTTCATCCCACATTGCCCAGAGCTTTGTCCCCTCCTCAAGAGCCTGGTGAGAATGGCACCGTCCACTCCACTACGTGGCCTTTTATAGGCCCATCAGCCAATCTGGGCCAGTGTCGGGCGGAAGTCCCGCTCTTTCTGGCCTCCCAGCCAATCAAGGAAACCACTAGCCTGGGCAAAGAGGTGAGGCTTCCAGCTGCAAAGGCCGCTGGGACATGTAGTCTCAAAAGAAGCCAGAAGCCCCACCCCCAGCAGCCCAGACAACTAATCCAGGTACAGGAAGGTGCCCCGGTGTCTCCTGGGAGTGTACCCCACCTGGTGAAGCAGATGACCCCAGGGGAGCCACATCTATACCTGGACGCTTCTTCCTGCCCAGCAACTGGGCCAGTCTGGTAAGTCGGGTGGCCCCATTTGTCATTGATTCAGATACGAGGCACAACTGTTCCTCCCTGTGTGACAACAGGCACTAATGGCAATGTGTTACACTATAGCACATTGACCAATGGTCCTTTCTGGTCAGTGAAGTACATTAGAAGTTGTTATTCCCCATGTTTACATAGAAATGGAAGAGAAGATAGCCAAAAATCATCAGGCTCTGAACAGTCTTGTGATTATGAGGAGCCATCTCATTATCAGAGGTTTCTTCCCAGATTACAAAGGGTTAAAGAAGGTACAGTTGCATTTTAACGAGGCTCAGCATCACAGAGGTGATGAGACTGCAATTGTCCAATGAGAAGACCTGCCGGGCAGAAGCACAAACTTTTGGAATGATTTTGAGCAGAGCATATAAAAAGCTTTAGGGCTCTTTGTCTCTCTTTCTCTCTCATCAGGGTATGGCAGTCTGAAACAGTGGACATTACTGCCCAGGCTCCTTGGAACGGAATGAGAATGGAATAGAAGCAGCCAGGAAGGGAATGGAATGAGTGGGGGATGCATTTTACTGCACACAGAAGTCCCTCACTCATTCTGTTATGTTCCCTTCTGTTCCCAATCCATCCCAGAGGATGCAATTTTTGAGAACTGTTCTGAACAGTTCTCAAAAGTCACGTCCTCTGGGACATATTGGGAACGGAACGGAATGAGTGAGGGACTTCTGTGTGCAGTAAAATGTATCCCCCACTTGTTCCCCACTTGTTCCCGGCCCCTTCCATTCTTATTCTGTTCTGGGGAGCCCCTGTGCGGTAAGGTCTAAAGGAAAATCTGGAGTGGGGACTCTGTTTGTGAAGGCTGGTCAGGGATGGATAATGAAGTCACAGTTCTTAAATCCTATTGTTTAGGCAAATGTTCCTGGGCGATTTGAAACAGTGATTGCGCACTGAGTTGGCTGGCCAAATGAGGGAAAGGGATTAAACAGATACTTGCTCCTTGTCCTTGCCAAATAGCAGATGGAGAATAAAAGGGCTTGGTGTACACTTGACACACACACCCTTTTGGTGAAGGGTAGGGATTTGGAACAGACTCTTTAGGTCCTGAGATTTAGGGCTCAGGAAGGAGTCTGCCCTTGGGACTAACCTGGAGGTCTGCTGATCCTTACAGTGTCCTGGAACTTTGGGGCTATGTGCTCTGGGTTTGCTTTCAAGTAAATGGCAGGCTAGGAAACAACCCATTTACTGAACATTGTTCAGGTGTTTAGCCTTAGGGAAAGCTGAGCAGATAGTGAAGGGGGTGACACTTGGCCTCAGCTGGGCCCACATAATAATAATAATAATAATAATAATAATAATAATAATAATAATAATACTTTTATTTATACCTTGTCTCTTTGTCAATGACAATCGAGATGGCTTACAGTTAAAAATTCATATACAATCCCATCCCCATAACCCACCTTCTCCCAAAACATAATTAAACATTAACAATTTAAAATCTTGCATTAAAATCAAAATCAAGTCAACCTTGGATGTAAAGAACATCCAAACCAACAATCAAGCACATAGGCTGTGGCAAACTCAAAGGGGGAGAGGTTCAGTTTGGTGGCTGGGTTTCTATTTAGGGAAGGCCTGTCGAAAGAGATCCATCTTGACAGCTTTTTTAAAGCTGTCTAGGCTGGTAATTTGATGGATCTCTTCCGGCAGGCCATTTCATAATCTGGGAGTGATTGACAAAAAGGTCCTCTGAGTGGTTGTAGCTAGCCTTGTTGTTATAGGTTGTAATAGATTCCTCCCAGAGGAGCTGAGTGTGCAGGGTGGATTGTATGGAAGGAGGTGGTCCCGAAGATAGGTTGGACCCAAACCATTTAGGGCTTTAATGGTAATGACCAACACCTTGTACTGCACTTGGGAACTAATAGGCAACCAGTGAAGTGCCTGACACCGGCCGGGATTGGCTGAGGGGCCTATAAAAGGCAACGTGGCAAAGTGGATAGTGCACTTTTTGCCAGGCTCTTGGGGGGGAGTGGACGACACCAATCTCTCCATTCTTTTGGGGTGGCTGCAGTGGCAGTGCAGAACAGCAGCAAGGTGTGGCATGGCACCAGCAACAACTGCCGTGTCTCCTGCAAGGGGGGCCAGGCTGAGCTGCCAGATGAAGGCGACTGGGGTCCGCATCAGCTCAGCTGTGTAGCAGTTCAGGCATGGTCAGGCCGGGCCGATCCACCCACCAGAGCTCCCTTCAGTCTGCTTCCCCCATCTTGCTCCTTTCCAGGTTCAACCCAATCTAAATAGGTTATAGGTCGAATAAAGTGGCCCTTATATGACCCAAAACTCTTTGTCTGATCTTGTTATTCCATGATTGGTTGTCAAAGGGCTAATGGTATTTTGCCTCAAACAGAGAAGAAAAGTGAAGGTACTGAGGTAGAATAGCCTGGAAAATTCTGCTACCCTTAGCATTTGCTTAATACTGATAGGGGTGGTTCTGTTTCTCCTCATGTTATGAATGTTCCAGATATAACACTCCATAGAGATCTAGACATATATTGATGATGATGATGATGATGATGATGATGATATGCTGTCGAAGATAGGCTACTGAGGCAAACAAACACAGACATTTAGATGAAGCTTGGAACTTGGCCAAGAGAGAAGATATACTGCTGGGTAAATTGTTTGTTTTTGTGTTCTTCTGTTTGCAAATGTCACATTATATTTATTGGAAATGACTCTGATTTACTTAGTGTCATACTGTGTTTAAAAACTCTGATCTCTTAATTTTGCCAAAAAAGGTGTCACATTCAGAAAAAAAAATTCCTAGATAGAGGCTTCTCTTTCTGAATAATATAACATAGTGTTTTGTTTTTGCTTTCTGCTGCTAAAGAATAAATCAAATACATACATCATATGTGAGCAAGACACCGCTTTTGATGTTGGCATCTAGACAGCACCTTTATACTAAGAGAAGTGCTTTCAGAAGCTTACTGACTGCCACTTGCTTAAGTACTTTCTTAAGAAATGCCCTGCTCTGGAATGCAAGCCCGAGGCAATCCACACAATCAACATGCAAATCTGAACCTTGTGCCAGTCTAAATATGAAATACCCACCAACTGTTTTTTTTCTTGTAGGCTGCTTCCTGACAGCTTTAGTATAGGCAAACAGACAACATTAGTACTGAAGCTGCAAAACCATTACAGAAGTGGGGATATATCGTTCATACAAATTAGCTGTGCTCATTATCACAAACATTAAATATTCATTTTTGCCTTTTTTAAAAAAATGTAATTAAAAATTATTTTGCTGAGAAATGCAGCATCCTGTGTCATGCGTTTATGATCTTTTGGGCACTTTGGTAGAGACTTTATTATTCATCCAGGCATTTTCAAAACATTTCAGAAATATTGTAATGCTGGTTTTAATTGGTTTTATGTTGTATTTTAATAATAATACTAATAATAACAACAATAATAACAACAACATTTATTGGTTTCCTGCTTCTCCAAAAAGATTGAAGCAGCTAACAGTAAAACATACATAAAATACAATAAACATACAATAAATATTGCATTGTCCATTTTATCCAAAACCCTCCCAACCTTCCCACCCACAATAAAATACAATTAAATCATTAACAATTGTTAAAACAATTAGTAAAAGTAGAGCAGAGGCAATGGGTGATTGATAAATAATTAGTTAAATTGACAGGGGGTTGTTGGAATGTTAAGCTGGGAAGACCTGCCAGAAGAGTTATGTCTTGATTGCCTTTTTAAAGCTTTCAAGACTGGTGATATATCAAATCTCCTCTGGCAGGCTATTCCATAACTTGGGAGCAGCCGAGGAAAAGGTTCTCTGAGTAACCATAGCCAGCCTAGGTTTGGCTGGCTGCAGTAAATTCTTATTAGAGGAACTCAACATATGGGGCGGATTATATGGAAGAAGGCAATCCCGTAAGTAAGCTGGACCCAGGCCATGAAGGGCTTTTAGAGGAGCAGCTGTCTCCAAGTATCACCATCTGGAATCTGTTCGAGAGATAGGATTGGATCCACTGCAGTAGAGCCTCCAATCCCCAATTCCCTCAGGCGTTCCAGAAGGATACTGTGGTCGATGCTATTGAAAACCACTGAGAATCCCAAAATACCAGCAGGGTCATACTTCTCTGTCAATACTTATGCGAAGGTCATCTACTAAGGCGACCATAGTAGTCTCAACTCCGTATCCCATCCTGAAGCCAGTGTGAAATGGGTCTAGGTAATCTGTTTCATCCAAGACCACTTGGAGTCAAAGAGCAACTGCCATCTCGATCATCTTGCTTAAGAATGCCAGTTGGGAGACCGGTCTGTAATTGTTCATGTCCAAGGGTCTAGGGAGGGCTTTTTCAGAAGCAGTCGTAACACCACTTCTTTTAAGCAGTTTGGAAAATAGCCTTCCCTAAGAGATGCATTTATGATATATCTCAGGTAAGTGCATCTGCTAGTACTGAGGTCATGGACAAGCTTCTTGAAAGTGTGACAAGACAACCTGCCTCTCAATCCTTGCCCTTAATGCTGGTCATCCCCAACCGCCATTAAGGGCAAGGTTATTGAGAGGGCAGTTTGTCTTAGTCACACTTTCAGAAGCTTGTCCATGACCTCGTACTAGCCGATTCAAATTGACCCGTATGATCTTATTCACAAAGTCAATGGACGCCTCACTATAGCTTCCCCGGTAATATCCAGCACCACAGTCGGCTCTTACCTGGGAGATTTTCTATGAAATAGTCATTTAAAGCATCACAGTGAGCTGTGGTAGGCTCTATAATGGGTTCCAGGGTGTGTGTCCCTGAGTCAGATCCCTTATTTGAACAGCTCTACTGGATGAGAGTTTACACACGCAATACATGCAGGAAAAAAAATCTTCTTCACTGCATGCATTGCCACTCTATAGAAATAAAGAAATTCTCTATTTTGGCACTGTATTTTATCTTTATCACTACTCATAACCTGACCAAATAAGCAATACCATTAATAACAATAAAAATCATTTACATCCAACATATTCAGACCCAAGGTCACAAATACACAAAAGATGCACATAAAAATCACATACAAAGACATGTAAACATAAAAATATTTTTGCATAAATGCAGTTAATGGATCCATATAATTATATTTATTCAGAACAAATCAACTAAAAAAACAAAAGATAAAAATCAGTAGATGAGTCCAGCATTACAAGCCTTTGCAGTCAGTTCCTAAAAGCCTGTCAAAATAGAACACTTTCTATTTTTCTAATGCCACCTTTTTCATATGTGGTGGCAATGCCCAAAGGTAAAGACATTTTGGAGAGATATACATGTTAACATAATGAGGAAATTAAAGACTGGCTTTCCATTAACACAAGAACAATATTTTTTAAAAAAAAATATGCTAAAGACTTTAAACAAACAAACAGGGAAGAAACATGGGGAAATTATATTATATATGATTGCTGCAGCATAGTTTATGCTGTGAAGTGAAAAAAAACCTGAAGTTCCATCAGTAGATGAGTGACTACGAAAACTAATCAAAAATCCACCAAACAGTGGCCAATCAAATTTTATTGGCCAACCAAACTGGCCATGTGGCAGAAATGTAACATCCATTTGCATCACAACAATATTGGATTGCAAAGGAAGTGTCTTTGTTGTGATGCAAATGGTTTACATTGGATTGCAAAGGAAGTGCCTTTGTTGTGATGCAAATGGTTTACACTGGATTGCAAAGGAAGTGCCTTTGTTGTGATGCAAATGGTTTACATTGGATTGCAAAGGAAGTGTCTTTGTTGTGATGCAAATGGTTATTACATTTCCTGGACTTTGAGAATCTCCCAGTTGCCCCATGGCCAGAGGAAGAGGGGGCAGCCTGCAAGATATGCCCCTTATACCATCTTAACCAAGAAGAGAAACAGCAAAATGCAGGCCTAGGAGTAACATCTTCAATTTTTTCCCCTCCTGTTTAATTTAACCTTGCCTGATGAAGAAGCCAGTGAAGCTTTGAAAGCTTGCAATATGTATATTGTGCATTTTGGTTGGCCAATAAAATTGGATTTGCCAAATGGCCAACACTGGATGCTGTATGTAGGAAACATGAGTTTGAAGCATAATATAATATAATGCAGTATAATATGTGCAGTATTTAACATTTCCATTCAAATATTTCTATTATTCTTAAATTATGCGCCCTTTAAAAAAGTTATTTGAAACTTTTCTCAGTGCTAATGTGCCTAAAAAGCATTTACTAGAAAAGAAATTAAAGTATAAATTTATCAAAAAGTTTGTGAAATAACTTCAAGATAAAAAGTGCTCCAAAAGTGCTATCATTAATTAGATATTTTGCATGGCTTTAGCACAATTTATTTCCCTCTTCCTCCCTCCTAGCCCCCTACGTGTGCACCAGCAAAGGACATTTAGATGGGGTTATGGTTATCTCTGGTGTAAAGCCAAATCATAAAGTTAATTATACCCATCATTAATTTGGCCCAAGGACAACTTTCTCTCTGTTGGGAAAGATGTCAAAAAGCAATTAAAATAAACCTGATAGGACATATTATTGAATCCATATACTCTGGTCTCCAAGGCAAAGTTTGGATTTCATGTAAGCACTTATAACTTGACTTTCAGAGTTGCCAAATGTACAGAATTCAGGCCATCTCAAGATAAGTGAGCCTGTTTAGCAGCTGACCCTTACCTGTTCTGACAGTGCAGTCCCAAATACAGTAACAAGACCAAGGGTGAAACTATAGAAATGAAGAGGTTTGACACCACTTTAATTGCCATGGCTCCATCCTACAAAATCTTGGGATTTGTGGTTTTGTGAGGCACCAGCACTCTCTGGCAGAGAAGGCTAAAGACCTTGCAAAACTACAAATCCCAGGATTCCATAGGATGAAGCTACAGCACTTAAAATAGTATGAAACTGCATTATACTCCAAGCCTCACAAACCCACAGAGGGAATTATTTCTGAATAAACAACAGTAAGATCAAAGTATAAGCCTTCCAACATAATATGATGTAGAAGACTAGTTTACTTAGTAACTCAGAAAAATCATATGGACGAAGATATTCCCTGAGTCCACTGGAACTAATAATTAATACAGACCTGCATAGCCCAAACTCACCCCCTACAAAGAGCTAACAGCCCTTTTGTATTTGCAATCCCAGGTAGAAGCTAAAATCTATGTGGCTTTGTCAGTGCTATCACTTGCTACTGGGCTGTGACCCACCCAGTTGTGTCAGCAATTGTGCACATGAGGCTTAAGTTTTAAATTCTGGGCTTGACAAAAACAAGGGCACAGAACTTGCCAAAAGATAAGGGACAAATTAGGAATTTGATGACTAAACCCAGGATGGTCATTACAATATATATCTGGATTGCCAAAGTATTTCCTGTTCCATGTCTCTGCTGCCAACCCTGTTTGATATGGCACTAGAACTGTTGAGTGTGGAAATCAGAGACAAGAAGCTTATCTGGATGTATTATTCCTGCGATAATCACATGAGGATAAAACATGGAACTAAATATGCAACCTGGGCTTCTCTTGCAGCTTTTCAAGAGTGGGATTTTCCTGTTCTTGAAAATATGCTGAACAGGCTCAGAGAAGGCCAGGTTGCATATGGGTGTGGAGAGCAGACAGAGTTGGGCCAGCACAGCAACAGCCATTTGGGAGAAAGCTGGTGACAGCCAATCAAGTTGAAGGCTGGAGATGATAAATAGGGCAGCTGGTGACAGGGAGAGTTAGGGCCCGAACAGACAGGCCAAAATAAAGCTGCTTCAGGTCACTTTGGAGGCATGCTGTTGACATGATGCATGTGTTCTAAGAGGGCAGAAGCTGCACCAAAGCTGCGCTCCAGTCCTTAGGACTGGGTCTACATCCGGGTCGATGGCAGCATCAAACCTAATGCAATAATCTCTTAAATTGTGGCTGAGATATAGCTGGTCGTTGCTCTTCCTGAAACTATATTGCACCTTTTAATTAATGGGGAAAACCTGTGAATAGCTCCAAATTGCCCTGCGATCCTTGTAGTCCCTTTTGTGTGATAAAATGTCTCAGTTGCAGTTCTGGGATTGGCCAATGACATGGTCACAGTCTCTTCCTTTTCCCCTCCCCTTCATTATTTCCAAGGAGCCCTGGTGCTTTTCTATTGCTTTTCCCTTTTCTTGCTGTCATCCCACCCCTGTCTCCCATTTGCACATTTCACCAACTCTCTACAGCCTGTCACTCCTACCCTCTCCTCTTCCCTTGGCATTTTGCCACCACCCCACTGCCTGATCTGTCACTCCTGCCTCTCCTAATTCTGTTTCTTCCTTCTGCATTTTGCCACCCCCCTCTGTCTGATCTGTCACTTCCACTCCCTCCACTATTGTCTCCCTCCAGCCCACTGCCTGATCTGCCACTCACAACCATCCCCTCTCTCTCCCTACCCAGATCTGAAAGTCCTAAAGAGGGCTACAACAGGGAAGAAGTGGACATGGGGCAGAGTGGAAAGAAGGTGCACTGCCATACTGGTACGGAAGCAGAGGTATGATATGAATTGTGTCAATGCTGGTATGTTTCTGTTTGATTCAAAAACATGATTGAATTGCTTTAGAGACCTCATGTGATAAACTTCTATTTGTATTTTAAAAAAGACAACAGGGTGTGTCAGAAGACAGAAGAGTTAGCACACCCCAACAGGCTCAAGGTCTCAGGCATGCAATTCATATTTATTGAGCATAACTGATATAGGTAAGTGGAAGCTATCTTGATTATTTGCTTACAAAGCAAAATATCTTTGGTCAGCCATGAGACCAGGAATCAAAAAAACAAAACCCAAAGTCTCCTGCCAAATGCAGTGGAGGAGCAGAATCATATGTGAAGAGGTGGCTCTTTTGGAAGCCTGCTTTCGTAATATATAAATCAGTTTGAAGCATCCCCTTTAGCTTTCTAGAAAGGAAGGAATACTATAGGAAGTATGAAGGAAGGAAATGTTGGTTGCCATAGGTAGAAGACAATTCTCTGTGTATAGTGGAGCAGAATAGGCAGAAGTGGAGTACCAAGCTTTCTTATGTTCTCCTTCTTTTCTACCCAAATTCTATGGTTATTTTATTCCTGTGACAGTTAATAATGGAATGAGTGTTTTAAAATGTATTTAACATATTGTTCAATGGTTTGTCGACTAATGCTAAAGAAAAAAGATTAACAGAAATTCAAAAAGCTATTGTGACGCAGAAACTGAGTTAATGGGGAAATGTCATCTGTTGAGTTTCAGACTTCCATACGACTTTTAAGGGAGTCAAACGAGTGAAGGCCTTTACTGGACCTTTAGTTAAGCTCATATTTCAATACATGCTTGGTTACACCCATATCAAAACTTTAGGGATGTAAATCTTTAATCGTTTCATTCTCACAAACAAGAAGAAATCATTTCAAAATATTTCTCCCTTTTGGCCAAGTCTTTTTTTTTTTTTTTTTTACTTTTTATGGTTTTTCGTATTGCATGACTTTTTTTAAAAAAATTACTTGCACAAAGAAAGAAATCCAGGGTATCTGTGCAAAAATACAAGGCCTCTGCACAAAGATTGACCATTTTCTTGATGGAGTGTGTAAATGTGTCAAGATACTCATTTTCAATGAGGATGAGAAAAATTGTGAGCATTTTAGTGCTCTAGAAAAACCATGGTCTCCACATCCTAGAATCCCCTATCCACTTGTCATAGCAGTAGAGACTCTGAAAGCTGCAGTCCAAACAGCACCTTAGTGAAACTCTGACAAATAAATGACATAGAAACCCAGACTCCTGCATTACTTCTTGAACATCCAGAGTCTAGATCAAAAACTGGAACAGAAAAGATTAGTGTATTTGGTCCAGGATTCAATCATTTTGCATAGTTCTAGGTTATCTGTTAGGACCAGCCTCAGTGGAGAGTATTTCAGGAACCCAAATGGCACTTCTAATGCCACAGTCCTGCATATCTTGCTTTTCTTTTGTTCGTGAGGATATGAATTCACTTTCACAGCTGTTGGTTTTGGGTGTCATCAAGCAAAAATAAAACATTAAATAACCACTCACCTATTTGTTTTCAACGATATCAATCCTATTTTCCCTGTGTCTCTATTCCTTTGAAGTGCTGCCCAAATTATTGACCTGAGCAAAATCTACAAGAAATATCTGTTGAAAGCCTATTCAGGTCCAATCTGCCCTCCTTTCTGGACTCCCCTGCGTAAAGGGAATTCCACCTATGCTCCAGCCTCATTTAAATGAATGGGGCTTGTGCATGCAGCGGTGCGCATGCGCCATGGATGAGTACCCCATTATTCCTTCTGGGACGCCCCGCCTCTTCTCCCAGCACAGCGTTCAGCATATGCTGAAAGCCATGTGAAGCGCGCCCGCGTATGATGCAGGAGCACTGTATATGCTTGAAAGCTACAAACTTCCTTCCCTAAGTCCTTTTGAATTCTGTGACTTCTTGAATCTTTTTTCTCCTTCCAGATAATAGGAAAAAAATGTTAATGTCAGCTAAGTATTTGCACAATAAATAGCCAAAGCTGTAATCCAAATCTTTTGGCTTTGCTTTTTCCTTAATTGTCCTTCAGAAGCTGTTTATTGCCTCATCTAGTCTTTCACCACGAGCATTATCTTCTCAGTAAATCATCCAGTCTAATCATTAACAGGCGGAATTGGATTGAGCAGTAAGACTAATGCATTCATCACCTTCACTTTTATGACATTCATCTGGCTTTCAAATGGATGTTCCTTAGGATCAGTGCTACGTCTTCATCAGTTGCTTATCTAGAAAGAAATATTATGGGGTGCTTTTGGAAATTTATCTCAAATGATGGGCTCTAAGCTCTCAGTGTTCATAAAGCACAAGTGAATAGCATGTTGAAATGTATGGGGATACTCAAACCAGCAGTTACTTATTAAACTTGCAACAATTTTATAAATTATTATAATTATATTGACATATTGCAGAGATAACTGACACTTGATATCTCAGCACTCCCACTGATGCGCCACAAAATGCAAACAAATGAGCTAAAATGATGATTACAATGCAAATGGCTCTGTCTTTTACTCCACAATCCAGTTATAATTCAAGTTAAAAAAATAGTGTTGTTGTTTTTTTAAAAAAAATCAGATGAAACGGAAAGAACATAAAAGTATACAGAATGCTGCCCCTAGAATGACAATCAAGATGATGAATAGGAAGAATTTAAAGAGAAGTTTGTGATGCTGCAGCAAAGAAGGTGAATATTCTTTTAACCCACAGTAATAACAACAACAATAACAACCACCACCACCACCACCATGTTACAGAAAGCAATGGTACATTTATTTGTGCTGTTCCCAGATGGTTGTGTAAATGGTTGTGCAACTTGAAATTGTAGATTCCCCTATCCCTCATAGTCAGGAATTCATTGTCCATGAATGCAACATTATTTAGTAGCTTTTCTAAAACCACCTTGTAAGATCAAGGGAAGAAAACATTTATACAGTTCAGCATTTCACAAATTAAATTAGGGGCCTGACTGTTGTGAAATAAGAGCAAAAACCTATATTACTAATATGGCCAAAGGCTCAAGTGAATTATTGCTAGGTGCTGACTCGTTGCCCATTCCAGTCTAGGGATACTAGAAATTACTTAGGACATCCCTTGCTCTTGTTTAACTTTGCCAGCATTGTGATTGTGTCCTTCAGGTGGATTAAGTTTAATTTTTCCTCATTCACCCCACACCCCACCCCCAATTTGGCTCTCCTGATGACAAATATTAGCCAAAAGAAAAGTTAGAATGTCAGATTCCTCTTTTGAAATAGCCCTGGGATCAGCTGAGAGAAGTCAGTTTCTGCCAGCAGAAGGTATTTGTGTCTGATCCTAACCAGGACAGCCACTATATCTTTAAATTAGGATTATACTTCCTTTCTGATACCAGCAGTTACTAGCACAACCATCCCTATTATGCACTTCTGATGTTTTACTCTGTTATGTATTTAGTTCAACCCACTTATTTAAAACCCAAAAGAACAACTGTGTTCCAGAATTTCGGAAAGCACAGCCTTATTATTTATGAGCTGTGTATTAGTACATGGAACCCCTTGTCCTCCTCCTTGAGTTCTCTCACTGATAGAAATGGCAGAACTAACCAAGAATCAAAAATCTAGCATGATTTCCACTTTCCTTGAAAATTATTGACTAATCACCACTTTTTGAATAACATCTTAGAGTGGGTAATACCATAATGAGTTTTCTTGGATGAAACTAATTATTTTGATCATTTTCAATCACAACTCAGGCCTGGTCTGAGGAGATGAAAATAGCATTAAGACACATGAGCTCTGTTCTTGCCACAGTCAGGTTGTTTAATAAAAATGGAAACATTTCAGTTTCAGAGCAGCCATTATCACACAATTGCACAACTCCTAATGTGAGTTAAGGGTTTTAAAAGAAAAGAAAAAGAAATAAGAAAAAAATAAAGCCTGCTTAGGAATAGTCAGAGGGAGGGGAACAGGGGGAGAGGAGAAGACCCTGGCACCGTGTGGCTATCAACTGCCCTAGCAACTAAAATTTTGGGAGTGTGCAGCCATTTCCTCAGTTGGACGTCTTGTAATGTTGAGACACCCTTTTAACTGAGGAACCGAGAAACAGAGAAAAAAATATTAATATTCTTTACATCTTTAGTATTGTGACTTGTTTTAACAGTAATTTGTTGTGTCTGAATCCAGACTGCACATTTATTCCTGCATTATCTATATGTTCCTCCAGTTCAGCTATTGAGGCACAAAGTAAGGGCAGCCAGCGAAAAAAAACCTTCACAGTAAACTGTTATCACTTGCATAGCTACCCAAATCTTGATCCTGAGTTCTAATACAGTATGGCAAAAGATTTCTTTTAACATACCAGAGTGCAAGGTAGAATTGGAGACCTAACCTTCAAATGTCAAATCAGAGATCTCCCCACAGAAATATATTTTTCACAAAATGCAAAGCACATGCCGCACATCTCATAAAAAACAAACAAAAACAAAACATGCCTACAATCATGGAATCATAGAGTTGGAAGAGACCACAAGAGCCATCCAATCCAATGCCCTCACATGCAAGAATACAGAATAAAAGCACTCTTGACAGCTAGCCATCCAGCCTCTGTTTAAAACCTCTAGAGAAGGTGACTCCACCACACTCTGCCAGTACACATGGGCCAAAAGCAGTATGGTGCCGCCAATACTAGGGTTTGGGAGTGCGCAGCAGCCGCATGCTCCTGAACCCTAGTACGTATGGGCGGTGCCATCTTGATGCAGTGCCATCCATACAGCATGCACGTCCATGTCATGTTTTGTGTGTTGCATCCAAATGGCACGGCGCACAAGACACGTCACCATGACAGGCATCACAGGAAAGGAGCTCCATTTTGGAGCTCCTTTTTCCAGTAGATCATTGTCACGGCCACGCAGTTAAATAAACAAGTAAGGAACAAATAAACAAATTTTAAACATTGGACATTCTTTACCTGTGATAAAACTATTTCTTTGCTACCCACAATTAATTTTTCCCCAGAGATATGTGTTTCAGTTTAACCTTGCATTTATTTTGCAGTTATAACAAACCAAACCACACTGAATGCAAAATATGTAGGTCAGGGCAATTATTGTTCACTTCCTGAAGAAGCCCACCTCTTCTAAATTCAGGCTAAACTTATTGTCTAGTTTGACTCTATGTTGGGTGGTTATCTCTACATGTTATGGTAATGACGTGCATATATTAATTACAACTTTAAAGCTCTCTGCAGAGTCGTTCATCCAATAAAATACCTCTGGTTGGAAGCTATTCAAAAGGAAGGTTTCCTGGCAGAGATTCAAGAAAAGTCAATATATTGTCCATGTACATATTGGCAAAAGTCAATAAGTTCTCCTTTACATTCTAAATTACATAAACACTTGCAGTAGCTGTAAGATTTAGTGCTTTTGTTTATTAGATATGGTATATCTAATTCATGTCATATTGCTTTACTCTTGGGGTATGTCCACACTACAGAAATAAAGCAGTTTGATAACAGTTTAACTACCATGAATCAATACAATCTAATTCTGGGATAGTTTTCTGATATATTTACCCTACCTTGTCAAAGGGCTCTGGTGCTCCATCAGACTACAAATCACATAATTTCATAGCATTAAGTCATGGGATGTGATGGTGCCAAATGCTTTATTTCTGCAGTGTGCAGGAGCCTTGGGCAGGGGGTATTCTCAGTTTTGCCTCATTTTAATAAAGTGGAAGTTACCAGTACATGGATAACAGCTAATGAAAGATATGTGTAATTCTTATCAAATATTGCGGCAGAACCTAACCTAACATAAAGCACATTGTCAAGCAGATTAAATCTTGAAACTTTAATGGGATGGCTTCAAGTTAAATGCCAGTAGGCAGAAAATATTACATAGTAATAAAATGGCACACTCAGTCATGCATGTTTATTGAACTTAGTAAGTTTAAAAGCTCAGCCTGGCTCCCTTTGTATTCAAAAGCAAAGCAAGTATCTGACAATTATATAAACTGGTACAGAGCATTATCGACACTGAGATATTCTGAAATTTTGGCATGTGTGTAATTTTCCACATAACCCCAGATAGACCCTGCCAGGTAGTCCGCCATAATCCCAAAGGCGAGGGGACATGTACACACTTCATCCAGGTGAGATCAGCCTAATGGGACCTTTTGGGAACAATGCCCCTGGGACAAGCTCAGCAGATAGTTTGGGAATTGCATATGGGATATTAACACCTCCATAATCAGAAGGATGTCTCATTGGATGAGCCTGATGGGCTTAATCAAGCACCCATTCCCACCTTGAATACCACCAGACTATGACTTTATCCCTAAATGTAGAATTGCTTTTGCTCAGAGGCTAGATTTGGCCTATATAAGGTCCATGGAATCCTTGCTTAGTGTGTTAGTTTGGATTCCATGGGGACACACTGTCTCTGTGAACCCTGACTAGCTCCGGCATGTTCATTCATCTCCACTCATCGGAACCACCATGACTCACTCCACACCATCCAATTGGATCCAGAAGCAAGCCTCACGTTTGAGTAAATATCGGCGTTAGTTCAGCCTCTAGTCTTTTCCAAGCTAACTTTTCCAAGCTACAAACTCATGAAATCAATGAGCCTTGTGTGAATGTGCATGTGGTTGTAACTTGTCGTGTAATTTTTCCCAGTAAAAAGGAATTTTTACTTATAAGAATTCTGCCTCCGCAAATTCCTTTGAATCCACTTTTCTCTCAGTACTGTATACAAAAAGGGAGATGATCTCGAGGGTTATTTGTGTCCTACCCACCCTGAGTTAAATAAAATTCCTCTACATAGATTTTTGGCTACAAGAGCCAGAAGATGACCCATCAGAGAGACTCTTCTGAAGAAAAGAATCCTGTTTGTAGCAGATGATAAAGGTCATAACAGATATGACTTTGAAGCTACTAAGTAGCTTTCAGTGGCTAGTGAAGGTTTCTGTAACTGTATCCATTTAAGCCCAAAGATGGGTAAAGCCCACCACAAGCATTGTAATAGTGTTATTGAATTTTGTTTTCTCCCTTTAGAATTCATTTGACATTCCCCTTAATTATTCTGGTTGGATTTCTATAGGTGTTAGCAACTTGTGTAGGAACCAACAAGAGAAGATGGGTTGTGACTGAAGCAGTGAGGGAAAGCATATAAAGCTGTCTCTGCTATCATTGAAAGAGAAGGCTGCCTGACTTCTATGTTGGTCACCAAATTCAGGGTGTTTGATAAGGGTGCCTTAGAGCAGTGGGCTCCAAACATTTTGGGACTACCTACCCCTTTCCTCTTGGATGACAATGCTAGCTCCGCCAACACCTATTTCTTGATAGTAGGTCTACTGTTTGTGCAACAGCCAGCTGACCATGGTTTTCTATCTCAGCCTTGCGGCTGTTGTTTCACTGTACCAGCATACAGAGAGCTAGAAGTTCAGAAGCCAAACAGTATCCAATAACAAACAGTCCACAGTCAGAAGCTATAGATCTAAGCAAAGCCCATGAGTAGCAGATAATGGAGTAATGAAACAGTCCAGGGTCATAAATCACAGAGTCAGATCTTACAGTAGACACAGGCTGAGAAAGAAATCAAACTTGTTTCCAACAGCTGAAAGGAGAAAGGCCCTTGACTTATACAGCTAAGGTTCCACCCAGCTTGCAGTCCATATTTCAGGAGAGCATTTCCATGCTTCACTGCACACAGACTCTCAAGTCACCTGAGGGTGTGGGACAGGGTTTATGCCAGATATCACAACCTTTGGCTTCCTTGAGGAGTTGGGGCTATCATTTCTACCTCCTCCTCCTTCTGGGTGCTCAGGTGGCTGTTAGACTGAACTGAAGGAGGACATGGCTGTGGTAAGACTGCTGCATCTTCTAAAGCCAAACTCTTCGAGAGGGGTGCCTACATGTAGGTCAGTTTCATCGTCAGAAGCTGAACTCAAGCAAGGGGCATGACATGCATCCAGCTCACTACCATCACTTCCTCAGCCTCTTCTGTGTGAATAGACCAGAAGCCAAGACTATTCCTGACTCTTGCTTGAAGCAAAAGGAAAGCCACTGGCTGGCTGCTCGGTTTCTGCTCTCAGAGTGACCAGGGGCAAAGGGAGCAGTGTCTGAGCAAAAGCCAGTGTGGGTGAGAGGCTTCTTGCTCCCTGACTGACTGGTTGCTTGGTTGCTGTTCCATTTGCATCCAATCACTCTGGGAGCAGTAGCCATGAAGCTTCTTATTTCCTTCTAATTTCCTTCTGAATTTTCAGTATCTGAATCTGTTTCCCATGCAGACATAGCTGCATGGTGGCCAAACATAGTTTTTAATGACCAGCTGTATCAGATAGAGCCTTGTGCTCTAGATGCATTAGTAGTGGCAAAAACAGTAATTTTCACAAGTAAAGATGTTGGCAATCAACTGGTGTGATGTGTGTGTGCACGCACGCGTGTGCATGCACAGATAATTTTATATTTCTAAAAACCAAGAGGCTTCTACATTTTCTAGTTTATTATCAAACTGTCCCATTGAATAAGACCTTCTTCTACTAAAAATGAGACCTCTCTCATTCTCCCTCCCCTCCTCCTCTTCCTTCCCTCTGCTTTTCTATTGTGGAAATTGGACAAATTAATCAGGGAATGAACAATTTAGAATCCAGAGGATTGGGATTGAGGATGATGATTACAGGGCCAATAATGTTTCCCATTGATATTAGTCCCCACTCCCCTGTTCTTTACCTTTCTTTGACACAAATGGCATTGTATTGTGAAATGGGCCAACACCATCAATTTCCATATTCGCTTTGTAACATTATCCTCTCTGAAGAATCAAATTATGGTTTTGAGATGGAATTAAACCAAATATATATCTAGTATTGGAACATTTAATCTTCCCTTTCTGGTGTCTGGGTACCAAATATTTGGCCATTAGCACTTTTTTTAAAACAATGTTGATAAAGTTTTCCATAATCTGTTGTTAAGTCTTCATTTTTAATTGTCCTTAGTATGAAGGGATTGCTTGGCAGAGATACAGACATCTTGGGAGCCTGTGTTCCTTAAATGTGGTGATTCTACTTAATGTTAATAAGTTGAAAGATCTTTATTTCTTTATTTTTTCCATTTAATTAACAAGTAATAAATTGCTGTGCAGTACCTGTTTTATTTCTTTTGTTAACACAATGCCCACATTTTTAGAACGAGGGAAGGAGAGAATTAAATTAACTAATTTCTTAATATTGTATTGTTCATTTATCACCTTATTTAGGCACATTAATTTTGATTTTGTGTAATTTTTTTCTAGGGGAGAAAGAGGCCCTAATGAATCAACCACATTTTAAATATGTGGTAATATCTCCACTGGGTTTGAGATGAAGAAGATTATACCATCAGCAAACAGATTCATGATATATTCATGGCCATTAATATTTACACTTGCAGTGCTATGATGTGCTTTGGTTGATAAGGCCATTGCTCTCTGGCAATAGCAAATAGGATAGGGAACAGGGGACATCTCTGCAGCTGTATTTATGCCTCTCTATAAATTAAACAGTGTGAATTGGTTCTTACCTGTGCCTCAACATTAGTTTGACATCCTGCTTAAGGCATATACATTTATCCAGCGTCTGTGCTGAGTATCAACATCATCCTTATCTGTGCACCATTTGCCCATTGTAAACCCATGCTCACATTGGTATATAATAACACCATCTCTCTCACCTCTCCTAAAATTAAATAACAATTCACCTTTTTAAAAAATCAGATTTGCAAAATGACTCTTTGGAGCATTTTTTTCCACTGAGAAGAAAATAACAGCTGAACCTGAATACAGTATTTTCTATGGATATCCAGTTTAAAGAGCCAGATATCTGGGTGAATGGCCAGGAGTTGACAAAAAGGATCATTATTTGTGATTTTTTTTTTAAAAAAAATCCAAAATAAACGTTGAAAGTTAGTTCAAAATAAATGCCAATTCTAACTGTAAGCAAATCAGTTTGAGTTTTTTTTTAAAAAAATAAAAACCTATAAAAACTATTTAAAAACTGTTGATTTGCATTGGTATTAATACGCAAAGCTTCTACCACCTTAGACTGATCTGCTACAGAATACCAGTGCTCTGATGCTCAGCATCTACAATAAACTACAAGAGCAATGCATTAATTCAATTTGCCCCTTATGCTGTTATTTTGGGTTAGCGCAGTGCAGAGAGGAGAGTAACATGTGGCTTTCTCTTTACAACTAATAACAACACAAACTCTTATCATTTTTATTCAGATCTGATATACAGCAGGAGTGTTTAATTTTAGTCCTATCCCCTGAGGAGATCTCTCTGTAATTATGAACTCTTGCACATGATGAGAATTGCTTTCTATGGGTCATCCCACTGTTTGATTTTTTTAACTTCCTCATTCATTTGTCATTAGATAAGAAAAAGCGCCTCATGAGTCTCTGAATACTAAATTTATATCTTTTTCCCCCTAAAGAAAAGCCATTGACTTTATAATATATGTCTTAGATTAGTTATCCCCCCCCTCCACTTATACTTGAAAGGATATCCAGCATATTTTGGCATATAATTATGCAAGCAGATAATTCAAAGCTCACACTGTACTTCAGCTCTCTATAACTTTGCGTAATTGCTTTCAATCTTAAAATGCTGAGAGCCAATTAAATTGGAACATTATGGGAATGTTATTAATTCAGTTACAGCTATGCAAGCGGTGAGATACCTAAACTGTCCAAGAACTTAAAATGCCTCAGGGCAATTTTTACAGTTCTCAGAATACTTTTGGATTACTATTTCTGTCTCAGGCAAGACATACATGGATTATAAAACTTAGAAAACAAGATATATAATAAAGAAAGAAGTCACAGTGGTCACTATGGACAGATGATAGGTTTAGCAGTCATCAAAGGTTATCTAAAGCACCCCATCCTTTTACTGTATCCAATATAAGCAGGACAGATCAAAGAATTTTTGTTGCCTGTGGCAAAGACAAAATAACAACCCTTCTCCATATTATGTGCAGAAGCTAACTGTATTAGCAGTTAAATACTACTTGAACACTGGAATGAAATAGGGTCCCCTGGCTTATCTGGAAGCAGTGGGCAACTTTGGTGACATAGGACATCTGCTTTGAAACACCCAGCTCTGGGGGATTCTGGAGTGATGGCCAGAGGACTGGCATTGCCATTCCCTAAAATCTGCTGCCTGACACTGTTGCTAATATATGATGGTGAAAGTGCTAATGTGCAACTGCCATCAGCCCTAGACAGTGGAATGTTGGGTGTTGCAGATCAACAACTTTTGGAGGGCTACATTTTATAAGTCTAATGGTGCTGCTATCCATGCACACTGGTGAACAGTTATTTAGTGGTAAACAGTTATTTATTTCTAAAAGCAGCCTTTTGGCAAATGTCAACAGCTCTGTTTCCCAGCTCATCTTCCACTACAGCTGCCTGCTGGAATAAATTAAACAGTTTGTGTGTGTGTGTTACCAAAATCCAGTGGCATTTTCCTACTTCGTCGCTCCAACTGACAGCTCAGGTGGATGCGACAGTCAAGAGCGCCTGCTATCAGCTTCGTCTGATACGCCAACTGCGCCCCTTCTTGGAGCCGAGGGACCTGGAAACAGTAGTACATGCACTGGTAACCTCTTGATTGGACTTCTGTAATGCGCTCTACTTGGGGCTACCCTTGTGCCAAGTTCAGAAACTTCAGTTGGTGCAAAATATGGCAGCCAGATTGATCACGGGAACTTCTAGGAATGACCATATAACACCAGCCTTGAAGTCCCTGCACTGGCTGCCTATTAGTTTCCAGGCAAAGGACAAGGTGTTGGCGATTACCTTTAAAGCCCTACATGGCTTGGGCCCAGAGTACTTGAGGGAACACCTTCTTCCCTATTGTCCATCCCACACACTAAGGTCCTCTGGAAGAAATCTACTACAGCCACAAAAATCTAGGCTAACATCAGTTTCCCAGAGGGCCTTTTCTATTACTGCTCCAAAACTATGGAACAGATTGCCGGAGGAGATCCGTCACATTTCCACTCTGACAGCTTTTAAGAAATCACTCAAGACGGATCTCTTTCAGCAGGCCTTTCCAACTTAGTTACCCTCCCCAGATATAGAGATATTTGTCCCCTCACCTGTCTATTCTTCCCTGCCTATGTTTCTGCCTATTTTTTGGTTGTTTAATGTTTTTAATGTTTTTATACTATTACTGTTTAATTCTGTTTTAGTACTGGGAATGGGGGGGTAGGTCTAGGGTTTGATTTTTTTTACTCTATTGTAATTTGATGTATTTTATTGTTGTATCCCGCCTGGATTCTTTGTGATTGGGTGGGCTAGAAATAAATTATTATTATTATTATTATTATTATTATTATTATTATTATTATTATTATTATTACTTGATGCTACTTCTTTCCCCAAATAAATTAGGAATATCTGCTCCTTTCCCCTTGTAGCTCTTAAAGACACTGAAAACCAATCTAGAGTGTTCCCAAGCTTTCTAGACCACTGTTTCTCAGGCTAACTGATATGGAAGACTGGCACCCCCCCCCAATGCGCCATGGAACAGTATCATATTTCTGTCCATAGGCTACACTCCTGAAGTGGTTGGAAGCTGCTTTATTTGGCCTGTCTGTTTTGGGCCTTCACCTTCATTAAAAGTTCCATAGTTGCCAAGTTGAAGGAAGTAATACCCCCCCCCCCCCCCCCCCACACACATTCTGCTCTGGTCAGGCCTTATCTGGAGTACTGTGTTCAGTTCTGGGTGCCTCATTTTAGAAAGGATATAGAAAGAGTGACGTGGGTTTAGAGAAGGGCAACAAGGATGGTAAGAGGTATAGAGAACAAAACATATGAGGAGAGGTTGAAGGAGCTGGACATGTTTAGCCTGGTGAAGAGAAGACTGAGTGGCAACATGATCACACTTTTTAAATATCTCAAGGGCAACTACAAAGAGGAGGGTGCAGGCTTGTTCTCTTGTGCCTCAGAGGGTAGAACTAAGTCTAATGGTTTTTCATTGCAGGAGGATAGATGTCAATTGAGCATTGACATTGAGAGTGATTCGGCAATGGAACCAATGGCCTAGAGGGTGGGGTTGGGGTCTCTTTCTCTGTATGACTTCATAAAGAGGTTGGACAGATATTTGCTGGAGATGATAAGCTGGAGATCCTGCAATGAGCAGGTGTTTGGACTTGATGGCCCCTAGGGCCACTACCAACACTATGATTCTATTATTTCTTTCCCTCAAAAGGAATAGATCAATCTGTGTCAAATGAACCATGCAAACAGATCCACATTACAAGTCTTTACCAATATTAACTCCAACAATATATGCTTAGTATTTTCAGCACCAATGCTAATTATCCTCCAATTGGGTCAAAACCGTTCTTCCTTTCTTTTATAAATGGATGATAAATGAATATATTTTGTCTGCATACGTATGCAAGAGAAACAGAAAGAACGGGAGATATAGCCTCCTCTCAGCCTCCTTATGGCGGGTTACAGACCGCCAGAAAGTACGTGACGAGCGTGTACTGGGGTTAGGAAGGGGCGGTGCTTCCACACCCCTAACCCTAGTACTCGCTCCGCGCGCACAAAATGGCAGCGGCCATTCCACACGGCCGCCGCCATGATTACATCACGACCACACCGCCTCCACACGAGGCAGCGCAGTTGTGACATATTGAGGCCGCACCACGCCGCATAGTGCGCCTTTTCTCCGGCCCCGGAAGGAGCACGATTTCCGCGCTCCTTCCTCAGAGCATCTGGGAGACGCGCGGTGTGGCAGCTGCAGCTCCCGGACGCTGCAAGCGGCGGCGGCAGGAGAGCGCCGCTTCTTGGCAGTATGTAACCCGCCTATATGTTAGAATATTCATTGCTCCCAAAATGTGTTTGCTCCAATGCTTTCTTTTTCAGTTTTAGCTGCTGCTGTTCTCTAACCCCCTTGCATTTTTTTTCTTCCTAGAGTATCAAGATTCATATAGTGAACCTAATTATGTCAAAAGGCTAAATAACCAGGTCAACCTGAGTGCAAACTGATATTACTGAAGGAAAAATGGACCCTCTGCACTGCATTGTAGAGTTAGCACAAAGTGAAACTAGTCAACCAGGAAGCATGCAATGAATATAATCATGTCCCAGTGGGGAAAAAAAGTGTCTAATATTGTAAATAGGCAACCACTTTCATCATCCTTTGCAGCATTCCTTGAGAAGAAAGCAGAAGTGGCATGCTGTTCAAAACTGAGGTTAATGCTAATGCAAGCAAGATGATGCCTCAGTTTTAATTTTCTGTTACATATTTTTTTTATATTTTGACATATGCTAGTTACAAGTCATGAAGGTGGGAAACATACATTGTAGGGTAGGGATGTAATCCTCAAATATTTCATTCTCAGATACAAAGAGAAATAATTACTAAAAACTTCTCATGGCTGCAAGAGAAAACAAATATTTTTGTGCAATATTCTCTCTATATATGAGCATCATATATTTACACGCACGCACGCACGCACGCGCACGCACGCACGCACACGCACACACACACACACACACACACACACACACACACACACACACTGGCTGTTGACACACTGCAGAATCAATGCAGTTTGACACCACTTTTAGTGTCATGTCTCTATTCTATGGAATCCTTGGATTTGTAGATTGCTATAGCACCAGAGCTTCTGGACAGAGAAGGCTAAAAATCTCACCAAACAGTAGTCCCAAAATCCCATAGCACTGAGCCATGGCAGTTAATGTGGTGATTAATGGCATTAATTCTTCAGTGTAGATGCAGCTAATGACACATGTTTTAAAATACAAAAACATTTTCTTGTGCCCCCTCCCCCCCCCACCAAAAATATCCATATATTTCTGGTTGAGATTTTGCATTGTCAAACATAACTATAGTGATGGATATTATGTGCCTCCGGTAGACCTGTGAGGCTCTCCTTTCATAATTTTACTAGCAATTTAAGTGTGTGTGCATGTATGTGAATGTAAAAACAAACCAAATATGAACGCACATGTTTTAGTGAATTTAGAAAATGCATACTTTGGGGTGGGAAATGCCAACTAATACATGAAGATCCATCATGGTGGAAGTTGGTGGGAAGTTTTACCATCTGATAAGGTGCTGGGACATTATGAGAATGGTGGTGGGATTCTGAAAAATGTAGTGATGATGAAACTGACATTTTTTCACATCCGTGTGCAGAAGGTGTTTCCTGCTTGCTCAGACTTATGAAACAGAGCAAGCTGAACCTGGATACTTGTACAGGGTCCAAAACTGGCACAAGATTCATCCATGCTATTTGTACAGTTTTGATGGCTACCTTTGTTCCTTTTTTGTCCAAAGTTAGTTGATATTACACAAACTGAAACTCCACCAGACAAAGTTTACTATCTACTGTGGCCTCCTGACATATTATATAAAGATCATGAATCTGTTGAAAGTATCAAGGAGCCATGAGCAGTTAGTGCATGGAATGTCCATGAATACAGCTGAATTGGGGTGTGTATACTTACACATGATTGTACACAATTTAAAACTTATATTTTTTATACCATTGGACAGAGAAACACAGTACTGTAGTGAAGTGAAACAAATGTTATAACATAGTAGATTGTTAGAAAGAAAATTTATGTTTCTTCTTTTTTCCTCAATCCATATTCATATTTTTGTTTGTCTTGCTTTAAGCTTAAATTAACTTGTTAAAACTTCCTCTACAGTCTGATTTATTGTCTACTTGTATCCAATGATCGCTGTCATGAGCATAAAACTTTTTTTTAAAGTCCATATTCAGCAAATTAACTTCTTTCTCAGCAGTAAGCCAGGGACAATAAATTGGTTTGGAAAAATCACTTTGAATTGGCATTATGTGCCCCTAGTAGATCTGGGAGGCTGTCCTTTCATAATTTTACTAGCAATTTAAGTGCTTTCATGCTTACTAACTCAATTTGGATATTGTAAGCTTGCAAAACATTTAGTTAAGAACATAATCCTTGCATTTCTTAAAAATCTTAGTTATTTAGTAAAAGCAAAAGCTAGACAATATTGTCAGCTGGCACATCTGAATATCTGTCCAGAATGTAAATGCTGAAGCATTTATTCAAAGCATCAGTATGCATGTGTTATATTTGGTTGCACACACACACACACACTAGACAGACAGACAGACAGACAGACAGACAGACAGACAGACTACATTACATGGTGGCCATAATTTTTCTTTAAAAATAAAATTGTTCTTCCATATCCACAGATTCTTAATTCATGGATTCAACCATCCAGGACTTGAATATAGACAGATGATCGATAGCTAGATAGAGATATAGATATTCCAGAAAGCAAACTTTGACTTTGCCATTTTATATTCCATATGCTATGGCAAGGGATAGTATTTTGCTATGCCATTGTATTTAATGGAGCTTGAACATCCACAAATATTCATGTGGAGTCCTCAAACCAAACCCTAGTAGATACCTAGTGCACAGTCAGTGTAGATAGATTAGCTAGGTGAATGGATGATAGACAGATAGATTATAGATTATATAAAATGTGTTATTTGATATGATAGTTCAGATCCTCAAATTAATATGAGCAATTCACATGATTCTGAGAGCTAGATTTGGATAAAAAGTGAGGGCTCAAAGCTATTTTTAATCTTTTTTTTAGTGGACATTTTTTAAAAAATATGTTTTAATGCTTTTACCTGTTTTTAATTGTAGTTTTTTAAAAAAATATTATTGTTTAATTCTTTTTATGCTTTGTAAACTAATGGTTTTTGTTAATCTTTATAAAATTATTGCAGTTCTCCTTGAATCTCATCTTGGAAGAAAGGTGGGAGGAAATTTCAATAGATAAATAATAATAATAATAATAATAATAATAATAATCAGTCCACCCTTCATATCCACAGGGGATCCATTCTGGACTTCTCCCCCCCCCCCCCATAGATAAGGAAAAATATGCCCCCATTGGCAGGCACAGTGGGGTCCACGGCTGCTGAAATACATGGATGGCAAACCCATAGATAGTGGGAGTCCACTGTAAATAGATACACAGTATTTGTAGGGGAAGATAGCTGTGTTAAGATTATGCAAAATGCAGAAGAAGCAGAATGTTTGTTTGAAATTGTAGGCCATTAAATATGCCAGGGTTTGATAGCCGAATGCCTTAATACAATATTGGCATTCCATAGCATATAAATATTTCTCTGACACTAATCGCATGGGTGGAGGGTATGTAGCCATTTGATGATATATGGGTGTATGCAGCCATTTCATGACAAGAAGACCATCTTCTACTGGTCAGAAAGATAAGGAAACATTTCTTGTAAATTTTAAATCTGAAATGAGTTTATTGTAGAAGAATCTAAAAGTGATTCCATTTGGAAACCTTTTATATTGTCACAGTTGCTTCTGGTGATTTTAAAATTTGATTAGTTTTTTGTTGTACATGTTTTCCACAGTAAGGAAGACACTGTTTCTCTGTCCGTGTATTGGCCCTGGGAACTGATTTTGCTCCACGGAAGCACAACATATTGTTCTTAATATATAGGGAACGAGACTCATAATTTTCTTTCAAGATTTACAAATGTACTAAATTCTATGGTTATGATTTTTATCTTGTATAGCATGACCATTTTACAACTGGATTACTAAGGCAATTACAAACTTAATTAACTGATAAAAGATTTTAAAAAACAGGTTAATATGCCAGAATTGTAATAAGAAGGTATTAAAGCAATCAGTTGCTGCCATTTGGAGTTAGGACAATCCGAATCTTCTCTGCAAGGTACAAAAATAAAGCAGTCAAAAATGGTTGGATTTTCAGCACTGATTTTTGAAATAACCCCCCCCCCCCCCGAGATAAAAAAGAGGCAAATATAATCTTGTCAAACTCATTCCAGAAGTGGTAGAATTCAAAGATATGGCCATGGTAGTCTGTGGAATCAGTACATAGAGAGATCTTGTAGCAACTTTGAGTCTACCTGAAAGAAAGAAACTGGCAGCATGAGCAATTCAAATTACAAATCCTTTGTGTCTAGAAATGAAGTTGCAAGTCCAGTTTGACTATGGTTGTTAGTGCACAAAGACATAGGAAAATGATCTTTGTGCATGGAGATGAAGTGACAGATCCAGTTTTGCAATGGGACTAGTCTGTGGTGAGGGGAACAGATGAATGTAGGGCACCCCCATGAAGATGGGGTCAGACAGTGTTGAAGTGTGTGTAGTGTGTCAGGAAACCATTGTCTTTGTTCAATCCATTGCTGAGGAACTGACGTTTGTAGATCAGTTCCAGTTCTGCTGTTTCTCTTTCCAATCTACCTTTGTAGTTCTTTTGATCAATGATTGTTCTGAGGTCTGAGATGGAATGCCCAGGGAACACTAAGAACCATCGTTAAAACTGGACCTACAAATTCATTTCCATACACAAAGGATTTGTAATTTGAATTGACATCCTCACATACCACATCCTCACATCCTCACAATGGCATATATCTGTCTGTCCCTGGCTTCCACACCACCAAATGCACCTGAGGAAGTAGACTGAAAGCTCATGCTGCCAATTGTTTTCTTTCAGTTAGTCTCAAAGGTGCTACACGATCTCTGTACATACCATTTCAGAAGGCAGCATGATGCCTTCCCTCCTGCACATACAAGTGACAAAGCATCATAAACAGAGACATTGTGATAATGGCAACAAAGCTACAAACAAACAAACTTTGCCTTGTGGTCCAATGTCTCTTGAGGAAGAATTCTAAGGCTGGAATCTTGGTACAGCTTTAGGTTACACAATGCTGTAAGGAGGTATCCAGTTATGCAGGAATCCTATTTTCCCTTATTCATCCCTCCACAGTTCTCTATTAACACAGAGAATAATGGACCAGCTTAAAATCACATCTTCATCACATACAGAAAAGCCACAAGAATTTTTTCCCCTGGAAGAACAAGATATTAGCCTATAATAGTACCCCCCCTCTCTGCCACCCCGCAAAAAAGGGAAAAAAATACATATACACATTCAAAAGAAATCTACCCTCCACACAGACACACATATACAAACATACACACAACCCATGATCATGTCCCCAAAGCATCTTGTTTTCCTTATAATTATTATGTTCAGAACTAGCATTTGGTCACGCTGAAGCTACATGTCACACTTCCTGCATGAAAAACAACCCTGTTTTTCCACTTCAGAACTTTAAAGTGGTAATGAGGGAACCTTACAACACTTGTAAAACTACTTAGACATTTGAGCATTTCCTTGAGGTACTGAAAATATTTGAAGTGTGTTTCAAGCATTCAAAAAGAATATTGCAAACCAAAAGAAAGGGGGAGGGGGAAATCACCATCACTGCTGCACAAGATCAATGTGTAATAGCAAACTTGTAAAATGCAACCATTCCCCAGATGTTCAATGCTATATGTTTCCTAGGAAAACAACTTCAAATATATTCTTTAGAGTAAGTGGAGGGACTGACTGGAGGAAAGATAATCTTCCAAACAGATTTATCTATGATGGTTTCACCAAATCCAACATATAGACATGGAAGACAGTTTTATGACATCATATCAACTCAGATATGTAAGACGTGATAACTGAGGGGATACTTCTCATGATTCAATCTTATACGGAACTTGCATATTTTAGTGCTTGCTTTATACATGACAGAGGGGAAAAATGAAATGTAGATATTAGTTTTTGAGCAAGTAAAGCTGTGACAGTCAGAAGCAGGATTTCACTATAATTATTCATCACATTGCTGGTGGGAGAGTACCAGAAACACCATCTTTGGCGAGGGACAGATCACCCAGAAAGGGTGATCTGCCAGCAGTCTAATTTTCTCCGGAAGGAAGCCGCAGCCGCCAAATCGTACAGCTTTCCTCCACAGGAAAGGAACCTGGAAAAAATGGGTTCTTTTTGCCCCGCAGGGCCGATGTAATGAGTGCACACTGCACAGCAACATGCAGATGCTGCGCGGCACTTATGTAACAATGGCAGTGTCCGTGTACACAGGGCACCATTATTGTTATGGCGCCATGCTGTGTTAGGGTTAGGGACTGTGCGGTTACTGTGTGGCAAGCCCTCTCTGCACAAACTTCCCCCAGAAACCCCTTGGGGAAGTCACAGACTCTCAGCCTCAGAGAATGGCAAAGGCAAGCCCTCTCTGCACAAACCTCTCCCACAGCACATACTATGCAAATCCAGCTCTGTGTATGGGATGGCTTTGACTCTTTCATTTCAGGGATGACTATGTACTATGAATGAGGAGGCAGGCTGCACTGCCTCTCCCAGACTGCCTGCCTCTTCCAATTTCTTTCTCCCTCTCTTGTACGCATGTGGGGCTCAATGGAAAAGCTCCTCCTTCTCTAAGCCTGGACAATGGGGATGGAGGAGCTGGAACAGCTGGCCCTCTGGCTGCAGCCTGTTTCCCAGAAACATGGCCGCTTCCAGGCTGGGCCTGGAGGAGACTGAAGACATGGTGATTTGTATCGGGACGCCCAGGACATGTGTCTAAAGTGGGAGGGCACCTTCCCAAAGGCTAAAAAATGGGAACGTCCCACCAGAAGCCGTGATATGGCAACCCTATATCTATATCTATTTCTTTCTGTTTAATTGCCTGATAAAGTGTACTGTTGTCTGTGATCTTTGAACCAGAACACCAATATCCCCAGCAGTTGAGCAATATCAGTCCATCACATAACTTGTTCTCATCCCCCACCTCCCCCCCCCCCCCCGGTCTACTTCAGTCAGCAGCTCTGAAGACCTTTTGCATAAACAATATTAATGCCCTTTCATATTAAATCAAGCCAGATTGAACAGGCATCCATCAGAATAATTTTTCCAACTCCTTTTAAGAAGCTGTACAAGCTTCCCTAGAATATCAACGTCACTATTATACACATTTGAAGCGTTAAAGAGAATAAAAAACACATTTTGGGGGAGACAGTTGTTTATAAACATCTGAATGGTTACAAGAGATCTCACAGACGTGTTTCTGTCATACCTCTACATCACCTAGTACTTAATTATTCATGGTGGAAGGGCCAGTACAACATAATCTTAGCAGCTTGGGAGCTTCTACACTGTGCTGTGCCATCCAGTGAACCTGGAAATTAAAATTTGTATCAAAGGAACCAATGTTATATACCTCTTTCCCATAGTTTCTTATTGCTCTTTCTCCATTATTTCAATTCCTATTCCACAACTGGTTGTCACAATACAACACATATGTAACTACCTACCCTCACATTTTAAAATATCCATAGTAACACAGCTGTCTTGGATTTCTTATGCCTCCCCTGTGGCTCTTTCAGCATTGAGGGAAATGTCAGAAGGTGTTCTGAAATGTGCACCATACCTCCACCAGAATGCATTGCATTTTATCTAATATGGAAAGTATCTTAGCAATGTGTGATCCACAGTGGAGATGTCATTCATTAAGTTCAGCACAATTATCTTGCAATGAATATACCTGTGTGAGCCAATCCATTGAAAGAACAGCCATGTGTTCCTTGCCAGAATAATCGGCAATTTAAATCCATTTCAGTGTTAACTTTTTGTATGTTTTTGGCTGCATTGTTCATGTTTTAAATTGTAAGCTGCCTTAAGTCCCAAATTTTAGGGGGAAAGGTGGGATATAAATTAACAGCAACAACTTCTAGGGATTTTCTCCAAAATGCTTAATTTGAAATTTTGTTTTTGATCTTTTAAAATGCTTTTTTTTTTTTAGGATGCAGTGCTAGGTCCATATTTTCCCACTTAGGGGGGAAACCCCACCTTTATTGCAGTCAGTTATATGCTGATTGTACCAAGTAGGAAGAAAGTGGATGGCTTTTTACACAATAGCCTTTCAAGGAAATGTATTACAAATAGGATAGTCAAAACCATAAAGCTAAGAGTTTCCTACTTTTACACAAAATAATCTTCAAACCACAAAAACCACAGCATCTAGAAAATGCAACAATCTATGCACTAAACCAAGCATAGGAGCTAACACAAGACATAACTACTATCACCTCCAGTTGCAAAGTATGTTATGAAGCATACTTATCTGTGTATGTGAGAAAAAGTGCACAGGAATATATACCACAGCACATTATATTTGGCAGGATCAGAGAAGTTGTTTTCTCCTCTGTTTCAGCATGTTCAGTAAACAAACTTTTTTCCTTAGGTCCGCCACATTAGAAACAACTTGATTAGTTGATCTAGGTCCATAAAATTGGGTAGGAATGAAATAAACTGTGTTCATGTTGTAAAACTCTGCTGTGCCTTCTTCAGTGAAGCTTACCAGTTCTTCCATGCTTGATGAGGCACAGCCTTTCAAAAAAAAGAAATCACAATAAAATCGTCAACCATAGCTTGGCTAGAATGCAAACATCGAGAAGAGAGGAGAGGGAAAAGAGAGAAGAGAGAGAAAAGAGAAGAGAAATTTTCAAACAAACACACAATAACTATATGTAAGCTAATGATCAAACACTGAAGTGAATTGGTAGTCTCTAAAGCAATAAGCCCATGCTTTGTAGCCAAGTGTCTCTGTGTGGAATGCTCATTTTTTTAAAAAAGGCACAAAAATTTTTGATCCAATGTTTGACAGAAAAGGTGATGTGTGAGAGGAAGAAAGAAAAATATTCTCTGGCTCTGCCACCAAAGCAGATGCTCAGTGGGATTTCAACTTTATCATTCTTCTGCACCAGAACTGAAGACACTGAGTTAATCTTGTCTCACATTCTTAAATGATGCTGCTATCTAAGAGACAAAATACATTATTTCAAAGAGCAGCATGTTTTCAACTAGAGATTGGCTATGCAAACCAAAGTGTACTTTGTGTAATTTTGATTATTATGATGTTCTTTGTGTAGGACCTTGAAGAAATGGCCAAAGATTTTAGCTACTGAAAAACAGGGTGGCCAGATTTAGAGGCTCACAGATCATCAATTATTTGTTTCCCACATTAATGAATGGAGCTGGCTCTAAACTTATAGAGCTCTCAGTTGCTTGTAGCTAGGACACATGACAGGCTACTTTCTCCCATGTGGACCTGCTTACAAATTACGTTCACCTCTAGTGGGTTTATAACTTGCTTCACCACCTACAACTAAGATTGGTAGATACCCAGGACAGGTACTTTGTCTAGTCATTTCGTATAGGAATATCACAGTTTTGAAAGTCATTGCTCGCAGAGATCGGACAAGCTTCCTCATTTTTGTCCTTTCAAAAGAAAGTGATGAAGATGACATTGTTCTATTGAGTTAAATGTCATTCTCAGTCAATGTGATTCTGTTTTCTCTTAATTCCTGTTGCTATTATTTGAAATATTGTCCAGTTTTACTTTGTTTTAAAGATCACGTTGTTTTTAAAGCACAATACTTTGAATGCTTACTGAGTAGGGATGTAATTGTTCACCAATTTCTTCTCAAAAGAAGCAACAAGTAATTTTTAGCAATTTGCTTTCTGCTATGAGAGTTGTCATTGAAAAATGCAGTTTTTGAAGACTACTCACAGTTTGTGGCTTATTCTGCACAATTTTTTTTTTACAATTTTGCACAGAAAATGGCATTATATGGGCAGAACATATGATTTCTATACAGAAAAAAACTGTTAAAAATCAACCAAAGCTGATAACAAGAGCTCTTGGTTGTTGCATCTATCTGAGCTGTCAACTGAAGGGATGAGTCCAGGAGCACTCCCAAACTAAGAATACAGTCCTTTAGGGTAAGTGTGACCCTATCTAGGACCGGTGAACATATCTCCATACCCGGTTTCGGGGTTCCTATAGCAAGTACCTCCGTCTTACCTGGATTCAACTTTAGTCAGTTTTCCCTCATCCGCCTTAAGACATTCATTGAGAGGAGAGATGCCATCCTTAGTCATTGCTGCAGCGTGAGACCATCAAGGACTTAATCTGGCATAAACCAGGTATATATGTTAACCAAAAGCTCAGACAAGTTTAACAAGGGTTTACTGTCCTACATGGGACCTGACCAAGACCTAACCATTCAATTAGGACCAATATCCCCATTAAGGCCTATCAGAAGCCAAAGTCTCACAATGGCATACAATCTTCATGTTGCCCACTGAAGGCCCAAAACAGAAGGGTCAAAAGGAGTGGCTTCTGGCTGCTTTGGGGGAGTGGCATGCATACCCCCAAAGTGGCTGGATGCTATTGCGAGGCCACATGGAAGCTGCAAGAGCCAACTCAAAACTGAGCAGGGAAATTTGTTTGTTTGAAGTGTATTTCTTATTGTCAAAACTTGCTTTTTTGGTACAAAGCAGGAGCAGGCAAAATATTAATAGTGTCAGATGCTAAGATTTTCTGAGGTTGCAGCTTTGTTTAAGTAAAAGCTGCCTTCCAGACAGATCAGAAGCTGGAAAGCATACCTGCTATCTTCTGATGCTCATGTGTTCTGCCACTCTCTCCTGATTGCTCGTGTACTCCACTGGTCTCCACCGACACACACTCTGACAAGCTCTGATGACTTTGTTGTGGTGATGATTTGCCTTTAAGTCATTTCTTACCTATGGTGACCCTAAGGCAAACCTATCACAGGGTTTTCTTGGCAAATTTCTTCAGGGGGTGGGGGTGGCTATTGACATCCTTTGAAGCTGAGAGAGTGTGATGGCCCAAGGTTACCTAGTGAGTTTCCATGGTCTAGCTGGGATTTGAACCCTGATCTCCAGAATTGTAGTTCAACACTCAAACCAAACTGGCTATCATCCAGTTAAAGATGGAGATGAGGGGACAGCAGGAATATATGAACTCTACAATTCCACCTCCTATGCTCTCTATTACAGCACACAGCACCCGAAACCAAGAATTGGGTTGCAACCTCCAGTCCTGGATGGGGTCACACTCTCCTCCAGTGACTGTGTTCGCAGTCTGGGGGTGCTCCTCGACTCGTCGCTCCTGATGACAAATCAGGTAAATGCGACGGTCAGGAGCGCCTGCTATCAGCTTCGGCTGATACGCCAACTGTGCCCTTTTCTGGAAGTAAGGGACCTCGAAACTGTTGTGCACGCACTGGTAACCTCACGCCTGGACTTCTGTAATGCACTCTACTTGGGGCTACCCTTGTGCTTGGTTTGGAAGCTTCAGCTGGTACAAAATATGGCAGCCAGGCTTATTTCTGGTACATCTAGGAGGGACCACATTACTCCGCTTCTGAGGTCCCTCCACTAGCTGCCTATTAGCTTCCGGGCCCGGTACAAGGTGTTGGTTATTACCTTTAAAGCCCTAAATGGCTTGGGTCCAAGCTATCTCAGGGACCGCCTCCTCCCGTATAATCCTCCCCGCGCTCTTCGGTCCTCTGGGAAGAACTTACTGCAGCCTCTAAAATCTAGGCTTGCGGCGACCTCCCAGAGGGTGTTTTCTGCTGTCGCCCCCAAACTCTGGAACGACCTGCCGGATGAGATCCATCAGTTGACATCATTAGACAGTTTTAAAAAAGCTGTCAAGACGGATCTCTTCCGGCAGGCCTTTCCAGATTAACCATCCCGGCCTGGGCTCCCTGATCCCCTCTTTCCTCTCGTGGCCCCATCTTCAGTGATGGTTGAGGATCTCCAGAGGGACACCAGGGTTTTTAGTTTGTTTTAATTATGTTTTATGTTTTGATATTGTGTTTTTAATCTGTCATATTTTTAATACTTTCATAAGGAGGGGAGGGATTATAATGTTTTTAATTTTATATTTTACTCTGTTATATTTACTGTTGTCAACCGCCCGGATTGGTTCGCCACAGGGCAGTATACAAATAATAATAATAATAATAATAATAATAATTATTATTATTATTATTATCATCGATGTGTTTACATTGGCCTCTTCCAGTAGAGGCCAACAAAAACATCTTCCCACCTGCAACTCTTATTTGCTGCAGGATGGGAACCAAATTCCATGTGCTTATAGTACCAAGATGTAGCAGTAAGACTATCCAATTTTAGAGATTTCTTCCTCTCTCCCCACAGATTCAGTCATCAGTCATTTAATAGAATATTACAAGTATGTTCTTCCAGTATATAAAATACTCAGGGTTTTTTTTTAAAAAGGTAACTGAATATGAAAGGAATCACAGTGAAAGGTAAGTGACAACTATGAAAGATATTTGTTCTGTTATATAACATGTACATTTAAAAATAATCAAAGCTAAAACTTGAAGATGTTCACTGATGCAAGGCTATATCCCTCAATGGGAGTTAGGCAACAAATTTTGAAATTTGTTTGTTTGAAGTGTATTTCTTATTGTCAAAACTTGCTTTTTTGGTACAAAGCAGGAGCAGGCAAAATATTAATAGTAATGAATGAATTTCCATTTCAAAAGAAAAAGAACTCATTACAGTGTCAGATGCTAAGATTTTCTGAGGTTGCAGCTTTGTTTAAGTAGAAGCTGCCTTCCAGACAGATCAGAAGCTGGAAAGCAGATGTCTTCAATTAACCACTTTCTGACTGGGTAGGTATTTTGGAGTGTGTTTGCATGTAGTAGATGCAAGACTTGTCAAAGTAAACTGGTGAAAATGGAGGGAGGGGTAGTCTCCCATTAGAGGCATAGCTCTCTGGGGAACTTGAGGGGAGGGCAAGTTCTTGGGAATTTATGAAGTATGCTTTAATTTTTTTTATTTTTTAAAAAAACCCAATCATAAACACCCTTCCCTGAGAAACATCTTACCCACCACTCCTGAGCCTACAATGCAGTAAGCAGACATGAGGGAAGGGTGTTTGTATTCCAAGGAACATTTTTTCAACCAAGCAGAAAAATAGCAAATCTAAAGAATGCTTCCTTTTATCTCTTGAATAAACAGAATATGTAGTCTACTACCCCCAGAAATCCTCTTGACCCCACTAGGATTTTATTGCATGAGTTCCTTGATAGTTAAGACAATGTGGAAAGAGTTCCTTGTAGAAATCTATGCCACATAGGCCACAAAGTAGTACAGGTCACTACTGAATTGAAAGACTAAGGGCCGAAAAACACCGCCCTAAAGGGGCGACTTGAAACTGTTCCTGAGAAAGACAGATTGGGGCCATGCCAACCGCACACTGTGACCCCAATCTGTTTTTTTGCTGGTCCAAAAAGAAGCAGCACTCCTCGTTGAATTGGTAAAAAGCTAGCTTTGCTGCAGCTGCCGCGGCTTTGCAACACTCCTGAGGCCTATGGCGTGTAAACACCACACCACCGGAGTGCTGCAAAGCTGCCTGCCATCTGGTTGGGCGGGCAGAGTGATTGTGGTAAGTTTCTGCTGGCCATGCTTAAGTTTGTTTCAGCCATTTCATGGCCAACAGAAACTTACCACAATGAAACGTTTTTCACTGTTCCTTTCAATCTTCTTGTTCATATTTTTGTATTTGCTATTACTAATCTGCATGACCAAAGATGGCCAGCCAAATGCCAAAACCCATTGAGCCATGTCCATCAAAAATATTCAATGAACAACCTATTTTTAATGTATGAAGTTCCCTTGTGACCTACTCAAAATATTACTGGTAGGTTGGGTCCAGCTTTGTGGGTAATA